>NC_089826.1:83213791-83529945 GCF_035046505.1 Tiliqua scincoides
GGGTCCAATGTAGAGCATTTTTGCAAGGAGTACTCACCAAGACAGTGTGTACCTGGTATGGGGGGGGGGGGGTCCAGGAGACCATGTGGTCCCAGATGACAGATGGGTAGGTGTGCCATGCACCAGCTGCCCTCCTGCCTGAGGTATTCTGAGGGCTGGAGAAGCTGCTTGAGGCCTACCAGACCATCAGAAGGCCTTCTTCTGGAGGCTGAAAATAATCACTTCCACTTTTTGACTGAAAACCGGAAGTCATGACTTTTGGCCTCCAGAAGGCCTTAGAAGGCCTTCTGAGCATTAGGTAGGCTTTGTGTGGCTTTGCCAGGCCCCAGAAGGCCTTCTGGAGGCCCAAAAACAGTCTCTTCCGGTTTTTGGCCAAAAACTGGAAGTGATGACTTTCGTCCTCCAGAAGGCCTCCTGAGGTCAGGGAAACTGTGCGTGGCCTCTCTGATCTTCAGAATGCCTCAGGGGGGAGGCAGCAGGTGCAGGGGATGGCACCCCTAGGTGGGGGGTGGTACCGCCCAAGGTGTACCCCCACGTACCACAGAGGCATGGAACACCACTGCACCAAGCAACCACAGCAACTACAACCATGGCGAGTCCATTCTTACATGGAAGCATACCTCCAATTTTAATCCAGAAGACCCTGTGCCTTCAGACATGAAGCTTGGGAAACAGTAAACACAGCGTCAGCTTTAAGCCAAATGGACCAGTGGCTCTCATTGGGCCTCGCAACTATGTGATGATTGTGTAGCGTGTGAAGTATGGCACCTGGAAACAGTTGGCGCTGACGTGATGATGTCACCGCCAACTGCTACCGGGAGGCCCATTTTGGGCTGTACGGACACAGGGGTGGGTGGGAGCGCCAACAAAGTGCTCTGCTCACTGCGCCTTGACATGGACAATTCCATGAGGCATTAACATGGGACCCCTTCACAATGAAAGGATGAAGGATGAAATCACCAGATTGCCCAAAGACAGGCCCTGGGTACTGTATACAAAAATTTTTTAAATAAAATTAATTATAACATGATCTTAGTCCAGATCTTAGTGCATGATCTTAGGACCAGCACGTCAATGAGATGGTTGCCTCAGGTCGCAGGTTAGTGAGCAGCACACACCTCTGTCTGCACCTCCCATCCCTGGACTGGAAAATGGAGGTGCTCTACCACCATTCAGTGCCTTCATCCTAGTGATAAGGGTAGGTCTAAATGTCTGATTATGAACCTGACCACTTTCTGCCTACTGCAGTGGCATGTTTGGCTGCAAAGGAGAAACTTGCTTTCAAGTTTAGAATTGCTGCTTGGCATTTACAATCAGGCATGAACAGTCCCTGCCTGTGGGGAGGCAGCACTCTGTAGGAGTGGCCTGCTGAGTTCCTGGGCTTCCAGCTTCAAAGTGGAGGTACAATACGACCTCAGAACAGCCAGCAGGAGTAACGCAGCACTTGCCTGTAGATTCTAGGGGCTGTTTGTTTGTTTCTTGAAGCCCAATCCTATTGGTCATTTATTCATTCCACTTGCACATGCTATCCATTTAAATATGTTTCTAGCACTCTTTGATAAGTAGCAGTGGAGATAGCGGGAGAGCTTTTCCCAGTCTGATATCCCCTGGTTGCCATTAACTCCCCCCCCCCCAAGGACTTGAGAATTGTACTACATCATGATAAAATCCCATCCCCCTCTGGGATTTTTTTAAGGGCAGCTGCTACAAGTCAGCAGTAAATTGCTCCCAAATCTTTTGTAGAATTTCTCTGCTTCCCCCCCCCATCCCTGCCTGCAAATGGAGTGGCAGAAATGGCAGGGGAGGGGACACACATTTGGATCACTCGTATATAAAAAATCTCCGTTCCTTTTTGTTTCTGTGCTGGTGCCTTCCCTTCATTCCCTTTTTCACTCCATGGCAGACAAGAAGGCAGCAAAGACAGGTTTATGAAGCCCCTGTTGGGCTGCCTACAGATTTGTCCTTCATAAGCTCTGCAGTGGGTCTGCAACCCTGCCAATCATTGCAGTAGCCCCTCTTTCTGCTATGTTGGGAGCTCCCAATGTGTTTTCTAGCATGCAAAACCTATCACATTTTTGGGTTAAAAATCTGTTGGCTATGAAGATGAACATTTTATGGGAGCAGGGGTAAGATTCCAATTATTAAACTTTTTAACCGCTCAGCTGATGTCATTTAAATTCAGATAGATTGCAATGGTGAAGTGAAGTCATTGTCCTGGTTGACTGGCATACATATATCAAACAAATAGACAGACAGAGAACCCACTGGCATACAGAGAGAGTGTCTGGGGGGACCTCTGGCCCCGGGTGCCAGGTTGCAGGTGGGTGTCCACCCCAAAATGGCGGCGGGGGTGACCTGGGCTGCTGCAGTGATTTGGCTAGCACTGGCTGCAGTAGCCTGCAAGTTGGCATCCTTCAGTCTCAGCAGACTATGGTGTCACACTCTGAATGGTGGTTCTGGAACAGAGTGTCCTCTCCAGTATGCGAAGCCTGGGTAAAGTAGGTATGGAGGATAGGCTGTTACCCATGTAGCAAATCCCCCCTCTCCACGTCACTGAAATGGTCCAATGGAGAGGCAGAGGCCAATACGGTTGGTTCCAGCGGCGTCGCAGGAGTTGCCAGAACGTGACTGTGTTCAGCCATGAACTGCCTCAGGGACTCCGGCTCCGGATTTTGCCTCGAGCCTGCAAGAGAAGCATGTTTATTAGTATGATTTTATATATATATGAAATTATAAAGTTATATATAAAAGTCAGTTCTCATTATCTGCTATGGTTAGGTTCCTGGAAAACGTACTGAATACTGAATTAGCAGATACAGAATCAGTGAGCCTATGGGAAAAATAGGGTTAGGCTCCAGGGGACTCTTTTCACACTCTATGAACCTGAATCTTAACTTGAAGTCTATGGAGCTAGGTGATAGTGAGGACTCGTCAGCATCTGATGGTTCCTCTGTGCTGACTATGCCTCAACTCACTGAAGGTTGCTAACACAACAATGAGGCCTTAGAGTTCAGCAGTGGGGAGGGAGTGCTTTGGCTCTTTCCTTGTGCTTATTCCAGCCCCAGAGCAGCCCTCAGGTAGCCTTCTAGAGACCTCTCGTCATTGGCCTCTCATCACAGCCAGGGTTGTGTAGGTTCAGCTGGAGTCCCCGAGATGGTGCCCAAAATGATGGGGCATGTCTGGAAGGGGACATGAATGAGTCAGACGAGTCTACATGGGCCAATGCCAATGCCCATTTGATGTGAAAACCTGACCCAATTCAGACAACTTTCAGCGTGCACTGGCACAGTTTTTGCAGATAACAAGGTCACAGGTAATGAGAAAAGGTTTGCAATTCTGCCATTCACAGGTAAACAAATTCACATATAGTTAATTTGTTTATAAAGACTCCTCGATGTTGCTGCAGAACAGGGTCCCAGGAAGCCCCCGACCCCTTATCAGCTACTTCTACTGCCTTGGTGCCGTGGCACAATGCCCCCTTTCCAGGGCTAGAGAAGAGGCTGACTGAAGTGGTCACTTGGTGCAGTGAGCTGGGGAGAGCAGAGAACTGATGAAGGGCGCCTAGCACTGCCACTGCTCCCCTGAGCTGCTTCAGCCAGCTGAAAACAACCTGGAAGAGACTGGGGGCGTTGACAGCCCACCTCTTCCTCCAGCATTGCCAGAAGAAGAAGAAGACTGCGGTTGTGGCACTGCAGTAACCTGAAGGTTGTGCCAGGTCCTGGCCTCCCTGCCTCCTCACAAGGCCTCCCAGATGTGACTGAAAGTTGTGGATGCAAACTGTTTTGGTCACATCTGGGAGGCCCTCTGAGATATGGGCTCAGTGTCCATGGTTGCTCCAATCCATGGATGCCAGGTCCGCAGATAAGGAGGGCCCATTGTGTTTTATTTTATTTGGGGAGGGTACGTACTAGCAGGGGCAATAGATCTGCCCCCAGTTAGGTGGTAGATCCACTCAGGCCACTCCTGTTTCTTTCCCTCACTGGTTTTAAGAGATGCTCAAGACAATCATTTCTAAGTTAAAGACATTTCTCTAATCTCCCATCCGCCTTCCTCACATCGGCACGAAGCAAATTTCTTCCAGTCTGGGATGTGCATTGCAAGCTGCAGGAAGAAAAGAATCAATTCTCCAGCAGTACAAAGGGCACCTGAATGTCTTTGAAGTGCTGCCCTCTGGAACATTCCTTTGCTGCCTATTGGCTGACTCCTTTGGTAGCACAATAGGAAAGGAAATGGTGGGGCGGCCTTGGAGATTCAAGGTCAATGTTTAGACAATTTCTTCTGCTTGCTTAATAACAGACACTTCTTTGCCTCATTGAAGTTCTCTTTGACAAAGTAGTCCTCTTAGTATTGTTCACTTGTTCACTCCTCCTCCCTTAATATTTCTTGTCGTATTGTTATGAGAGAGAAATATTGCACCAAATACATTGACAATGCAGTGTGACTTCCTGCTTATGTAGGGATCTCTGTTTTATTTTTAAAAGAAAACCAATAAGATCCACAACTGGATAAATGGTCCCTGGTGAACCTTTCACTTTGCATAAATATATGCATCTCAAAAGCACCATTAGAAGATGATGGTTTAAAAAAAAAAAAATTCAGCATTGCATTGCCGTAATAGGCAATGAAAAAAATGATCCAGGGGTAATAATAGCTTTTTGTGATGAACTCTTTGGAGCCGATAGGGCATAATGGATGCCTCGCAAGCCTGTGTGCCAAGGTTGACGAGGGGAATGGCGACAAGGAGCGCTCCCATTCCCGTGTGCCACCTCTAAGTAATCCTAAGCTCCATCAACGATGACATAATGGCATTGTGAACTGCAATTAATTTCCTTTACAATAGTGTGGATAACTTCATGGCTCATTAGGCTGATGGTTTCATTTGGGATTGTTGGACTTGTGTAATCTTGTTTTCTCTTCAGCTTGCTTCCCAGGGTCTCATTGTCATGGCTGTGAAGCTTCAGTTAATTCAATAAAAATCCCTTCATCAATCTGATGGCTTTGAACAGCTTCGCTTTGTCTCCTTGAGTTTAAGGTACAAAGAGCATTGTTTTGTACAGTAGGCCCCAAATGATCGGCTTTCTAACATTGTCTCTTGCCAATTTCCTTCATGCTAAGGTTTCTCTCTCTCTTTCCCCCAGTCTCTCTCTCCCCCCCCCCACTCAGAGGTGTAACTAGGGTGGAGCCTGAGGGGTAGCTGCCCTAGGCACTATGCCAAGGCGGACACATGATGGCCCCACGGGCTGTCCTGGCTTTGCCCCTTGTTCCTTCTTCTTCAAGGAGCAGCCTCCACAAGAGAAGGAATGAGGGTGTGAAGCCACCAGCACCTCCTCTGGGAGAACCTAAAAGTGATGTCATGAGTCCCCTGAGGTTGTGATATCACTGCCCTGGTGCCAAGGCAGTGAGTTATGCTTCTGCTCATACTACGATTGCAGCTTCGATCCTTATTTGTGTGTAAGTTCATAAAGTGTGGACTTGGACTGGGGAAACTCCTCCAAATCTCTGTTCATTCATGAAGCTTGCTGGTGACCTTGCCCAACTCCCAGTCCTGTCCTATCCCACACTGGCCCAGAGCATGCCTCCAGTTCCACTGCCAAAGAAGTTGTGGATAAAAAAAGAATATAAAAACAAACACTGCCACAATTCAGCAGTTAAACCTCCTTTGGACAGTTTCGGTTCCTTTCCAAATTGTCCAAATCACTCCTCTTTGGGGAACCGTCAAAGTCAAACAGACTCCTTAAACTGAGTTAAAAGTTCTCGAATGGGAACTTTTGGCTCAGTATCCATTTTTTTCTACACTATTTCTATGTGCGTAAAGGTGTCACAGAAGCTCATAATCATAATTTGTTCAGAATACAAATCTTGGCCATTCAAAATACATCAAGGTTGCCACTGCCACAGCATTTTTCCCAGTAAGCCTAATTTTTTTTCCACGGTCATCAATACCCCCAGGTCAGGTAAGTGGGAAGAGGCCATAAGGGAAGCTACAGGTGCTTCTAGGTGAGACTGGAGGAGAACCGGGAGTTGGTGTTCAGCCCCTGTTGTGCTCCTAATAATGTCCTTGAGAATGCGACAGGAATTGAATTGCTTTAGAATACACCAAGCTATTTTTTGTTCAGGGAGAAAATAACTTGGTTTGCTCACCCCAATTTTGAATGGAGATGGGAAAGTTTGCCCATCAAGACTCTTGTACAGTCTTGATGGGCAGGAGGTCTGGTCTAGAGGGTTGAGCCTCCATTTGCCTGAAGATAACATCCAAAGGTCGCCAGTTTGAGGCCAAAGGCACCGTGCGACCTTGAAGCAGCTGACAAGCTGAGCCCAGCTATTCCATCTGCTCTGAGCGTGGGAGGATGGAGGCCAGAATGTGCAGCCAGATCATGAAAGAAACATCTTGAATGTTGTAGTTTCTTGAAAGATAGAAACCTTCTTTCAAATTGTAAAAATCCCTATGGGGATTTAAATTGCCTGCCTGTGTAAACCGCCTTGAATAAAGTCTAAGGAGAAATCTGAGGACCATGAAAGGCGGTATAGGAATACCTGTATTATTATTATTATTATTATTATTATTATTATTATTATTATTATTATTATTGTACAGTGTACAAAAATAATACATGGAGGATGTTATTCTTTGGGGACCAATTCAATGATTCCATAACTATCCATCATTATATTAGCAAAGTCTGGGCAGCAGACCCTAATTCATAGACTGTTTTCTTGGGATTTAAATATCTCCAGTTACACTCTCAATGGAATACAGTCTTTGAATATTGTGACTGAATCATTATTCAAAGCAGTCGGGTGAGGGGGGAGAGGCGTGTGCCATTTGATGGAATTGCGTGTTGACTTCAAGAAATTATGGATAAAATTATACAGCTTTACACCAAAAGTGGATAATTTTCCTGCAAGTTGTAGGTGTTTAAGGGTACCCTTGAATAGTGTTACAATGAAATCCATCAATCACCTTCCCAGCAAGTTGAGAAAATGCAGTCACCTTGATCCTGAGCACATATATTTGGAATTAAGCCCCATTGGGTTTAATGATTTTTATCTTACTTCCAAGTAACTGTGTTTTCGGATTATAATCTAAATACAATCTGTTTTAGACCATGTGCCAGAATTACTGTTTTTCTTGGCATTGAGCCCTTTTCATAATTACTGAAATTTGACGGATTTAAGCATGTGCTTAATTCTCTCTGTGAAATCAAAGGGATTTTCAACTGCTTAATTTGGGCTGGATCGAGCCCAGTATTTAGGTGCTGCATTTTGAGAATGCCATACTGCCTTTAATCTTCAAGATCAAAGCTTTTTAATATGGGAGGCTTACAGAAGTACGGTTTGGATCAGTTATACGATCTGGGTTTCAAAAGCCCAGGTTGGCATAGCTGAGCTGATGTGAAATGTAATCATTTTCTGTTTATAATGCTATGTTGCTGAAGTAACAGAAACAGTATCTACGAACAACTGTTATAATAATATAATATGTTAAATTTTATATATAATAATATATCAAATTTATATAGCTCTGTGGAGTGTTAAAAGGATGTCATATACTTGTCCTTAGAAACTCTACAAATGGTCTCCATCAATAACTCATTGACAGCCCAATCCTATCCACACTTTCCTGGGAGTAAGCCCCATTGACTCTAATTGGACTTACTTCTGAGTAGACAATCATGGGCTATGACTCAGGATTAAACCATAGTTCTGTATCAGGTCCCTGAGTGTCCAAACCTCACATTTCCCCTTCCCATGGGGGTGGGGGTGGGGGTGGAAGGACTCTTATCCTGGTTTAAAACAAGCCAGGATTCAATGTGAGGTCTGAACCCAGCAAATTCTGGCTTGGAATGAGAACAAGCCAGGATATGCTACAATCCTAGTTTCATATCCTGACTTGTTTTCAAACTCTGATTTGAACTGGCAAAGATAAAACGCCAAAAGGTGCATTGTGTGCGGAAAGTCCAGATAGGAAGCTTTGCTTGAGATTTGTGCTCAAAAGTTAAATATAACTTTAGTTAAGTGAAATACATCTTTGCTGGAGAAGATGGGAATGGATCCTATAGTTAGTCTGACTGGCTACATGTCTTCTTGTTTGAAGACAGGAGAAAGAGAAGGAAGGCAGGCCTAGGAATTGCACTTTGGGTAAGTAATATAAGTGCATGTATTACTTATTTATGAGAATAGATAAGACAAAGAACCAGGGGACATCCACTAAAATTGAGTGTTGGGAGAGTTAGAATAGACAAAAGAAAATATTTCTTTACTCAGCGTGTGGTTGGTCTGTGGAACTCTTTGCCACAGGATGTGGTGATGGCGACTGGCCTGGACACCTTTAAAAGGGGATTGGACAAGTTTCTGGAGGAAAAATCCATTACGGGGTACAAGCCATGATGTGTATGTGCAACCTCCTGATTTTAGAAATGGGCTATGTCAGATGCAAGGGAGGGCACCAGGATGAGGTCTCTTGTTATCTGGTGTGCTCCCTGGGGCATTTGGTGGGCCGCTGTGAGATACAGGAAGGTGGACTAGATGGGCCTATGGCCTGATCCAGTGGGGCTGTTCTTATGTTCTTATTTTCAAAGAGAATACATCCTACCACTATCTACCTCGTTTTACTACCCCCTGCTCATATGGGCACAATAGTACTTCATTGCTGCTTACTCCAAAAACAAACCAGGATATGCTAGGTTTGGACGTACACAAATTATTTATTTATTTACTTATTTACTTATTTCCCACCTTTCCCATGCCAAGGCAAATGCCCAAGGAGGCTTACAAACTTAGTAAGTTTTTACAATGATTGTTCTACAGGCAGCTTGTAGAACCCTACTCTTCCAGAAGGAATCCTTCATGGTATGGTTGTCACATCTGGGTATGCCTTCTAAATTTCCTGCTGGAGCAGTTTCAGGTCAGCCAAGCTGTAAACAGTGATTCCTCCTGGTTGTGTTGTTTCATGACAGCTTTATCAGCTTTCACTCTCCCATCCAAAATTCAACCAGGACCACTCCTGCTTAGCATTCTTTGGGCTGCCTTTTACTCAACCACTAGACCACACCTGCTGCACAACTAGGTTTCATGGGTAGAATGTGTGAGTAATAGTTGAATCCTGGTTGTGCTCTCCAGCTGAACTAGACTACTATCTGTGAGACAGTAGATGAAGTTTTACTCCAGAGGAACAGATGGAAATCTTGGAGCTGATGTCACACTCAGTTCTTTCTCTATAATCCAGTCGCAATTCTCAAAAGAAAAGAGGTTCAAATATGATTCATATGAAATGAAAAACAGACCAACTTGCCCTCCAATAACTAGAATTCCAAGCTAAACCACCCTTGAATCTGAATCTTAGCTATCACTATCAATAGTCACCGAAAGACTATCCTCCAGGAATTTGCCCAGTTTTAAAAAAATGAACACATATACAAAATGGAGGCTGCTATACACAGCCAGGGCCAGCCCATCCATGAGGCCAGGTGAAGTGGCCACTTCAAGTGGTGAGTCAGGGAGAGAACTGGTGGGATTGCTATGCACCTTGCATATGCCTGCTGCCTCCCATGGCCAACCACAAGCCTGGCTGCTCCACTCTGTTCCCACACCATCCCCTTCTTATCTGCTCTCTCTGGAGAGTGAGTGAGAAGAGAGTGAGGTGATGACTTACCTCCTCCTCCATGGCTGCTGCTGAAGATCTGAATAGCAGAGCTGGAAAAGGAAACCAGGGGGTTGCTGTGATCCTATTCCCAGTCAATTTCCTTATCAGGAAGGGGGTAATCACGACCACTGCCACATCCCTCTGCTTCCTCCACCTTTTCTCCTCATGCATCATCTACCACTTTTTCAAAATATGCCAGTAGTTCCCAAACATACCTGGGTCACGACACCCTGCAGCCTCTTCTTCCTGGCTCAGATGGGTATCGCCATCTGGGAACTTGTGAAATATCACAAGATCCAAGACAGTGGTGCCCAAGTCTCATGAGATTTGGGGAATCACCATCTTGAACTTCATAAAATTTCACTTGATCCAAGATGGTGGTACCCAAATCTCACAAGATTTGGGCACCGTCATCTTGGATCTTGCAAGACTTTGCAAGATCCAAGATGGTGGTGCCCAGGGGAACAGGTAGGAGGATCCACTGTGGACATCCGGCAGTGCCCCTCTGAGTGTGCCATGAGGCCCTAAGGCATTGCAGAACACACTTTGGGAACGCCTGAAATAGATTGAGGAGGAAGGTTCTTCTTCCAGCATTTTTCTATCCTAAAGAAATGGCTGCAAGCAGAGAAAGAAAGGAGGAGGCCATTATTGGGTGTACTCACTGATGCTCATGCCCAAACAGAGTGGGAATTCACGCACTTCTTTGGCTTGGGCCAGGTCTGGCTGGCAACCAGATACCTACCTGGGCAGGAGGTCTGGCCTAGAGGGTAGATTCTCCGTTAGCCCGAAGATAGCATCAGAAGGTTGCCATTTCGAGGACACTGGCAGCTCCCTGAACGGCTGAGAATGGCGAGACCTTGAAGCAGCTGACAAGCCGAGCTGAGTGATTCCACCTGCTCTTGGTGTGAGCAAGAAGCGTCTTGGCTGCCCTTCATGTGAGAGATGGAGCTGCTTGTCAGCCTGTGTGGGAGAACTGGAGGCCAGAAGTGAGACCAAACCAGGAAGATCCATTCTGAAATGTTGTTGGTTTTTGAAAGAGAGAACCTCTATGATTGTCAAAATCCCCTTGAGGGATTTAGAAACACCTGCCTATGTAAAGCGCCTTGAATAAAGTCAGAGGAGTAAACCGATGACCAGAAAGGCAGTATATAAATACCTGGTTGTTATTATGATTATTATTACCTGACAGTCAAGAGAAATGAGCATACACGTTCTGTTGGAAAAGGGGGTTGGCTCCAGCAAGCGGAGTAATCAGCAGAAGACCCCTTTCCCTGTGTTTAAGATGGGACTCGTCAGCCTGGGAAGGCAGCTCATCTGAGAGAAGGAAAACTCTGATCCCAAACTTCCACTGCCTTGTGGCTACATCCAGTTATGGAAAAGGCTTCAGGAGTCAACCTCGAGGCAAAATCCGGAGCCGGAGACCCTGAGGCAGTTCACAGCTGAACACAGTCACGTTCTGGCAACTCCTGCGACGCCGCCGGAACCAACCGTATTGGCCTCTGCCTTTCCGTTGGACCATTTCAGCAATGTGGAGAGGGGGGATTTGCTGCATGGGTAACAGCCTATCCTCCATATCTACTCTACCCAGGCTTCGCGCACTGGAGAGGACACTCTGTTCCAGAACCACCATTCAGAGCGTGACACCATAGTCTTCCGAGACTGAAGGATGCCAACAACAAGTAATTCCATCACTCAGCTAGTTTGTTGCTCTCAATAAACACACAGGAGCAGAGGCAGTAGTTTCAAAAACCTACTTTACACACCGTCTCTTAAAACATACACACCTTCTGAAGTATCGGAGGCACCTATAACTTAAGAAACAGAGGACCCTACAGCTGTTCTGAGGAACTAAAGGGAGGTTGGTGCTCTTCAGGAATGGCTGACTACCTTTGAGAAAAATAGCTCAGCAACATGAATGCTACTCTTTCTGTGGTCAGAGAAAGGGAGGGAAAAACAGGAACATGTGCAAGGGAGTACTCAACAGACACACCTGCTGCTGGCATCACAGCGGGCAGGCAAGGAGTTTCTTAAAGAGGGTGCAAAGCATTAAGTTTTGCAAGGAGCCTCACCGTGGCATGCAAACGACCCCTCCCTCTCCCCATCGGAGCCATTCCAGGCAAGGGGAGCAAAACGATGGTGTACGCCTGGCTCCAAAGGGGAGAAGGAGGGGCCGCTTGCACGGTGTGGTGAGGGTCCCTGCGAAACTTAGTGTTTTGCACCCCCTCTAGCTACGCCACTGCAGCAACCAGACAATGTCCCCCCTTCCCCGAGTCCTGCAGGTGGTGTTGCACCCACATTCCAAAAGTTCTGTGTACTTATTTCAGACAAAATGTTTTGGGAGGATGAAAGGGGGATGCACCGTAGGCACTCGCCTATAAGTCGATCTCACAGATAAGTCGAGGGCAAGTTTTGACAAAAAATAATAGAATTTTCTACGACCCTCGGATAAGTCAGGGGTTAAACTTAGGGGGGTGTCTGACTATAGTTTTGTCTGATTTTACCCAAGGCCAGATCCTGAAAAATAACTTACCACTAATTGTTACCTAAGAACTGTACAGTCTCTAATTTATTAAAAACATAGTAAAAGATCATAAGATACATTTTTATTCTTTTTAAATTCTGGTCTTCAACACCTTTTTGTAAATACTATCCATGCACTGTAAACAACATACCAGTAGAACAGTGGTTCCCAGTCTGGGATTCATGTACCCCCGGGGGCACTCAACAGGACCTTTAGGGGTACTTGAAAAAGAATGGTATAATGGCAGAAAAAGGCAGGTTGTGCTCCAGAATTCTTTGCAGGGCCAGTAAGGCAGGAAGGAAGGTAGCTAGTTGGCTGTGAAAACCCCACCAATAGCTAGTTTTTGGTCAACAATTCATCTATGAACCAGTGATTGAAAACCAGCACAGTAAAAAAGCTGAAACATAATATGGAAAGTGATCAATCACCCAGAATTTCTCAGCACACTTCTGGTGCAAAACAGTGCAAAGGCAGAATCTTCTGTTCTTCAAACAGATAAAAAGAGAAAACACTGTGATAAATACATGAAGTCTGGGCTTTCATATAGAGAAGATGAGGGCTTGTATTATTAATTATAAACATTTTGCTAATATGAAGGGTACAATTTATGGAAATAGGCTGCCAAGGGATATGCAAGTGAAAAGGGTTGGGAACCACTGCAGGAAAACTATGAATCAAATCCACCTTTAAGGTGTCTAGTGTGTTAAGCCAGAAGCTCTACGTACAACATACAACCCATAACACATAACTGGGAGTGTGCAATTCAGTTCACAGCAGAGAGATGCAGCTGCATATATTTGCAACCCTTTTTACTCAGAAGTAGACCCACTGCTTTCCATGGGTGTTATTCTTAAGTAATGGTGCACTGAATTGTAGCCTGGGACTTTGCTTCAAATGGGAAGGAGGATCCCATCCTGGTGTTGGAAAAAAAAAAAACAGATCTCTGCTAAATGATCTCTGCTAAAACCTTTGCAAAACAGAACCAGGCAAACAGCATTTGCAAAATGGAAGAGGAGAATAAAAAGTTAACTTTGGCTGGAATTTCCCAGTGAGAAAATAAGCTCTGCATTGCTTCTAATGACCCGCAAGAAAGGAAACTGTTCAGAGTTGAAAGGCTCTGCCCTCTGGTTAAGAACATAGGAACATAAGAACAGCCCCACTGGATCAGGCCATAGGCCCATCTAGTCCAGCTTCCTGTATCTCACAGCGGCCCACCAAATGCCCCAGGGAGCACACCAGATAACAAGAGACCTCATCCTGGTGCCCTCCCTTGCATATGGCATTCTGACATTCTGATTGACCCGGAGATAAGGCGAAGTGAGAATTAGAGCTGGATTACTTGGCAGAAATTTCATGTGCTATAGGCGAGTATCTACGGTAATCATTTTGATATAATGATTTTGTGTTATCATTAGTGAATTTGCTATTGTGGAATCCAGTGAATGAGTGCTTTAGAAGAGGATTGGCTGTAGAGACCCTGGATTCTTACATGATCTCCTGTCCCAAAACCACCATCCTGGTCACTGAGGGAAAATAGTTGCCATTCCTGTCATTTAAATTGCTATAAGTTTATACGTTAGCTCTTTGCTTTGTGGAGTTTTCTTATACTGAACTGAATGGTACGGAGTAGATCATCTAAAGCTTCCCACCCAAAAAAGCTCAGTTATTAATAACATGTTATCCAAGTGTACATGCTGACCCTGTACACTCATCTAAGTGAAATTTTGTGTCAACAGAACTACACTTCCTTTCAATGTCTGGTTAACTGAATGTTCTGGAGGCTGTTGCTGGCCCTGTGCGTAAATGAATACATATGGACATTTACCTCATAACCAAATAGACCTTAACCAAACAAAATGTGCAGTAGCAGAAGGATTAGGGGGAGATTCTGAAATGGTTACTGGCTTGATCCATGATCTGCCACTGCTGCAAAAATAACAGTGCCGTGTTTATTTGCTCCAGGGGCTTGTTAGACCACCAAAGTGGATTCAACCTGTGAGAATCCGATTGAACTCTCTGAGGTAAATGGCAACAGTACTGGGTAGTTAAGATACTGAAGGTTCCACAGTGGAGACGTGGGTGATTCCTTCCTTACGAGGAAAGGCCACGATATTTGGGCCTCTTCAGCCTAGAAAAGAGACGCCTGAGGGGGGACATGATTGAGACATACAAAATTATGCCGGGGATGGACAGAGTGGATAGGGAGATGCTCTTTACACTCTCACATAACACCAGAACCAGGGGACATCCACTAAAATTGAGTGTTGGGAGAGTTAGAACAGACAAAAGAAAATATTTCTTTACTCAGCGTGTGGTTGGTCTGTGGAACTCCTTGCCACAGGATGTGGTGATGGCGTCTAGCCTGGACGCCTTTAAAAAGGGATTGGACACGTTTCTGGAGGAAAAATCCATTACGGGGTACAAGCCATGATGTGTATGTGCAACCTCCTGATTTTAGAAATGGGCTATGTCAGAAGGCCAGATGCAAGGGAGGGCACCAGGATGAGGTCTCTTGTTATCTGGTGTACTCCCTGGGGCATTTGGTGGGCCGCTGTGAGATACAGGAAGGTGGACTAGATGGGCCTATGGCCTGATCCAGTGGGGCTGTTCTTATGTTCTTATGTGTAAGTAAGTATGTGTATGTGTATGTTCTTATGGTCTTATGTGTAAGTAAGTATGTGTATGTGTTTCCCCTGGGGGCTGGGGATAAGAATAGGCCCTCGGTTTGGCTGTACTTGTCGTAAGAGGCGACTGAACAGCCACCGGGTAGATGGGACTCGTCAGCCTGGGAAGGCAGCTCATCTGAGAGAAGGAAAACTCTGATCCCAAACCTCCACTGCCTTGTGGCTACATCCAGTTATGGAAAAGGCTTCAGGAGTCAACCTCAAGGCAAAATCCGGAGTCCCTGAGGCAGTTCATGGCTGAACACAGTCACATTCTGGCAACTCCTGCGACGCCGCTGGAACCAACCGTATTGGCCTCTGCCTTTCCATTGGACCATTTCAGCGGCGTGGAGAGGGGGTATTTGCTGCATGGGTAACAGCCTATCCTCCATACCTACTTTACCCAGGCTTCGCGCACTGGAGAGGACACTCTGTTCCAGAACCACCATTCAGAGCGTGACACCATAGTCTTCCAAGACTGAAGGATGCCAACATGTGTAAGTACAATATGCTTATTTCAAAAGTAGCTCCTTGCATAGTACATTCCTATGCATGTTTATTGTGAAGTAACGGCCCAATCCTAAAGGTAGGGGCGCTGACATGGCTACCGTAAGTGCCAAAGCGGCTACCGCTGCATCCTGTAGCCCTATAGCAACGGCTGGAGGTCTCCTCAGGGGAAGGGGGGATTTTAAAGCCCCAACGGGGCTTATTATGTCTGTCCTGATTATTTTGCTGGCACAGACTTGAGAGACTCCATGTTGGGCCTTCCAGCCTGACCCAGAGCTCAGAATCTGGCGAAACAGAGCTCCATCAGTCCTGTCCCCCTTCTGCCCTGATTCCTCCCCCTGCCTTGCCCTCCCTGTCCCTGAGGCCCTCACCACTGCCCGGCGCACTTAACTAGCTCCAGGTGGCATCTGGCCAGCACTGGGCTCAGTGCTGACTGGTTCTGGGCCAGCACCAGCACTGACTTGGTGCAGGGTGTTGCAGGCATGCCTTACGGCACTTTTGCGACACCCAGCTCCAGTGATACACTTGTGCCGCCAGGACTAAAGAGCTCAGGATTGGGCTCTAAGTTTATGGAGGTTTACTCTAGAGTTAGCAGCTTTTCTTTCCCTTCTCCATCTTCCCGTGTTTTCCCTTGTGGAAGTCTGTGGAACTCCTTGACACAGGTTGTGGTGATTGCATCTGACCTAGATACCTTGAAAAGCAGATTGGACACATTTCTGGCAGAAAAGTCCATCACGGTTTACAAGCCATGATAGGTATGTGCAACCTCTAGGTTTTAGAAGTGGGGTACCTCTGGCATCTGGTAGGCCACTGAGATATAGGAAGCTGGACTAGATGGGCCCTTGACCTGATCCAGTGGGACTCTTCTTATGTTCTCCATCCTCTGCCTACCTCCATCTGTATCACCTATGGGTGAGTAACCGAATTGTATGGGCAATAGGTAAGGAAGAACTGCCCACATGAGACTTATGCAAGCAGTTTTTTCTCTCCCCCTGCCAGTCAATCTGCTTGCCCAACTGGCTGGAGGTGTGGGGAAAGAAAGTGAGACCGGGATGAGATTTGCACTACTCCTCTCTCCTTCTCCCATGATGACGTACAAAATAACTTTTCAAACTTGTGGTATGTACATGTGCACAAGCTGGTGTTGGTGGCTCAGAAACTGAGCTGAAAATCAGGATTTCTCCAGTTCAGCTCTTGCTCTTTGCTGCCAACGCACAAAGCGTTCTGGCAACACAAGGTCCTTTACAACAGCAGAAAAGTCAGGCTGCCGTTGTGTACTTCCAGGTCACTGCTGCAAACTGGCAGTGATGCGCTCAGCAGCAGCTCCAGAGACCTCCATCAACCCTGTTAAGTTGGCAGCGGATGCATGTCATGGGTGGCGAGGGGGATGGAGGGGTGGATCTTAGCAGCCCCAGCTTGTGCAAGATATGCCCCCAGCATATGAGCTTGCGCTCAGGGCCCCCAGCAACCCAGTGACAGCCAGGGATGGGCATTTGGGTTGACTTAACTCGAGTTGCACTAAGTGGCTGTTTTTGACTACTCAAGTCACGGATGTCACTGACACGTGACTAGATTTGAAACTCGGGCTCAGTGACTTCAGCGCATCCCTATTGCCAGCACTGAGGAGACACATTCAGATTTCTTTTGTCACACTAATCTCAGGCCCTGTGCAGGCTGACAACTCATTTATAATGCTCCCGTATCATTTGGAAACCACGTCTGAATATGTGCATATTCAGACAAGAATTGGGGAGATTTTTGTCTTTCATTTTTTAAAATTAACATTATTTTATGTTAATGTGCTATAAAGCTGTTCTATTTTTCCCCTTCACTGACCAAAGCAAATGCTGGGAAAGCTCACTTATGTCCAGTCTGGGCCAATACTGACCAAACTGAAATGAGATGGTGGCACAAAACAAGGACTACACCTGCCTTTGAGCAGGCACACTCTACAGGACACTCCACCAGAGGACTCTCAAACAAGTTGGAAGGAAGTCCACCATAATGATGAAGAGTCCTCTGGATTCACACTGACCGCAGACAATGCGATTTGCTTTTTTCCCCTGACGTTAGCAAAATATCACATGAGATTGTAACTCCCAAAAACGTGATGCAAGTTTGCTTTAATGGCTCTCACCTGTTTTCTACCTAATGATCACCATGGCAGCCCTGAAATGAAACCGTTAGTACCCAGCTAGCAAATAAATCTGTCGAGAAGACAGAAATATGGGGAAATAGGGTACCAGTGTAAGCATATCTGTGCAAGCAAAGAAGGCAACATCTCACTCATTTTCTTCGAAAAACAGGAGATCTCCCGCTTTACTGAAACCTATTTCTAAGCCACCTCCAGGCTGCTTCACATATACCAGTCCGCCATTACGTAAAATACTTAAAGCATATTGTCTACCGTAAAAATTCCAAGCGGCTTCTTTTGCATCCAATGAATATTCATTGAGAAGTTCATTGGTGAATGCCTATTCAAAAACTGAGAGATCAAAAGGCAACTGTGTCAATTTTGTCCTTTTTTCTGGGCTGACTGCTATTTTTTGATGTAATAAATTGCCAATTTTGGAAGGGATAAAGAACAGAAATGGCAACGTGTATGCCTTTCAGGCGACTTTTGACTGTGCCATTATGAATAGTCTCCCGACAAACAGTTTTGCAGGGCCATTCAGATACACCAGATAGACTTCTAATTGAGAAGCATGCAAATCACCATATCCAATGGTCAGACAGCTGCTCGCTGGCTTTCGGAATAATTAGGATCCACTGACCATCTCGCATTTTTGTGGAACTCAAACATGTCTACAGTTTGCCTGGCCTTCCTCCCCCACAACCACCTCACCCTGCTTTAAAAAAAATCCCACTAACAGAACATGTTTCATTCACTCATAAATGTCTAACAAAACCAGTTTCTCATTGCTACCAAATGTTTTGTATCATATCTAAGGAATGAAAACCAGGTACATGTGCCATTCCCCCCCCCCAACTCCTGCATAAAAGATTCCACTGCTGTTCTTAATGTCTTGAAAATTATCAAATTATCTCAGAAATAGCAGTTATCATCAACTCCAAACACTCTTGTGCAGTTAGAGGACAGTTTGTGACACGTCCATCAAAAATGTGTCACCCTCACCAATGGCATGGGAAAGTACCACTCAGTCCTTTCCATTCATGCTCAAAAGGATCCCCACAAACTGCTTTCCTACGTACAAGGGGAAAAGATATAGGGTCTTCATATATTTTCCCCAGTGGATATACAACCAGCTTGAGGAGGACAATCTTGAGCAGACAAGTGGCAGGAAGAGAGACAATTAAGCAGAACCTCCCCTGCCAATTCATGGCTGCTTCCTACAGTGAGTTTTCAAATATAAAAAGAAAACAAGAAAGAAACCGTGCTGGGAGGCTGTTCCCCTCCTGCATAATGTCTAGTTCACTCCATTGCAAGGGCGAACATGCACATTTGTAAAGCTTTCCATATTTTGCTGGCACTGTGCCTTGGAAACAAGCATCCAGTGCTTTACAATAGCAAAATTATGCTTATGAACCATTTCACTTCCTTGTGACAAAGAATCAGCCCTGGATGAAGTGATACACACAGAACTAGGCCAAGGACATTGGGGTACAGTTTTAGCCTGTCCCCAATAGTCCTTCATGAGCCCCCCCCCTTTTCTTAATTTTTTTCTTAAATGGTTGTTGGCAACCTTCAGTCTCGAAAGACTCTGGTATCGCGCTCTGGATGGTGGTTCTGGCACAGTGTCTAGTATGGCTGAAAAGACCGATTCGGGAGTGACAATCCCTTCTTAAAGTGTTACAGCAAATGGCACTTTCAGGGTTAAGTAGTCACTTCGGGTGGGCAATTCTGGGCAGGAAAACAGTATAGAACTAAAATGTCAAGTGAGCCCCTACCTCCAGCCATTGTCTCAGTCAAAATCATGACCTGCACAACTGCAAGTTAACTGAAGCCCCTAACCCAACATTTTCAATGTTCTTCTCATGGCACACTGACCTCTATGGTCTTCTCTATGGGTCTTCACCTCTTGTGATGTCATTTCCAGCTTCTGGGAAATTCTTTTAGATCCTGCGGCTCTGTTTCTAGGACAACTGTCTGTAGTAACAAATCATCTGTCCCTCTTCCTCCTCCAGTTCTACAGACAGTTGTGCTAGAAACAGAGCTGCAGAACCCAGAAGAGATTTTCAGTGACTTTCAACCTCCTGAGCTCCTAACACCTGCAGCACACCTATGGACCTTTTGCAACACAACAATGTGCTGTGGCACACCGGCTGAAAATCAGGGTTCTAGATGACATATTCAACATTTCATCTAGAATGGCCCTCAGCACCAGAGGCTTCTATGAGATGCAGAACCATATCAGCCCTTTTCAGATATTAAACTCCTGACATATTGGTTAGAACAGCTTTCTTGAAGAAGTTCCCTGAAACAGAAGGTCAAAATGAACTCTGGTCAGAGACAAGGCGGTGGCAAAATGACCATTGGTATTGAGAACACCTGGCTCACTGGAGACACTTCCTGCACAAGCTCCACTGAGCACATGCTCAGTTTGTTCTCCCACAAATCCCATTCTTCTCAATGGCACATGAACAGGAGACATTTCCAGCGAGGCATGCCCAGTGTGATAAATAGGCACCTGGCAACTGCAGAAAGGACCTTCCAACTCTTTCCACATACCTTCTGAAACTCTCCCGAGGGGAAAGCAAGCCGTTATCTGCTTTCCTTTAAAAAGGCCTTTTACTTTCCTTTTAAAATGTAGAGAGTCATTCATTTTTATTGAAGGGACTAATGCTTTACATTTAGACCAAATTGGAAAGGAGATGCTTAAGGGTAACTGGGTGATGAAAGGACTACATTAGTGTACAAGTCCAAAGGCTGCTGTTTCTTATTTGTAATGCTGAAATTCACATGCGAGTCATATTTAAGCTATCAATGGTGGCGCCCAGGGAATATACAGTCAAATTGCCTTAAGTAACAAAATACTTTTATCAAATCACCAGAT
The DNA here is from genome assembly GCF_035046505.1 of Tiliqua scincoides. Classification (NCBI taxonomy): domain Eukaryota; kingdom Metazoa; phylum Chordata; class Lepidosauria; order Squamata; family Scincidae; genus Tiliqua; species Tiliqua scincoides. Next base: position 83,234,141 of record NC_089826.1, read on the forward strand.
GGCCCTGTACTCCAAAACAACATTTTCCTGAAGATCATAGATTGGCTATGCCTCCCTTTGCTTTGCAGGATGGGGTGGGCCAAGAATCAACCCATTTTGTTTTTGTTTTCCAACACTGTCAAGACTCCTTATCAACACCTGTAGATAGGAAAAAGGGCAGAGTTCCTGGCAGTGTGAAAATTGCTCTCTGCATGTACTTCAGTATGCATGGGGGAAGGCTCACTTCAAGCCTTATAGTTACTACGGGTAGAACATGGGGGAGGAGCTTACCATTGCAGTGCCACCCATGGATATTCACAGAACCCTGGTTAACATCTAAGAAAGGCATGTGTTGCACCTTGTGGGGATTGCACTCATGATTGCACGACCATGTTCTTTCTTCAGGTGTTTTTGCTGAAGATGGCTTCTTGAGCATTACAGTGTTCTGAGACACACCCATCTCCTGCTACAATTTATGGGTTTCAGTCCTGTGGATTGAATGATGGTGTGTTTGTGTGAGGTTTTTATTACAGCACTACAATCGATGTAGTACAATCAATGTAATTTATTACAATCGATGGCTCCACATCAGACCCCTTTGACATCCGAAGCGGAGTGAAGCAGGGCTGTGTTCTTGCGCCAACCTTGTTTGGAATTTTCTTCGCTGTCCTGCTGAAGCAGGCCTTTGGAACTGCAACAGAAGGCATCTATCTCCAGACCAGATCAGACAGAAAGCTCTTCAACCTCTCCAGACTGAGAGCAAAGTCCAAAGTTCAGCTGAAATGTCTGCGTGACTTCCTCTTTGCCGACGATGCAGCTGTCACTACCCACTCTGCCAAAGATCTCCAGCAGCTCATGGATCGTTTTAATAACAACAACAACAACAACAACAACAACAACAACAACAACAACAACAACCAACAGGTATTTATATACTGCCTTTCTTGGTCTTTATTCAAGACTTTATTCAAGGCGGTTTACATAGGCAGGCTTTATTAAATCCCTATTAAATAGGGATTTTTACAATTTCAAAGAAGGTTCTTTCTTTCAAGAACGACTGCATTCAGGTGTTTCATTCCGATCTGGCTTCACATCCTGGCCTCCATCCTCCCACGCTCAGAGCAGATGGAATTGCTCGGCTTCAGCTTGTCAGCTGCTCCAAGGTCGCACGGTGCCGGTGGCCTCGAACTGGCGACATTGTGGATGTTATCTTCAGGCAGACGGAGGCTCTACCCTCTAGACCAGACCTCCTGCCTCCTGTTTTAGCAAGGCCTGCCAAGATTTTGGACTGACGATCAGCCTTAACAAAACACAGGTCATGGTTCAGGATGTGGACTCACCTCCCTGCATTACAATCTCTGCGCATGAACTGGAGGCTGTCCATGACTTTGTGTACCTTGGCTCAACGATCTCCGACACTCTTTCTCTCAATACCGAGCTAAACAAACACATCGGTAAAGCAGCTACCACGTTTTCCTGACTCACAAAGAGAGTCTGGTCCAACAAGAAGCTGACGGAACATACCAAGATCCAGGTCTACAGAGCTTGCGTCCTGAGTACACTTCTGTACTGCAGCGAGTCATGGACTCTTCGCTCACAACAGGAGAGGAAACTGAACGCTTTCCACATGCGCTGCCTCCGACGCATCCTCGTCATCACCTGGCAGGACAAAGTTCCAAACAACACAGTCCTGGAACGAGCTGGAATCCCTAGTATGTATGCACTGCTGAAACAGAGACGCCTGCGTTAACTCGGTCATGTCGTGAGAATGGATGATGGCCGGATCCCAAAGGATCTCCTCTATGGAGAACTCGTGCAAGGAAAGCACCCTACAGGTAGACCACAGCTGCGATACAAGGACATCTGCAAGAGGGATCTGAAGGCCTTAGGAGTGGACCTCAACAGGTGGGAAACCCTGGCCTCTGAGCGGCCCGCTTGGAGACAGGCTGTGCAGCATGGCATTTCCCAGTTTGAAGAGACACTTGGCCAACAGTCTGAGGCAAAGAGGCAAAGAAGGAAGGCCCATAGCCAGGGAGACAGACCAGGGACACACTACACTTGCTCCCGGTGTGGAAGGGATTGTCACTCCCGAATCGGCCTTTTCAGCCACACTAGATGCTGTGCCAGAACCACCATCCAGAGCGTGATACCATAGTCTTCCGAGACTGAAGGTTGCCAACAACAAGGCTGTAGTGTAACCCGTTCCCCAGTATCCAGCATATTTTAATGTCAGTTAAAAAACAGCCAATTCTTGGTAGTGTGAGGGACAAATGGAATTTAATTCTAAGAGATAATCTGGAATATTCCTGATGAGCTAGATGTAAACTGCAATCACATGCCTGTCCAGGATACTGTAGTACAGCAAATCCCAAGCTGGCATAAAGGAAACCATGGTTTTTCCATGGTCTGTGGTGGCTAGCCCCCCAAATCTTTGTTCGGTGATTCACTGCTCTTTGTGAGAGGAGGAGGGAAATGGCAAAACAAATATTTTGCTAAAACGTTTTCAGAAAGGCCCATTGGAATCTTAAATGGTTCTTATTTGGTGTGCTTTGCATAATTTGCTACACTAAATACAAACCAGATTGCTGCTGCAGCTGTAAATGCACAAGCTATGATTCAGAGTTTCACAGGGAGATGTTGCTGGCTAATTCAGTGTCAGTACAAGAAAACGGAAATGGTAATAACTGGGTCCAATGAGGCAGGCTAGTAGTGCAATTCAAATAAGGCAAGGCTGAATCCTCTGGAGGAGTGACATCAGATTCACTCTCCTGGCTGTCTTTATGCTCTTTGACAAAGTTCATTGTGATTAATCCATTACAAGGTGAAAAGAGCAATCGAGTGTTTTGTGAAATTGAAAACACGCAGGGGTAAGCCGCCTGGAGAATTTCTCTCTTGCTGGAATCAGAGTCAAGAGCTTTCTCTAAGAGAGGAAGCAACTTTTAAGGAGGGATCCGTGCTCGTGGAATGTTCCCTCCATCCACTTTTGATACTGATAAACAATGGTAAAGCAGTGGTGTACAAAGAAGGTGGCTAAGGGGGACCCGGCCTCAGGTGCCAGTCTGCTGGGGGGGGGGGCGGTCCGAGAGTCTGCCCCAACGTGTTTAAACTTCTTTTTCAAGAACTTATTTATTTTAAACTTATTTTTCAATTGTCTATGGCATGATTAGATTTACAAAGTTATATATAAATATACAAATATAAATACAGATGGTGCCTCTGTAGCCATGGGGGATTTGTTCCTGGACCCCCCCCCCCGTGGACACTGAAAACCTCAGATAATTAAATCTGTGGATTTATGGCCTGCTCCATAAAACCACAGTGGCTGTGCTGGGGCCATGCTGAGGTCTGTGGGGGCTGCATGTGGCCTTTATGGGCCCCGGGATGGCCTCTGGAGGTCCTAGAAGGTACTTCCAGTTTTTGACTGAAAACTGGAAGTGCTCTTCTTGGACCTCCAGAGGGCATTCTGGGGCCCATAAAGGCCACATGCTGCCTCTCTCTCTCTCTCTCTCTCTCTCTCTCTCACACACACACACACACACACACACAATCAGATGCCACTTCAGAATTAAAGATGATCAAAGCAATTATGAGCTTCACCAATGCAGCTCAGGGCAGTTCTTATATTGCAGTTTTCACTGATAGGAGAGTTCCTTACAAACAGCTCCTGTGGCAAAAAGGCAATGTGCAAAGCAGCATTTCTGACAGGTGGGATATTTCGTGCATTTGCAGGGCATATACAAGTGTGCAGTCAAACAAACATTTGAGAGGAAGCTATGGCCAGGGCTGGCCCAAGCCCTCCTGATGCCTGTTGCAGCATGCCAAACGCTGCCCCCTTCCCCAATGATGTGCCAGCCTCTGCTCCCCCCACTCTCCAATGTTCTAACTCAGCACTCCCCAACCTTCCACATTTCCTCTTCCTCTCTGACCCCCTCTTCTTTTTCATTCCAGGGAATGGAAGGAGGAGCCGGTAAAGCAAGCAGGCAGACAGAGATGGCCCCCCTTCAATCTGCTGCATCCTTCTACTTTCACTTCCATGGTAAGAGCCAGTCCATCCATGAGGCCATCTGAAATGCTTTTGTGCAGCATTTCTCAACGAGCGGTATGTGAACCACCAGTAGTAAGCTGGATGGTGTCCAGTGGTACGCATGGTACCCCCAGACACTTGCCACCCAGCAGCAAGACCTGTGACTCAATGTGCCAAAGAGTGGGAGGACGTTTGGCTCGTTGGGCAGGGCTTGAGCTCAGTTTTCGCACACTTGGGAAAAGCCCATCCGCCCTGAGTCTCTTACCAGTGTTTGTTGTGCCGTGTCTGGTCTCACAACCCGGAAGTAACTGGCAATGATGTCATTGCCAGTTACTTTGCGAAATGGTACATTGGGGGGGAAGAAGGTTGAGAAATGCTGCCTTGGTGCATTGCCTCTACTCAAAGCACTTGGGACTGGGCAGGCTACAATTTTCAGTGATTAGATCACAGCTGTAATTGACTTTGTAAGTGTCTGCAGGTCAAAATCTTTTCTCAATTTCAGCTGACTTCTGGATGCATTCCGGGGGGGGGGGGCTTTAATGGAGACTGTAGCCCACATGAACCTAAAGTAGCTTTGGCTCTCATTTCCCTGAAGCATTCCAGGCAATAAACTCACTGTATGCAGTGATTTGTGTGGGTTAATAACCCAGCCCCAGACACATTATACAAGCAGTCATAGGTTCCATGTTGGATTGCACACCTCACACCCAAGCACAATTCCCTTTTGCCTGCTTATACTGCAGACTCATGACCAAACTACATGTTACACTTGAGTTCTTTGATCTGTATCCCCAACATAATTGTCTTCTTATAAAAGCAGCCATGCATCTCCTACTTGGAGCAGACTGTAGTACAGGTTCAAATTTCCGGCTACCCCCACACATAGCCAGTCCACATTCCAAATCACACACTCAAAGCAACTTTGGGCACAAACCTACCCTGCGGTGGAACAGGCAAGCCGAGTGGCTTGCGCTGTATCCAGCACAGGATAGGGTCCCAAGGCGGCTCAGCCAGAGGCAAGGGGAAACTTGAGCCACCTCCTGAGGTGGCACAAGTCTGAGGAGAACAGAGTGGTTTCAAGCCACTCCGATCTCCCAGGGAACAGGGGTTGGAATCTGGCATAACTGCCGGATCCCAGCTCCACCTCCCGCTCCCCACCCACCCGCCCATTCATTAGGCGGTTCATTAGGAAAGGTATTGAGAACAAAACAGCTAATATTATAATGCCGTTGTACAAATCGATGGTAAGGCCACAGCTGGAGTATTGTGTCCAGTTCTGGTCGCCGCATCTCAAAAAAGACATAGTGGAAATGCAAAAGGTGCAAAAGAGAGTGACTAAGATGATTACTGGGCTGGGGCACCTTCCTTATGAGGAAAGGCTGTGGAGTTTGGGCCTCTTCAGCCTGGTAAAGAGACGCCTGAGGGGGGGGACATGATTGAGACATACAAAATTATGCAGGGGATGGACAGAGTGGATAGGGAGATGCTCTTTACACTCTCACATAACACCAGAACCAGGGGACATCCACTAAAATTGAGTGTTGGAAGAGTTAGGACAGACAAAAGAAAATATTTCTTTACTCAGTGTGTGGTCGGTCTGTGGAACTCTTTGCTACAGGATGTGGTGATGGCATCTGGCCTGGACGCCTTTAAAAGGGGATTGGACAAGTTTCTGGAGGAAAAATCCATTACGGGGTACAAGCCATGATGTGTGTGCGCAACCTCCTGATTTTAGGAATGGGTTAAGTCAGAATGCCAGATGCAAGGGAGGGCACCAGGATGAGGTCTCTTGTTATATGGTGTGCTCCCTGGGGCATTTGGTGGGCTGCTGCGAGATACAGGAAGCTGGACTAGATGGGCCTATGGCCTGATCCAGTGGGGCTGTTCTTATGTTCTTAACTACAATTCCCAGGAGGCCTTGCAGGTCTCTTGTTATCTGATGTGCTCTCTGGAGCATTTGGTGGGCTGCTGCGAGATACAGGAAGCTGGACTAGATGGGCCATGGCCTGCTCCAGTGGGGCTGTTCTGATGTTCTTATGCCCAGGAACGCCTCTCCTGCCCACCCCAGAGCCTTGCATCGGCCCAGCCAGGCTGACGCAAGCCAAGCATAGGAACCTGATGCTGAGGCTTATGTCAGCCTCTGCAGGCCGGCGCACCTCTGAGCACCAGCCCGGCTTCCTCCCACGGAGGCACAAATGTACCTTATGGCACATTTACAACCCTCCTGGGCCAGCACAAGGGACTTGTGCCAGCCCATGGGCGCCTCAGGATTGCGCCTTTAGATGCAGAGGGAACAGTGGCATAGCTAGAGGGTGGGCAAAACAGTAAGTACTGCAGGTAGTGCAACATCCCGTGTAACCGGCCCCTCCCACTTACTGTCAGAGTTATTTCACACAGTGGCAGCAACTCGCAGGCTCTGAACAAACCAAACACTGTCTCCTGTGCATTGCCATTGCTGCTCTGAATGGCTCTAACAGCATGTGGAAGCGGCAGCTTACACTGTGCGTTGTGGTGCCCCCAGTATTTACCATGCCCCCCTCTAACTATGTTACTGAGAAGGAAGACATGACGCTGCAACTACAACCAAGAGCAGTTCTCACGGTTGGAGATAATTTGAACAGGGCAGTGACACAGAGGGAAGTGTTTGTACCCTCCCTTCCTCACTTCTGTGGCTGCTTTTATGAGAAGAAAATTCCAATCATGAAATTCCAATACAGCTTGAACCTAAAACTAGTTCTGCTGTCTGGGGGAAATCGGTTAATTTTGATGGAATTCCCACTACATCTCACCTGGCAGGATGTAAATTTGGAGAAAAAAAAATGTAAAGAAGGCAAAACTGCTATATATGCCTCTCTCTCTCTCTCTCTCTCTCTCTCTCTCTCTCTCTCTCTCTCTCTCTGGTTGAGTGGGAAAGAGCAGGGAAACTCTTGTTTGATAGTTTACTGTTCCTTTGATTGTGGGTTTAAACATAAAAGAATCTCTGATGCTGTTTAAGATGTGCTAACAGGTCAAAGTGCTTTCAGTTGCTCTAGCCTAATAAAGTTGTAACTATTTGGGGATTTGAAAAGTCTCATGGGTCGGGTAACATATATTAAACAGATTTGGAGCATTTCCCCACTGCAGTTTGGAATCCTTGGTGCATCCGGTCAAAGGGCCTCTCCTCCACATAATTCCAGAATCACAAGTCTGGAAGCATTCTGCTTGTGAAAATGTGAATGGACTTCACATTTCTATGGTGAGAATGCAGAAATCATTCTCATGGTGGAGAAGAGCAAAAGCGAGATCTAGCCACAGGACTAGATTTCTTTAACAACTGTATCGCACAAAGGCTCTAGCAGAAAGCAAAAGCTACAGAAGATAAATTAAAATATCTCAAACCTAAGCTAGGACCAAAAGCACACAGTATAACCGATTGTCCCAGATGTCAACAGCATTATTGGCTTGGCCATGTCGTGAGAATGGATGATGGCCGGATCCCTAAGGATCTCCTCTATGGAGAACTCATGCAAGGAAAGCGCCGTACAGGTAGACCACAGCTGCAATACAAGGACATCTGCAAGAGGGATCTGAAGGCCTTAGGAGTGGACCTCAACAAGTGGGAAACCCTGGCCTCGAGCGGCCCACTTGGAGGCAGGCTGTGCAGCATGGCCTTTCCCAGTTTGAAGAGACACTTGGCCAACAGTCTGAGGCTAAGAGGCAAAGAAGGAAGGCCCATAGCCAGGGAGACAGACCAGGGACAGACTGCACTTGCTCCCAGTGTGGAAGGGATTGTCATTCCCAAATTGGCCTTTTCAGCCACACTAGACGCTGTTCTAGAACCACCATTCAGAGCGCGATACCAGAGTCTTTCGAGACTGAAGGTTGCCAACTAACTAACTATTATGCAGAAACAGAAGCTCAGATTTGGATAGAAGATGCTCACAAAAATTGTAAGCCAGCGTATTACAATGGATATCAATGTGGATATTTTAGGGTGCAATCCTATCATGTACTTGGGTCAATGCAAATCCCTTGGGCTGCCCCAGGAGTGCTGCATAAGTGTCATTTAGCCACCACAGGCACTAGGGACAAGTTGAGTTGTGTCAGCCAAGCTCGTCCAACATAGGGATCTGGGGAGGGGCATGGAAAGTGTGGGGAGAAGGCAGGAGGAAGACGTTTAGAGGCGGGAAGAGGGAGGGCAGCAGGTGTCCCTGGGTGGCCCAGGGCAGTCCCGGGCTGCTCGGATTTGTGCCACCTCCAGAGGTGGCGTGTATCCGAGTAGCCCTATTGGGATTGCAGTGGCTCTCCTTGGGGTAAGAGGAAAAGTTTCCCCTGGCCCATTTGCTTTTATAGTGAATCACCTTGGAAGCCACTTGGTTTGATCCAGCAAGAGAGAATCACCTGTGAAACCAGCCTATGTTCTTTATTGCGCAGGCAATATCAATGCTTACAATGTTCAACCAGGCACCACTCAGCTGGTTGGATGTGTCATTTGATGCCTGTGGATCTCTAACAAGGATCAATTACTCCAGATAACTAGAGCTGAGTTGAGACCATTGTATTGCTGAATCTTAACCAAAAATATATCTTGGAGCAAGTCATTGGACATTTGTCATCCTTCTTATGGATATGGTGCCCCTGATGTTAACATTATTTATTTATCCGTCACATGTACAGTAGTACCTCCCATAAGGTTGCTTCAGAACACATGAACTTTGTCCCATAGTGATAGGCAGCTATTCTAACAAATGGAAGCAGGGCATTCTGGACCAGTCAGTTCCTGTTTCCTGCGTGGAAGATTAACAACGTATTCTATAGTGCTGTTTTCCGTAGCGCTTGACTTCCTACAACAGATCCCCCATTTTATGAGAGGTATTACTGTAGATCCCATCTCTCTTTCATCATGAAAGATCTTGTACATGAGGTCTCCAGAAAGTCACCCATCCAGGCACTGACCAGACCTAGTCCTGCTTAGTTTCAGCAAGGTAGCTGCATCAGGTGTCCACGCCATGGAACAATGACAGCATTGTTAAAATGGACTTCATTGACATAGACCAGGGGTTCTCAAACTTTGTTACTGCAATCCTTAAAAATAAAACAAGTTGGCCCTCCTTATCCATGGGTTTGGAACCCACAGATTTCATTTACCGTGGGTCCCTGACCCATGCCCCAAGGGACTCACCTGAATGCCTCCCAGTGGCATGCCTTCTGGTCACAACTGGGAGGTGTTCTGAGGCACAGAGAGGCTACACATGTCCTATGCATACCTCAGAAGGCCTCCCAGAGGTTTCTCAGAGGCACTTCTGGTATGATGAAAATTGTGGATCTCAGTACCCATGGTTCAGTATCCATGGAGGAGTCTGGGAACAGAACCCCTGTGGATACTAAGGGCCAACCTCGTATATTCAGTAGGGGTCCCCATATCTACAGGTCCTTTATCCATGGTTTCAGCTATTTGTAGGTCAAAAATATTAGAACAAAATTCAGGAAATTCATCTTCCTTCCGCTTGGCTCACCGACACTGCTCTTTGCGTGACTGCATAGTATGGCTCACCTGAATCACCATGTTCAGCAGCACTGTGCAGTCCGGCAGTACTTTACCAGCTAGTGGCTTTACTTATGAGGAAAGGCTACGGCATTTGGGCCTCTTCAGCCTAGAAAAGAGACACCTGAGGGGGGACATGATTGAGACATACAAAATTATGCAGGGGATGGACAGAGTGGATAGGGAGATGCTCTTTACACTCTCACATAATACCAGAACCAGGGGACATCCACTAAAATTGAATGTTGGGAGAGTTAGAACAGACAAAAGAAAATATTTCTTTACTCAGCGTGTGGTTGGTCTGTGGAACTCCTTGCCACAGGATGTGGTGACGACATCTGGCCTGGATGCCTTTAAAAGGGGATTGGAGAAGTTTCTGGAGGAAAAATCCATTACAGGTTACAAGCCATGATGCGTATGTGCAACCTCCTGATTTTAGAAATGGGCTATGTCAGAATGCCAGATGCAAGGGAGGGCACCAGGATGAGGTCTCTTGTTATCTGGTGTGCTCCCTGGGGCATTTGGTGGGCCGCTGTGAAATACAGGAAGCTGGACTAGATGGGCCTGTGGCCTGATCCAGTGGGGCTGTTCTTATGTTCTTATGTTAACATTCTGGTTTATATTAGTATTCGTTCAGCAGTAAGCAATTCTTAGCACTTTCAAGTAAAGAAGAAAACAAAGAACCCACAAAAAGAGCGAATGCAGTTTAGGAAAGCAATTTTTATTTTGGTCTCTTCCTCAGTTCTGGGCGGGCGGGGGCGGAGAAGCTGTAGGATAGACAAGCCTAAGTAATATATCGCCTCTGTTGGCTGAAGTGGACAGCAGCAGGGACTTGTAATAAGGATGTGGTAATACACCACAAGGAATCTGTAGACTCATAAAACTTGACCTTATAAATCTCTGCGTTTATCAGTTCCATACAGCAGCCACTCCCTGTGGTGGAAGTCTCAGACCAATAAACCTGCAGTTGATAACCATACAATTTATCTTTGATATTTCCCCCCTAAGCAAACTAATCATACTACATTAATAACCTCTGTAAAAATTGGAATGTCACCTTAAAAAAATATACAGGTACCATCAGATCTTTCTTGTCATGGTACACACTAGGAGTAAGTCCCAGTGAACTCGGTGAAGCTTGCTTCTGAGTAGACATACACAGTATGTTGTTTCTTCGGGCATACGTTATGTTTTCCGGCAATGTCAGGCTTCATTTGTACTGAAAATCCATTCTGTTTAAAGGATGCCAGGGTATTGGAAACATGTCTCTTGATAGTCCAATCTGGTACAGTACATCAAAGTACTCTAGGATTGATTTGATGTGATCTATTGCTGTAGAGCAGTGATTTTCAATTTTTTTCAACTCATTTACCAGGCTGCGGCCTTCATTCGAACATAAGAACAGCCCCGCTGGATCAGGCCAAAGGCCCATCTAGTCCAGCTTCACAGTGGCCCACAAATGCCCCAGGGAGCACACAAGACAACAAGAGACCTGCATCCTGGTGCCCTCCCTTGCATTTGTCATTCTGACATAGCCCACCATCAAGGCACACCATCAGTTTTTTGACAATTGACAAGACACAACATGCTGTCGGTAGGGGGTTCACATCCCCCAATGGTCCTTAATAAGTTACTCTCCCCCAAAATCCCGTGGCACACCAGCAGCCCATTTGTGGCACACCAGTGTGCCACAGCACAAAGGTTGAAAATGGTTGCTGTAAAGAGTGTGAGAGCACCCCCCCACACACACACACATCCCATGAGTAAGCAGAAAATGCTTCTATGTGCATTCAGGAGAGAGGGTGATATTTCCACTGAGTGGCAGCCCCTTGCCCTTCATGGAATGACCTTGGGACAGTAGAAAGTGCTGCTACTGGAAGAGTGAACTGTCTCCCCCTTCACCTGTGAGCCTACAGTACTTTAGATCCTGCCCATATATTTTAAATTTTATTTCACCAGTTTTATCCTATAACCTTCCCCAGGGCCGGCTTTAAGCCATTTGGGCCAATTGCTACCAACTAGCCCTTGTGCCTAAGGGCCTCCCACATTAGGGCAATCTACCTAGTCTTGTCAAATACACACAACTACACATTGCAATGGACACCTAACACCGCATTGCAGGTTCACTGTCATTGAAATATGTGGTTTTGCAACTATTTAGATTTCAAAGGTAATCTACGCAGTTTGTTTGCATACATGTAAGCCTAAAAGTAAACAATTTTTAAATGTGTTTTAAGCCATTTCTGCCCAACGTTGCATATACACAACAGGGATCAAAAGTGTACACCTGTGGGCTGGGCAGAAATGGGTTGATCTGTTTGGTCAGTTAACTCACATGAACTTCTTAAGTGCACATTTTCCATTCTACCATTGAGATATACAGTCTATAATATATAAGCATATATAAAGTAATTTCTACAGACCTTGGCTGTGAACCTATGAACCCCTAAAAAAATGTTTCCAATTGGGCTCTGCAGCTCCTGCAGTGAGTCCTGAGCTCCCCCTCCACCCAGGGAGAGAACCAAGAAGCCCCTTTGAACACCACTCCACCTTTTCCCTCTTCAATCTTTATTTCCAACTCTTATACTTTCGCTCAAACAGCTCTGGGGCACAGGAGGGAGAAACAGACACTGAGCAAGAAAGCATTCTGTCCTTGTCTTCCGCACCTTGCTCCCCCCCCCTTCCTACGTGCCTCATTTTCCCAGTGTATATTCAGTCCATTCTCATTTCCTCTTCAGTACATGGAGAAACCTGGAGAAATGGGCTATGTCAGATGCAAGGGAGGGCACCAGGATGTGGTCTCTTGTTATCTGGTGTGCTCCCTGGGGCATTTGGTGGGCCGCTGTGAGATACAGGAAGCTGGACTAGATGGGCCTGTGGCCTGATCCAGTGGGGCTGTTCTTAGGTTCTTAATTACAATTCCCAGGAAGCCTTGCAGGTCTCTTGTTATCTGGTGTGCTCCCTGGGGCATTTGGTGGGCCGCTGTGAGATACAGGAAGCTGGACTAGATGGGCCTCTGGCCTGATCCAGTGGGGCTGTTCTTATGTTCTTAAACTACAATTCCCAGGAGGCCTTGCAGGTCTCTTGTTATCTGGTGTGCTCCCTGGGGCATTTGGTGGGCCGCTGTGAGATACAGGAAGCTGGACTAGATGGGCCTGTGGCCTGATCCAGTGGGGCTGTTCTTAGGTTCTTAACTACAATTCCCAGGAAGCCTTGCAGGTCTCTTGTTATCTGGTGTGCTCCCTGGGGCATTTGGTGGGCCGCTGTGAGATACAGGAAGCTGGACTAGATGGGCCTATGGCCTGATCCAGTGGGGCTGTTCTTATGTTCTTATGAAATAGCAACAGGGCTAAGTAAACAGAAACTGTCTGGAGATGCCCATATTGAAAATGTACCCATCAATGTTAATCCTAACTGACTGAGCAAAAAGTCACTTTTTAAAAGTGATGCTGGGAGAGAGCAGCTGTCCCTCTTCATCCCAGCATAGTGTCTTTTCTAGGGGCTGTTTGCTAGTGTTTCTTTGCATTTCTTGTTGAAAGGAGGTATGGTTGTTGTTGTTGTTGATGATGATGATGATGATGATGATGATGATGATGATGAATACGACAACAACAATGATAATAAAATTAATAATAATAATGTTACTCCCAAGTAATTGCCCTTTAAGATCATACGATTTGAAAGATGCTTAAGATCAAGGATAATAACTTATGGCTCAATCCTACTGGTGCCTTAGTCCCCCAACTCCGGGGATTTTACTGGCACAGGTCCAAGTAGACTCGATGGCTTGGCACTGGCTTACTCCAGGTCAATGGAACAAATGTTCCTTTACACTGAGGAGCCTCTAGAGGAAGAAACTTCCCTGTAACACCATGTTAGCACTGCTGAGAGCATAGCTGCATGGAGAATTAGGACTGGACTGCTATTATTATTAAGAATATTTCTATACCGCTTTTCAGTCAGAGTAATTCACCAAGTGGTTTACATGTAAATAAATCAACAAATGGATCCCTGTCCCCAAAGGGCTCACACTCTACAAAAATACAGAAGAGATACCAGCAACAACCACCAGAAAAAACATCATGCTTGCTCCCTCCTCCAGCTAAATATAAGAGGGTACCTCTTTAAAAGATGCCTTTTTGCCCACTTTTTTTTTTTTTTTTTTTTTTTGCAGTTAGTTCTTCAAACTTCTGTTCGAAATTCTTCTCTATATATTTCTCTTTGTTCAATACTTGCTGGGTATGTTCCGAATGCTTAAATATTTCCTGAACACAAATGATAGTTGTCTTCATTTGAAATGGCTAATAACAGATGTTAATGCTTGACATTTGGCAGTTGGATATCATGCAATATAGATGCTACAGAGCTAGTGTATTACAGTGGAAAAGAGGTTGGGTTCAAGTTTTTCCTCTGCTGTGAACTCACTATGCCTTAGGCCAGTTGCACTCTCAGTCCTCAGTCACCTTTCCACATCTCCAAAACGGGGCAAAAAAAATCTACTAATCTACCCATTAAGGTCCTCAGTGGAAGCTGTACTCCATGTCCTGAAAAAGGGGCCAGCTCTGAAAGAACATCCATTTATTCTGCCCAACATATTTTAGATGGAAACACCCAACAGGGAGACTGAAGAAAGAAGACAAGCTCTGTCTTGTCCACAAGCTCTGCTACCAAAGATAACCAGTGCCAAGGACTCAGACCTTATGAGCCCATTTAAATGCAGTTTTTTTTTTGTAATGTCATGCTAAACAAAGTGGCTTTTATGCCACTTACAAAAAAAAAAAAGCAAGCCAAACACTGAGTTTAGAAGAATGTAAATTAATTATTTTCAGCATATTTTTCCAGGGCCCACATTTTATCCTTTTTTAATTAACTCATTTCTAAGCTTTAGGCCTTGCACAAAAAATATTTTTTTTAATTGGAATTTCATTACTGATTGTTTTCCTTGGGAAGGCAGCCTTGTCACCTTCCTGCAATTTATTGTAAGGCCATTGCTAAGCAACATCCTTTGGCATTTATATCAGCTTTTGTCCTCCTACATCCAAAGCCACGCATTTGCATTTACTGCTAAAATATTATGAAAGTTGACACCAGTTTAGCCACAAGACCCAAACGTGAGGCTGTCTGTAATTGATTTAATTATTCGTAATTGCTCTGCTGGGGCTTATGTGTACTTTGGTGTGATTAAGGGGGACCAGGCAAGTCAGTGGCTAATGATGTCTTCCATCATAATTTACAACCATGAGGCTGCTAAGGCTAAATGTATAGGGCAAAATTGCAATGAAAATTGTTCCGGAGAATGGCCTCTGGCCTTCTAACTAGCATCCAGAATCCTAGGTTTAAAAAAAAAAAATTAAAAATAAGAACTATATAAATGACATTCTAATATCTGCTGTTCTTTTCCATTACCTTGAATAAAATATCTCTCCATATAACAACCAAGAATAGTTTCATTGTGATGCCTTCTCCCACTGGTATCTCCACTTTTCCATGACTCTGCGATAAACTCATTTGGTGGTTCAACGCAAAGTGATATTTCCTTGGGAAAAAAAGACAAAACAAAACACTGAAATGATTGTTGCACGCAGGGCACCAAAGTCGCTCCTGTCAACATAATAAATGGAAGTGATCACATTCATGGTTTTCTTCCCTTGTCACCGAACGGGCTTTTGCAATGGCTTTGAGGCACACTGTTCTGCCAATGTTGCATTTAAACATTAGCTGCTTGCTGCAAGACTAATATTTGTCCATTGTCCCTTGCAAATATGGGGCTGTTGTTTTAGATGGGCATCTTAAAACAATGGGAAGCAAGGGGGAAAATGGCACAATTGAACTCTTTTTCATAGACAATTTAGGGAACACTATGCTAATGGTTTGAAAATCTGAGGTTTGAGAGAAAGAGAAAGCCCTGATATACAAGGCTGAGCTGTATCTAACATTCAGGCAGAGATTAAAAAGAAACTTCCTTGTTTCAATATTAGAAGTGACAGCAGGAGTCACCTGGAACACATTCTAATTCCCAGGAGAACCGCGTCAAGCTGATGGTAGGCCCTTTGCATTGCAGATCTCCATAACCCTGCCTCTCCCATCCTTTTCTGCTCTACAAAAACACCAAGGTGTTATGTGTTTTTGTTTAATTTCAGAGGCGACTTTTGGCTGCAGACTCAACATGCCGAATTTGGAGCTGAAACGTATTTCCATCAGAAGGCGGTCGTTAGCTATTTATTTAAGCTCATTCTGAACCAGAGAATCCTGATACAAAGCTGGAGCTCTTAAAGGCTTGAAAAACGACTGACAATAAGCAATTCTTCATGGAACAAAACTATTACAATAGGGAGCCTTTGATCTTGCCTGTCTCCTGTTGCCAATTGAACTTTGTCACCACGCACTGTCATCCACAAGGGAGCACTTCTGAATTAAGCAGTCTACAGCAATTTCGTCTGCTGCAGCTTTTGAAGTGCCAACATCAGTCAGGCCAGTAGTAACTTTTTTTCAATAAATTTTTTCCCCCCTCTCTCTGAGTTCTCTCAAGAGTTTCTGCCCTGCAGTCTGGACAATCCCGATAAACGAAAAGACAAGCAACACCAAGGCAGGAAGACATCAAAAGCCATGCTGGGGGAGAGGGCAGGCGCTCTAACATACCAATGTAAGCAATCATTAGTCTCTAATGGTGCACTTCATTAATGTCCACTTCAAAGCAAAGGTTTACTGACTTTGGGGATTGACTAATTTACACATTGTGGGAAATTGCGGCCAGCCAGGCATGTAACCACTGAATGTTGCAGGAATCAACAGGAACGCCCCCTTCCTTCAGAAACCAGGAACTGCAAAGTGACCCTTTCATTGCAAGAAAAAAGGTCCTCCATTGAGATGGGAGTGGGGCCCCTCCCTCGGACATAAATCACCAGGGGGGCTGCAAATAGAGGAGACTCGGAAGCTTTGTTGTGCTACTGGCAAACCGCCTTGTTAGGGCCTGATCACGCCCCTGGATACTCAGGATGATTTTGCAGAGGCTGGGGAGGCTGTGCCTGCCAAAACAATAGCTTCAAAGGGACGAGAGCCAGTTGTTGTCTTTTGGGAAAATGAGTATGCCTGATATACATTTATCAGTGCAATTCTAACCTGCATTGGTACAGTCAGGCCACACGGCCTGCACTGTATCCTACGCAGGTTTGGAGTAGCTGGAGGTCACCTCAGCGTAATGGGATGATTTCCCCCTACCTCAAGTATTGCCCCAACTTTCCCTATTGGGCTACTTGGATCTGTACCAGCTCTTTAGCTCAAGAATCCTGGTGCAACACCAGGCTGGTCAGTAGTAGGGTTAAGGATACAGCATGCGCTGCTGCCGCTGATCCCACCCCCTCTCAGGCACAATCCTCCCCCATTTCACCCTCCCCCACCCCAAAATGCCCTCTCCCTGCCTCCAAACTGTCCTCCCGCTACCGGCTCCCACCTTCTGCACTGCCCAGCGCATACCTACCTGTGCTGGCTGGTGCAGTGTCAGGATCCAGCCCAGCTGAGCTGGTGCGGGCCCCCAGCTCCCAAGTGAGCACAAATGTACCTTCTGGTACATTTGCAATACTCGGAGCCCGCGCAGGGAGAACTGCCCTGCACTGGCTCAAGGGCAGGTTGGGACTGGACTACCCGATACATTTCTTTTTGCAATGTTTTTATTAATCTTCAAAATAGCAATGTAAGGGACCATCCATTACATGCCCCATATCCCATGGCTTCTGATACTATTAGCAGCCACAGGCAAGAACCAGGGATGCTCAACACTGTGTTGGGCTGCCCTGAGTGATGGGCCAAAACTACAGATTGGAGCATCTTCCTGAGCAGTGATATCTTCTCAGGATGTAGACTGGCTCTGCCCTTCCAGGCTGGACAACAGGAAAGGTTCGGGTCCTTGTTTGGGCTTTGGAGACAAATATAGGAGGGCTTCCTAGGATCATAAGAACATAAGAACAAAAGAACAGCCCCACTTGATCAGGCCATAGGCCCATCTAGTCCAGCTTCCTGTATCTCACAGCGGCCCACCAAATGCCCCAGGGAGCACACCAGACAACAAGAGACCTCATCCTGGTGCCCTCCCTTGCACCTGGCATTCTGACATAGCCCATTTCTAAAATCAGGAGGTTGCACATACACATCATGGCTTGTAACCCATAATGGATTTTTCCTCCAGAAACTTGTCCAAACTCCTTTTAACGGCGTCCAGGCCAGATGCTGTCACCACATCCTGTGGCAAGGAGTTTCACAGACCAACCACACGCTGAGTAACGAAATATTTTCTTTTGTCTGTCCTAACCCTCCCAACACTCAATTTTAGTGGATGTCCCCTGGTTCTGGTATTATGTGAGAGTGTAAAGAGCATCTCCCTATCCACTCTGCCCATCCCCTGCATAATTTTGTATGTCTCAATCATGCAAAGGATATGTGTTTAGCCCCATCTCCCAATGCTTCTCATGGTCTGCATTTGTCCACAGCGACAAACATTGGGAAGAATCTTCCCATGGCTGCCATCCTGGGACATTCCAGAGTGAGCATAGGGAATGAATGCAGGGAGAGGCCCTCCATGCCACTGCCATCACATAGAGGATCTCTGCCCATGCTCAGTGCTTATTGATCCAGATAAACACAGTCATGGGGACAGGCCTAACCACACACTTCCATGGCACACTCCCAGGAAGCTCTTACAGCTGCCTGACTAGAACTTGTACAAAAGTTGAAAGTGTGCCTTAGTAATCGGCTGCATCGCCACAAAGGCACACACTGGGCTCGATACCAACGTGACCTCATGCAGCCCCAAAGAGAAGAGGTCTTGGACTTGGCATTTTATTGTTCACTGGCGGGAGCTGAAGAGGGCTGATGCTATCTCTCAAATATGCACATTCTTCCCACTTTCTAGAAGAAGCCACAACTCAGTTGAAGAGGGGAGGGAACATGATTATTGGTTTCAGGAGAATGTAATGTACACAGTACTAGGTTTAAACTGTTAAGACTCATTCAGAGCAATCCTAACCCCTTATGTCAGTGCTTTCCAGCATTTTCCAGCACCGACATAAGGGCAATGCAGCTCTGAGGATAAGGGAACAAACATTCCCTTACTTTGAGGAGGCCTCTGTGAGTGACACGCAACTGCAGGATGCAGCACACGTCCCATTGGCACCGCTATGCCAGTGCTGGAAAGCACTGACATAAGGGGTTAGGATTGCGCCCACTGAAGTGCATTCCCAAGAGTGTGTGCTCCCCCTTCTCTAGCACAGTGGCCCTCAGTTGTGAGCTGTAAGTCTCACAGGTTTTACCCACGGCCTGAGGAAAACCAGCCTATGGGCTTCAGCCCCTCCCCGTTACCCTGGGGATTATAGCGCGGATTGCAATAAGGATAATTAAGGTGTTTAAAAAAAAAGAAAATAGAATGTGAGCCCTTTTGGGACAGGGAGGCTTTTTTGCCTATAAACCACTTTGTGAACTTTTTTTTTTTTTATGGTTGATAAGTGGTATATAACTACTGTTGTAATAATAATAATACAGGTTGGGCATGCCTTATTAAAAATGCTTGGGACGAAATAAACTCAGAAACTGTGCTTCAGGCACAAACATTATTTTATGCACAAAAGTATTTAAAATATTGTATAAAATTACCATCAGGCTATGTGCATAAGGGGTATATGAAACACGAATGAATTTTGTATTTATACTTGTGTCCCATCCCCAAAATCTCTCATTGTGTATATGAAAGTATTACGAAATATGGAAAAATTCACTATCCAAAACACTTCTGGTTTTAGGCAAAGTAAAAAAAAAAAAAAGTCATGTTGGCACTCAAAAAAGTTCCATATTTTGGAATATTCCACATTTTTGAATTCCGGATAAGAGGAGCTCAAAACAAAAAAATGGTAGAAGACTGCATGCAATCAGCGTAAGCTAAGAAGAGCCACAATAAGATTTAAAAAGTGCAAATCAATTTATTTTGATCTAGTGCCTAAAGCATCACATCTCTACGGGGACATGGGAGAGTTCTACAACTGGGCATCACAGTACCTGGTGGCTTCCCATTTGCCCTTGCCTCTGACTGGCTGCAAATTTGCAGCACTCGGGTGGTGCGATGAAAAGGTGATGTCATCATATCATCACGAAATTACTTTCGGGCACCATAGATCCTGGGCACACCTGCTGCTTGTCATTGTGAGGGGAATGTCGTGCAGTGGGGGGATGACACCTGCCCCAGGTGTGCGACGCACTGGCGATACCACTGTGTCCATCTCCTTCATATTGCTCCACAAACCCAAATCCTTCTTCATGGCTTTCCTAAGCCACCATGACAAGCTTCCTCTTCTGTGCTTTCTGCACCGATCTCCTTTGTTTGTTGGCAACCTTCAGTCTCGAAAGACTCTGGTATCGTGCTCTGAACGGTGGTTCTGGAACAGCGTCTAATGTGGCTGAAAAGGCCAATTCGGGAGTGACAATCCCTTCCACACCGGGAGCAAGTGCAGTCTGTCCCTGGTCTGTCTCCCTGGCTATGGGCCTTCCTTCTTTGCCTCTTTGCCTCAGACTGTTGGCCGAGTGTCTCTTCAAACTGGGAAAGGCCATGCTGCACAGCCTGTCTCCAAGCGGGCCATTAGTACCCATTAGTACCCATCTCCACTGTTCTAAATAAAGCCTTATCTTCTCTGTCCCAAACTCTGAACTTCTAAATTGGACCGTTTCATACTCTACAATGAGGCAAACCTAAATTTGACATGGTGTGCTTCAACAAGGAGCAGCAACTGATCCATGATGATTGTACCTACATGTTACATGTGTTGCAAGCATCATGTTCATTGCATCTGTACTTTTCAACATCTTACATGTGAAGTGGCCCAGAAACTGCAATCTATGGGCCCAATCCTATCCAACTTTCCAGTGCCGGTGCAGCCGCACTGCAGCCCTGAGGAAGGGGTACTAATATTCCCTTACCTGAAAGAGGACTCCGTGATTGCCCCCTTACTATAAGATACAGCACATGCCCCAGTGGCACAGCAACACCAGCACTGGAAAACCGGATAGGATTTGGCCCCAACTCTACTATATAGCACCAAGCATAATGTTGGCATTCAGTGACCCTTAGAAACGGTAGTAGATATTTATTTAACTTTATCACATTGACATGACTGTGAATGATCAAGCAAAGCCGGCCAAGGATCACAATGAATTGGCAGGCATACCACAGATAGGACTCAGGATTTAATTGCGATCAGCTGATAGCAGACTAAATATAATCTATTTTAGCCTATGCTAATGATGACATTTTTGTAGCACTCCTCACTCTAGATTGATTGCTCTTAGTCATGCTCAGGCACAATCCATGTTTATAAAGCAAGCGTAGTATCCTTAGACTCACATAAACTCAGGGATTTCGAAAGAATAGCCCACAGAAGCAGCAATTGAATATAATTGCCAGAGAGCCACAGACTTCATCAAACAAACCTCTTGGAAATGAATCACCATTAAGCACAGATTGGCTAAAATTGGAAAACAAGGTTAGAAGTGTACATGATAAAGCAAATAGATAGAAACATATCAGCCTCCTGCTGTACATTTCAGCTAACTTCTTTAATCACAGGTCATTTAGACCAATTACTTCCCCTTCACAACATTTAATAAAAATTCTGCCTTCTTGCCTAGCAGGGAAGCCAGCTTGCCATGGGCAAGTATTGGGGGGGGGGGAGCCACTTAGCAAACCACAAATTTCAGAGCCCTTGCCACATCTGCATTTTATCAGCCTTTTCCGGATAGTATTACACCAAACAATTGTCGGCAGATCGGTAGACAGCTGAGACTTTAAAGTGCTGAATTACTGAGAAAATGCTAGAGATAAAAAACAGCACATGTATCCGATCAATGTAATGAAACCAACCTGCTGCTAGCGCCATCCTGCCTTAGTTCTAAGTACCCTGTAGAGGAACGGAAGGCTCTCATTTAACTCTTAAGAGGAAAGCAAGAGAAGCAAGAGTAAAGGTCACCCAATACCAGTCTTAATCACTGAACAGAAATACTTTTAGGGACATGAAGGCAGGAATGTCGGGGGCTCCAAATGAAACATCCACGGTAGGGCCCAGAAGTGTGTCTGATCATATCAGAGCCAGCATTTCCGGCAGGAATTTCCCATGTCTTACTCGGCCGTCACTGGGAGATACGGGGCAAAGGGATATCGTCAAGGATTAAACGTAACGAAACATCTAGAGCAGTGATTTTCAATCTTTTTCAACTCATGGAAAAGGCACTAAAATTGTCAAGGGACACTACCAGGTTTTTGACAATTGACAAGGCACACCATGCTGCCACATCCCCCGTTGGCCCTACTAATAAATAGGGTGAGTTGCATCGGCCAAGCTCAGCCGACGCAGGGGTCTGGGGAAGGCAGGAAGGAGGCAGGAGGGTGAGTGTTTCCAGGGGCAGGTGGGGAGTGGGAAACGGTGCCAGGATCCTACAGTTATGCCAGATCCTAGCTCTGTTCCCATGTGGCCTGGGGCAGTCCCAGGCTTTTTGGATTTGTGTCACCTCTTGGAGTGGCACAGATCCAAGTAGCCCCATTGCGGCTGCTGTGGCTTTACCCAGGTTAAGGGGAAGCGACTCCCCTTGCCCCGGGCTGAGCCACTTTCAGCCCCAATCCTGCCTGCTCCAGGGCAGGTTAGGATTGCTCTGTAACTGTTGATATGCAAAGATATTTATTATTTGACACTGTTGGAGATAGTTGTGCAAAATATGCTTCAAGGAACATGTCTCGCATCAGCGTTTTCCAATGAATCCTATCTTAGTGTCATGGAAACCTTACAGTGTGCAGAAGACTCAGAACATACGCTAGTGTGCATGGTCAATATTGGGCTTCACTGAGCACGACCAGGAGCATGGAGGAAGGAGGTGGCACCAGAGCTGAAAGTAAGGGGACAGGGAGTGGATTGCCATACCGCACCTTGCCTTATCAGAGGTGTAGTGTACTGCCCTGGCACCCAGAGCTGTGACTTTAACTTCTAGGTTCTCCCCAGAGGAGAGGTTCTCACTACAGTAAGAACATAAGAACAGCCCCACTGGATCAGGCCATAGGCCCATCTGATCCAGCTTCCTGTATCTGTGGCCCACCACAGATGGCCCACCAAATGCCCCAGGGAGCACACCAGATAACAAGAGACCTGCATCCTGGTGCCCTCCCCTGCATCTGACATAGCCCATATCTAAAATCAGGAGGTTGCACATACACATCATGGCTTGTAACCCATATTGGATTTTTCTCCAGAAACTTGTCCAATCCCCTTTTAAAGGCATCCAGGCCAGATGCCATCACCACATCATGTGACAAGGAGTTCCACAGACCAACCACACGTTGAGTAAAGAAATATTTTCTTTTGTCTGTCCTAACCCTCCCGATACTCAATTTTAGTGGATGTCCCCTGGTTCTGGTGTTATGTGAGAGTGTAAAGAGCATCTCTATATCCACTTTATCCTTCCCATGCATAATTTTGTATGTCTCAATCATGTCCCCCCCTCAGGTGCCTCTTTTCTAGGCTGAAGAGGCCCAAATGCTGTAGCCTTAATTCATAAGGAAGGTGCCCCAGCCCCGTAATCATCTTAGTCGCTCTCTTTTGCACCTTTTCAATTTCTACTATATCCTTTTTGAGATGAGGTGACCAGAACTGGACACAATACTCCAGGTGTGGCCTTACCATAGATTTGTACAATGGCATTATAATATTAGCCTTTTTGTTCTCAATACCTTTTCTAATGATCCCAAGCATAGAATTGGCCTTCTTTATGGCCGCCGCACATTGGGTCAACACTTTCATCGACTTGTCCACCACCACCCCAAGATCTCTCTCCTGTGGCTTTGAGCGTCCTGTTCCTTCTCCTGTGGAGACTCCTCTTCAAGGGCGCCTCCTCTGTAACTAGGGTGGAACCTGGAGGCAGCTTAGGAGGCAGCTTAGCTCCCAGAACAGGTGCCCCTCAGGCTTCCCCAAAGTTGCACCTCTGCACCTTATCTCCTCTCTTTGCCCATCGGACTTGGTGGGTAAGGTGGAGATGGCATCTGGGCAGGCAAAGTGAAGGCAGCAGCTGCAAAGGTGGCACATGCATGCAAAAGTTGTTTAAAAATATTATTTGGGGGTACATACTAGGAGGGCAGCAGATGTGTCCCAATTCAGGCAGCAGGGCCACTTAGGCTTCTCCTGCCTCAGAGAGGAGCAACTTGAGATCCACCAAGTAGATGCCTGCTGATTCCCCTGGTTTTGCAACTCCAAGCAGAGTGCAAATCCAGGAAACCCTGTTGGACCATCAGATATGATTGGTGGACAACATCTGACTTGGTACTGCTGCAAATTGTGCTGTCCTGGTGTCATAGCTCAGTAATCAGTTTGCTACCTTTGGAGTGAGGGTCAAATTTTATTTTCTTAAAGGAACAGCAAGACTATGTTTCTTAACTACATATTGTTGCGAGGGTCATCAAAAGATACTTCAATCAGCTCCGTCAATGGGAAAACTGATGAGCATTTTGTTTACAGAGATGGGATTTCAAAAGTTTCCGATCAATCTTGCATGTCATTCACTCACTGTCCTAATTCCATTTTGCTTTAATGTTGGCTGATTAAAACAAAAAGTGACCCTAATTCCAAACCTGTTTCCATTTTAGTTTTCATCTTTCTGTCATGTTCCAAATGAGCTGAAATTAAGTTACTCACCAGTGTAAACACAAAGAGGGATTATTTTCCCTTGTAGTTTATCCCCCAAGGACTGCAAATGAGCATCGCTCATGTCTCCCACTTAATCTTCAAGGTCTTCTCATCAACAGGAGGTGTCCACTGATTTGGGGGCTCCTACAATATCTTTTATTCTCCAATCTCAAAACTTCACATTACAATCACTGGATTACAGTGGTTTAGAACCACTGGTTGTAAACAGCCTGGATTACAACCATTTACTAGCAGGCAGCCCAACCCAGTGCTTGCACTCCATCCTGAGAAGAGAATTTTGCATGCTCTAGGTCTCCCCAAGGTAAGGGAACATTTGTCCCCTTTCCCCAGGAAAAGCCCCAGCAGCCGCAATGGGTCTACGTGCACCTTCATGAGCTGGCACAAGTCTGCGTTCATCCATATTGAATTGGGCCCAGGAAATGACCATCCAATGAAAAGTGAATATGAGTTACCAATGACAGTCATAAAAATACACAGGATATAGCAATTGTCTCCACCTAGTGGCTTGATTCAGGGGCATTCCATTTGCAAGTCCATTAAACAGCTAAAGTCACTCTCAAATGCCAAGCAAAATAAATAGTTTTTTATTGATATCCTAAAATTCGATGAAGAAGCCTGGCGGATTGCCTCAGGGAGAGCATTCTACCATTGTGGTGCCACCACAGAAAATGCTTTCTTCTGGGCTGCTGCAGGGGCAACTAGAAGATGGCAGGTGAAGCATCAACAGCTCAGAACAGCCCTAGAGACAGGCTAGATCAGCCATTTTTCGACTGGTATACCGTGGCACACTAGTGTGCCACGAAAGTTTCGCAGGTGTGCCGTGGAGCACAGCAATTGAAAACTGCTGAAAAACTCTTCCAGGTACTGTGGCTCTGTTTCTGGGGCAATTGTCTGAGGTAATGTCCCTCCACAGGCACACTGGAAACAGAGCCACACAGCTGAAAGAACCTCCCAGAAGCCAGGAGTGACATCACAAGAGGCCAAGACCATAGAGAAGATCATAGAGGTCAGTGTGCCATGGGAAGAAAAATGTTGAAAATTGCTGGGCAAGAGTCAGTACAGGTGCTGGAGCACAAGTGTGATGTGCTCCTTCCTTGTCCAATCAAAGGCAAGCTTCTGAAGAATGCAAATTGCATTCTTCATTATCTCCTTGTCTACCCGCCATGCCAGGGCAGCCTGTTCATAAGGTAATCTGAAGTGGCTTGCATCAATAGGGGATAATGAGGGCAGAGTTGTAACTAGGAAGGTGCACTGGGCGCTATGCTGGGGTGTGCATGACTCACTGCAGAGTCACCTCCTGGTTCTCCCCGAGAGTGGGGCATTACTGCTTATGCACACCCAGCTTCTGTGGAGGATCCCAACTGCCACAGAAGTAAGAACAGGATGTGCAAAGCAAGCAGCTCCCCACAATCTGGGGAGAACCAAGAGGTAGCTGCCTTGAGTGCAAGGCAGTCACCTTTGGGTTCTGACCGTAGGGAGGGGTGCCTTTGTGTGCCCTGCCTTCCAAGGAGAATCTAGAAGTGACATCACGATGTCCTGTTCATCATGATGTCACACCACATGGCATCACTGCCCCAGGTGCCAGGGCGAAACATTATGCCCAGGCAGGATTAACCATTAAACAAGGTATGATATGTTGTTGAGAACTCGGATAAATGTGGCTCCCAACTTCAGGGAAATTATATAGGACAAAAGGCAGACAAAACACATAAGAATGCTCCCATGCTCAACGCTGGAAGACGTATGACAACATCTCCACTGCCCAGTCACCCATTTCTTCTCCTTGGCAAACTTTACAAACACTGAATCTGTAGGTTCTTATATTGTTTCAGCTTGAAAGGAAAGATGGCTGTGCAGGGCTCTATTGCTGTATCGCCAATACATCTCCTCCTTTCAAAGCAGCTGTAAACTTTTGCAAGCTGTTTTCTATGTGCAATTTTTTTTAAATTATAAAGGATGATGATGATGATGATGATGATGATGATGAAGATAGATAGATAGATAGATAGATAGATAGATAGATAGATAGATAGATAGATAGATAGATAGATAGATAGATAGATAGATAGATAGATGTGCTGTTGGTTGTACTCCATGGAGGTTGTCCATGACTTTGTGTACCTTGGCTCAACGATCTCCAACACTCTTTCTCTCGATACCGAGCTAAACAAACACATCGGTAAAGCAGCTAACACGTTTTCCAGACTCACAAAGAGAGTCTGATCCAACAAGAAGCTGACGGAACATACCAAGATCCAGGTCTACAGAGCTTGCGTCCTGAGTACACTTCTGTACTGCAGCGAGTCATGGACTCTTCGCTCACAACAGGAGAGGAAACTGGAGGCTTTCCACATGTGCTGCCTCCAATGCATCCTCTGCATCACCTGGCAGGACAAAGTTCCAAACAACAGAGTCCTGGAACGAGTTGGATCCCTAGCATGTATGCACTGCTGAAACAGAGACGCCTGCGTTGGCTCGGTCATGTTGTGAGAATGGATGATGGCCGGATCCCAAAGGATCTCCTCTATGGAGAACTCGTGCAAGGAAAGCGCCCTACAGGTAGACCACAGCTGCGATACAAGGACATCTGCAAGAGGGATCTGAAGGCCTTAGGAGTGGACCTCAACAAGTGGGAAACCCTGGCCTCTGAGCGGCCCGCTTGGAGGCAGGCTGTGCAGCATGGCCTTTCCCAGTTTGAAGAGACACTTGGCCAACAGACTAAGGCAAAGAGGCAAAGAAGGAAGGCCCATAGCCAGGGAGACAGACCAGGGACAGGCTGCACTTGCTCCCGGTGTGGAAGGGATTGTCACTCCCGAATTGGCCTTTTCAGCCACACTAGACGCTGTTCTAGAACCACCATTCAGAGCGCGATACCATAGTCTTTCGAGACTGAAGGTTGCCAACTGCTAGTGGAATTTGAGCTGTTTGGGTCACACCATGGGTGAAGGAGGCAATGTGACTGCTCATAAAATCCTATGTTCATCTTTGCCAAAGGAGCAATTCTCTGTGAAAATCACCCTCCAAACCTACCCAGCTGGTGACTTCCTCAAATAGTCCCCTGGCATGTTAAATTTCTTCATGCTGATAGACATAAGAGATTGGAAGTGTGGAGAAATTGACACCACCAGTAGCTTGCTCAGCCTGGGGACCAGAATGGCATGAAAGACGTTAATGTTCTTGCTTGTCTTACTGTTCCTGAATTGTTAGTGACAATTTGATTTTAGAAATTTGATATTTTGAAGCAAATGTGCACATTTTATTTAATTTTGTTTATTTTTCACATTTTTGTACCCCACTTCTTCCAAGGAGCTCAGGGTGGTATACATAGTTCCTCCCTCCTTTTTGTCCTCACAATAACTCTGTAAGGTAGGTTAGGCTGGAAGATAGTGACTGGCCCAAGGTCACTCAGGACATTTCATGGCTGAGCGGGGATTTGAACCTGGATTTCTAGGTCTAACTCCAGAACCACTACACCACCCTGGCTCTTATTTTATCCATAAATACCTATATAAAACACAAGAATGAACAGTATGTTGTTGATGCCAGGTTGCTGAGAACACTGGAGCCAAGTGTGCTTTGGGTCCTTCATGATCTCCCCCCCCCCCACCTACCCCTAATTGGGTGCTATCACTGCCACCTGTATGGAAGATTCAAGGGTCAATCTGACCAAGTGAGCTTTCTGATGAGTGACCACCTGGCTGACCCCTGACACCATTCCTGGTACACTGGCAGATTTCATGTGTGGTTAGTGCCAGAGGGAGCAAGCCTTGCTTTTACAGAAGCCAGTACTGGGGTGCACCTTGTTTTTTGCTGTGAAATATTTCATGAGATTGTCATTTCTGGAACGAAGAATAGCAGGACAACTCTCAACACCTAATACAGGATCCTTTACACCTAGTAAAGGATAATGGGCAGGAGTTCTGGTCTAGAGGGTAGAGCCTCCGTTTGCCTGAAGATAACATCCGCAGGTTGCCAGTTCGAGGCCACCGGCACCGTGAATGGTGAGACCTTGAAGCAGCTGACAAGCCGAGCCGAGTTATTCCACCTGCTCTTTGGTGTGAGCGAAGAAGCGTCCTGGCTGCCCTCCATGTGAGAGATGAAGGAGCTGCTTATCAGCTTGCATGGGAGGAAACTGGAGGCCAGAATGTGATACCAGATCAGAAAGATCCATCTGAAATGTTGTGGTTCTTGAAAGATAGAACCTTTCAATTGTAAAAACCCCTACGGGGATGTAGAACAGCCTGCCTTTGTAAACCGCCTTCAATAAAGTCTGAGGATAAATCTGACGACCAAGGAA
The DNA here is from genome assembly GCF_035046505.1 of Tiliqua scincoides. Classification (NCBI taxonomy): domain Eukaryota; kingdom Metazoa; phylum Chordata; class Lepidosauria; order Squamata; family Scincidae; genus Tiliqua; species Tiliqua scincoides. Next base: position 83,262,685 of record NC_089826.1, read on the forward strand.
GGCGGTATATAAATACCTGTATTATTATTATTATTATTATTATTATTATTATTATTACAGCAAAGTGATCGTTTTTGTGGCAGTTGTAGAATCAACCGCACATGAGAAGTAAAAAACTTGGCCTGTGGCACTCATGCTCACATTGCTCTTTGATTAGCACTTATCTCCATTTGCTGGAGACCAGTAGCCAGTGTGAAATGATGATTTACTCAGATTTGCTGAACTATCACTTTAGCTGCTGTTATAAGTCATTATTCCAGCAAATTAACAAGCAAATTGTTTTCTTTCCAAGACAATTAATTATGCCGGTAATCGAGCAGTATATTCTAGAACATGCTGCTGAGTTTCAAGATCACCTTATAGAGTTTCAGCCGGTAGCCATAAAGAGGAAGGAAATGAAAATCAATCCATCACCCGGTGGAGCAGAGCTTCATTGATACATGCCGGCCTACCACGCAACCTGCAAAAAGTACAAGATCCATTATAATGGCAGGCTGGAAACCCACCCATCCTAAATAGCAAAAGTCAACTGGTCACCGTTGCTGTGCTGATCACTTGAGGTTTGCTTGGCCCTACAATTTCATTACTTGATACAGTTGCCCCAGAAACAGAACTGCAGAATCTGGAAAAGTCTCCTGGAAGCCAGAAGTGACATCACAAGAAGTGAAGACCATAGAGAAGGCCACAGAGGTCAGCGAGCCATGAGAAGAAAAAGGTCAAAAATCGCCGCCTTAGCGATACACCAACACACAACCTCTGGTGCCAGAAATCTGCAGGAGCTGCTGGCACAGGCAATTAGTTCAGGTTGCTTACAGATGAGATGAAGCAATGCGATTTTCCTAAATGGAATGGATATAAAAGAAGGAACGGGGTGATTGTCAGCGTTCATTGGTTTGTGAAAAGGGATCCATAGATCTTTTGAAATCCACTTCAACATATTCATTTTGGGGGTACTTTTCCCATTCAGTCCTGTTTCAAACTGCCACAATTGTGCTAGAGCAACTCTTGGAAAAAGAAAGACCGTCTATGGGTTTTTAATAGCCAAGTACTGCTGAATCTCCCCCCCCCCCCGGTAGATGACAACCAACTGCCTAATCAAAATGCATAAGCAGAATCTCTCTCACACACCCCACTCACCCCGCCCCACGCCCATTCAATCTCTACTCCTGTCCTCGGCTTGGGGGCTGTTTAATTACTTGAGACATAATTTACTGCTCACTTGGTAATGCAACATTTCAGTTCCTGATAAAAGCCGTATCAAGTCTCAGCACTGGTCCAAGGCCTGAAAGGCCGTATGTATAATCACTTCTTTCTTGCCATTATGCATTGCCATATCATCTTTGCCGGGTGAGGGGCAGCAAAGTAATCAGTGTTGAGTAAAGGTGGCTCCAAAAGAGGTTCATCACTCCCCCCCCCCCCAACTAGACTACTTTGCTTTGTCTGTTTATGAACAGGAAAACTTTTAACATTTGGAAGCCAAATATTGACTGTATAACAACATACAAATCTCCAACGTGTTAAAAAAAAAGGCTATCAACAATTGAAAGGGTCTTTAGCCGACTAATCATCTGTCTTTGAATCAATTACTCAACTAATTAATCAGTTACATTTAAGTTCATTTGTGTATAGCCAAAACCTCAATATGCTGAAGGGGGAATAAGCTACAAAGGGTACTAGGGTATGATTGTGTCCTGGTCAAATGTGTCCTGGACATTGACATAGCTGGACATCCGTGGCTGGGTTTTTCTGTGTGTCCCAGTAAATTGCATCCCACTATAATTGACCAGGACACAGCTGTTCAGGAATTCAGGATTATGATGGCCGGATCCCAAAGGATCTCCTCTATGGAGAACTCGTGCAAGGAAAGCGCCCTACAGGTAGACCACAGCTGCGATACAAGGACATCTGCAAGAGGGATCTGAAGGCCTTAGGAGTGGACCTCAACAAGTGGGAAACCCTGGCCTCTGAGCGGCCCACTTGGAGGCAGGCTGTGCAGCATGGCCTTTCCCAGTTTGAAGAGACACTTGGCCAATAGTCTGAGGCAAAGAGGCAAAGAAGGAAGGCCCACAGCCAGGGAGACAGACCAGGGACACACTACACTTGCTCCCTGTGTGGAAGGGATTGTCACTCCCGAATCGGCCTTTTCAGCCACACTAGACGCTGTTCCAGAACCACCATCCAGAGCGCAATACCATAGTCTTTCGAGACTGAAGGTTGCCAACACAGATTCGGTATCTACTGATTTGGCATCCTCTGGGTTTTCCAGGAACCTAACCCCAGTGGATAACAAGAATTGACTGTACTATGCTGGGGTGAATAAGACAGGTTGCAATTCTAAGCACGCTTACCTGGAAATAAGTTCCACTGAACTCAATGGGGCCGACTTCTGAGCAGACATGCATAAGATTGCACTGACAGTTGCTCTCCCCTTGGAAAACAGAAGAACCAACATTTTCAAAGAGCCTCTTTGCCCAATTAGGAGGAACTAGTTAATGCTCCATGAAAATGAATTCCATTGCCTTAAGTAGACTGAAGTAAAGCTAAGCCTTCGTCTTTGGGCGGTTCTAGCTTACCCACAGCTGGCTGGGATCCTGCCATCTTCATGATGAAGTAAATAACCATTGGACTGGGAATTTGAAAAGAGCTTTCTTTTGGCAGTGCGCTCGCCAGGCTACAGTTGACAAGTGGTTAGATGTTACTGTAGACAGGTAAGCATTTCTGCCAGCTGGCTTTTAAATGTTGAAAAGTCCTGGGCTTGTCCTTTGAAGTGGTAAAATGGTCTACTTTGACTCTGGCAACAAAGTAAAGGTCAGCATTTAGCACAAACTACGAGGGCATAGAAAGAGACAACAAGCATGAAAACAGAGTTTACAGTGCATGAAAAGGTAAAATAATAGGTGCTCGGCAGTAGATAATCTCCTTTTTTACCCAGGGAGAGAGAGAAACAAAGATTTCTTACAGCTGGGAGTCAAGAAGCCAAAGGAACTTTACAACAAAAAGTCTTTTTTACTACCTCCTGAAAGTTAAACTCTCAGATCTACACTGGCATCTCTACCCTTAACGCATAACTCAGGACCCTTTACAATCAAAATCATTGCCTCTAGGAACCTGGCCTATTCAGAATAAAAAGAGATAAAGAACTTGCTTGGCTTCAAATGCAGCGGAGTCCTTTTCAGACATGAGAAAGTTGTTAAAATGCTGCCAGCCCAGAGAAGCCAGAAAACCAAATTAAGACTGGAGCCCTCCCTGACTGTTGTACTTAGGGATGCAGTAGTGAGCTGGCAGGTTTGATTTCTGCCATGATGATTGTAATTATCCAGCCCAACTTCTGTCTGATTTTATCTGATTAACTTTCCATTGGGGGCAAAAATATTGGTATTAGATGCAGAAACTCTTGCACAAGCTACCTGGGCATTTTAAAATGAGAATGTATAGCAGTGGTGTAGCTAGAGGGGGTGCAAAGCACTAAGTTTTGCAGGGAGCCTCAGCATGGCGTGCAAGAGGCCCTGCCCCCTCTCCTTTGGAACGATTCCAAGAAGGGGGAGCATAATGGAGGCTCACACCCAGAATGGGCTCTGAAGGGGAGGAGAAACTTGCATGCCATACTGAGCCTTGCTGCAAAACTTAGTGCTTTGTACCTCCTCTAAGAACATAAGAACATAAGAAGAGCCCCGCTGGATCAGGCCAAAGGCCCATCTAGTCCAGCTTCCTGTATCTCACATTGGCCCACCAAATGCCCCAAGGAGCACACAAGACAACAGACACAATCTGCGTCCCGGTGCCCTTCCCTGCATCTGGCAATCAGGTAGCCTGCCTCTAAATCCAAGAGCTTGCACATACCTACTATGACTTGTAACTCTTAATGAACTTTTCCTCCAGAAATTTGTCCAGTCCCCTCTTAAAGGCATTCAAGCAAGAAGCCATCACTACTTCCTGTGGCAAAGAGTTCCACAGACTAATTACACGCTGGGTAAAGAAATATTTTCTTCTGTCTGTCCTATAGCACAATGCACATCCCATATTTCATAATGCACAATATCTGCATTTCACTGCTCATTCTGATTAGTATCTAAATATTGGCAACCTTCAGTCTCGAAAGACTATGGTATCGCGCTCTGAAAGGTGGTTCTGGCACAGCGTCTAGTGTGGCTGAAAAGGCCAATCCGGGAGTGACAATCCCTTCCACACTGGGAGCAAGTGCAGTCTGTCCCTGGTCTGTCTCCCTGGCTATGGGCCTTCCTTCTTTGCCTCTTAGCCTCAGACTGTTGGCAAAGTGTCTCTTCAAACTGGGAAAGGCCATGCTGCACAGCCTGCCTCCAAGCGGGCCACTCAGAGGCCAGGGTTTCCCACTTGTTGAGGTCCATCCCTAAGGCCTTCAGATCCCTCTTGCAGATGTCCTTGTATCGCAGCTGTGGTCTACCTGTAGGGCACTTTCCTTGCACGAGTTCTCCATAGAGGAGATCCTTTGGGATCCAGCCATCATCCATTCTCACGACATGACCGAGCCAACGCAGGCGTCTCTGTTTCAGCAGTGAATACATGCTAGGGATTCCAGCACGTTCCAGGACTGTGTTGTTTGGAACTTTGTCCTGCAAGGTGATGCCGAGGATGCGTCGGAGGCAGTGCATGTGGAAAGCGCTCAGTTTCCTTTCCTGTTGTGAGCGAAGAGTCCATGACTCGCTGCAGTACAGAAGTGTACTCAGGACACAAGCTCTGTAGACCTGGATCTTGGTATGTTCCATCAGCTTCTTGTTGGACCAGACTCCAACAATGCCTGCGGTTACTAATAAGCTATCCACAATACACGGTGGCGTTTCAATGGCTATCTGAGGCTATGGGGCACAGAAGTAGAAAACTCCACAGGAATATTAGGGCAGATTTTTAACATCTCTAGTTAAGCTGCATGTGTTATTTATCATTTTTGCTTCTCCCAAGACCACCACATCACAACTACTAAGTGCAAGTCACTATTTAAAACCAGCAGAGCAAAATTAAATTAAAATCAGGTTAAAAGAAGTCAAACACTTGCATGCACACACCCCACTCATCCATGGACAACTTCCAAGGAGGAAGATCTGATATTCATAATATGGCCTGAACAGAAATGAACCCAGAAGATTTGCTTAGCTGTCATTGAGAAGAACATAAGAACATAAGAACAGCCCCACTGGATCAGGCCACAGGCCCATCTAGTCCAGCTTCCTGTATCTCACAGCGGCCCACCAAATCCCCCAGGGAGCACACAAGACAACAGGCACAACCTGCATCCTGGTGTCCTCCCTTGCATCTGGCATTCTAACATAGCCCATTTCTAAAATCAGGAGGTTGCACATACACATCATGGCTTGTACCCCGTAATGGATTTTTCCTCCAGAAACTTGTCCAATCCCCTTTTAAAGGCATCTAGGCCAGTCGCCATCACCACATCCTGTGGCAAAGAGTTCCACAGACCAACCAGATCTGAACTACACCAACGGGATGCATTAGGTCAGCCTTCCAGTTAGCCTTCTCCCTTCGTAATTGCTTCCTCTACAGTAGCCATCCGTGCCAAGATCCTATCCCCCTTTCCTAGCCCACAACTGCTCCTCCCACAACTCTTCTCAGACATACACTAGCTAAGTACCTGGCACACGTCTGAGGAGACCCATTGGAGGCCAAGTGGCATACAGGGAGGTAAATAAAAAAAAGATTTTTATTCATTTCTCCAGGGTCATCTAGTCACCCTTCCCCCTCCAAAAGCAAACAGTGTGTGCTCCATCAGTGGTACTTCATGGTCTGGGCTGGTAGGAGATAGGATTTGGTTGCTAATAGATGATATAACTAGTGTCTGGGAAAGTGTAAGAGAAAGATGGCTGGAGAGGAAACATGTTCTGGTGGAGAAGACATATTTTGTGAATGGAAATGAAGATTCCAGCCTACTTGATGCTAGTTCCTCACTTGAGTTGTTTTGGGGCCATGAAGAAGTGGCCACGATACAATGATTTATCAGTCGGACATGGATGTTCTGAATGTCTGAAATGAAGTTATTAGGTCCAAGTCTGAAGTTCTCCTACACAAGACCCGTTGAAAAGGATATGAGAAGTGTGGGAATGTGAAAGTATCCTCCACTGAAATCAATGGGTACTCTTCAAACAGTTCTAGGTGGCTGATTAAATACTGAATTTCTAGAAACATCCTTTCTGCTCTGTGAGGAGGATGCAAAGCCAACCAGGTGAAGAATCACCACTGCAACCTCCACCTGCTCTTTAGGCTTGGACTGTGCCCCACCACCCTCACAGTGGTCATACAAACAACATTTGCCCTTTGACGAGGAGACATTTTTTCCAACATGTACAGAAAATATTTTAAGCTGCTCAGAGCTACTTTACAGAAAATACTTTAAGCTAACCCATAGGGTTAAATACTTTAACCCTATGGGACAAAGGGAAATAGGGTGGGGTTTTTCTATCCATGGGGGTTCAGAACCTGCAGATTTGACTCAGTGCAGGTTCCAAACCCACACTGTCCTTATCTGACCTTCTGAATATGACTGGAAGCAGCCTCTGGTTGTATCTGGGAGGCTTTCTGAAGCATGGGGAGGCCACATGCAGCCTCTCTGGGCCTCAGAACACCTTTCAGAGGTGTCAGAAATGCACTCCTGGGTTTTTGCAAAAACCAGACATGCTTTTCTGACACCTCTTAGAGGTGTTCTGAAGCCTGAAGAGGCCACATGTAGATCCCCTGCAGATACTGAGGGCTACCTGTATACTTTAAGATAATAATGTGTCATTCTAAACTGTACTAGTGGCCTCTATGGGACAGAAGGGCATGATAAAAATAAATGCATATATAAAACAAATAAGATGAATTGATTGAATATGGAAAACAATGAGACACACCATTGATAGCATTTCATCACTTAATTCTCCAACTAGGATGCATAAGTCAAGGAATCTTGAGGAGCCTAACCACAATCTTTAAAAACAAAAAAAAACTCTATTTTGCTTTATGAGAAGCAAATCATTAAATTGAAAACCCGTCAAAGGGATTTCACCAATGCATATAATCTGTCCAATTTGTGAGCTGAAAAGTTGTATTCATTCCTTTGATTCTGGAGGCTATGCCACTGCAGTGTTGGCAAGTGACCACTTTGGTGGTCCCTTTGAACTCTAGATAATCTCCAACATTTTAGCGGAAAGCTGTCAACCCAGTGGCCGCCGGTGGAAGTTGGGCCTTTCCCAACAATTTTGAATGAATTCACAGAACCCACTACAATAAAATAAACTTTGGAACAATAAGAAAAACACGTGTGTGCCAATTTGAGACCCAAGTAGATTTCCTTGCTGCTAACTGGGTAACTGTAACCTTCTGATTTGAATCCAAATGTTTTAATTGCAGGAAGCCCTGTGTTCAACTTACTCCCCCATTAACTCTGATGCATTCAGTGTGTCGTTTCCATCAGATATATGTTTCCAAGAGCTGAGTTTGGGTTGCATGCTTAGGACAGACTCTATTTCACTTGGTTTCTGTGAAGGAGAAAATGATGTATAGTCTTTCCTCCAAATCAGCATTTCAGCAGAGAGACTTTTATATTGTATGTCATGGAACGCAAACTGTGTGTTTCAGACTCCAATGATAACATGGCATTAATTCTTTTAAGCAGCTGTGATCCACAACCTACAGGAGAGTAACAGCCAATAATGTATGCAAATAATCTACTAGAATGGGTAGAAATATCTGGAATGAGTAAAATTTTAAAAAAGTAAAAAAACCAAGGAGTTTGGAAGCATGCTGAATCTTTGGAGCTTTTCACAGAGCGATTCAATGCTAGTGGCCACTATCAATGCTAGTGGCCACTAATGCCGGCCTAAAGTCTTACAGCCCAGTCCTGTTCAAGGCCCGCACTTGTGGCGTGATGGAGGCAGTGGTATAGCTAGAGAGAGTGCAAAGCACTAAGTTTTGCAGGGAGCCTCACCGCAGCATGCAAGCGGCCTCTCTCCCTCCCCTTCGGAGCCATTCCGGAGGTTGGAGCGAGGAGGAATGGAGGTGTACCCGATTCTGGAGGGGCCACTTGTGCATGCCATGGTGAGTTTTCCTGCAAAACATTAGTGCTTTGCACCCCCTCTAGCTACACCCACTGGACAGAGGCCAACCTGAGCAGATAAGCCCATGCACAGTGAGCAGAATGGGGTAAGGGAAGGCAGGAGGGGGGTTGAATTGTGCAGGGACAGGGCAGAACAAGGATGAAATGGGGCAGGGGATGAGGGTAGATCAGGTCTGAGAGGGGGGAGTGGGTTTGGGAGTAGTGTGCACCGAATCCCAAACCCCGTTCCAGAGACTGAGCCACTTGCATGGATCAACTTGAACTTGCGCCAGCACTATTGCAGGCACAGGTCCAGATTGCCCCATAGCAGCTGCTGAGGCTTACTTGCAGGCAAGGGCACAAATGTCCTCTTACCCCAGTGAGACCTCCAGCAGCTAAAAGTCTCCCAGGGCATAGCCAGTGCTGCTGCATCACTGCATAGGGATTTAGTTAGGAGTAGGCTGCCTGTCATTTAGTCAGGGTCATGTGCACTCCCAGCAATGGCAAAATATCACCATGAACAAGTCTCAATTTATTTATTTTCACATTTCTATACTGAGCTTCCTCCAGGGAGTTCTGGGTGCTATAACTTAGTCCCTTCCCTCCTTTTGTCTTTACAACAATCCTGTGAAGTAGGTTAGGTTGAGAAAGAGAGAGAGAGAGAGAGAGAGAGAGAAGAGAGAAGAGAGAGAGAAACCGGGCCAAGGTCACCTAGGAAGCATCACGGCTGAGCAGGGATTTGAACCTGGATCTTCCAGGTCTAAGTCCAACTCTTGAACCACTACACCATGTAGCAACTGTAGCAGGCAGCTATGTCCACAGCACACTATGCTACCCACCCCACAGGAGGAACCAATCCATGCTTGATGGTGGTAGAGCACCAGCATGCTGTTATTTTGCACCACCAAATGTGCTCCCTGGGGGCATTTGGTGGGCCGCTGTGAGATACAGGAAGCTGGACTAGATGGGCCTATGGCCTGAGCCAGTGGGGCTGTTCTTATGTTCTTATGAGAAACCAAATAGCAGCACAGAACAGATCCAAAGACACACACAGTGACAACTACACAAGTATGGGTCACTGTGAGATAGCCAGTTGGTGGCCGTTAGGTGACCCCTCTATAAAGATCAGGTGTTGAATCCCTTGATGGCACATACTGAGCATGCAAGTTGCAACACTTTTAATGAGAGAACACACAGAGGAAGGATGGACATCCCCATTAAAAACATCCCAACTCACTTTGGAAGGGGCGTGCACAGCGAACAAGGGCAACAACCTAGCAGAAGGGTTGAAAGCCAACTAGTGGGAAAAGTGCTCCAGTGAGTGTAACAAAAAAATTTTCTGGAAAGAAAGGTGATGGAACAAGAGTTTTATTTTCAGTGTTTGCTTTTGTTGGGAAGAACAGACCTGGCAGGTCCAGGAGGGTTAACTGTAGGGCAGTGGCATAGCTAGAGGGAGTGCAAAGCACTAAGTTTTGCAGGGAGCACCACCACAGCATGTGGGTGGTGAGAGCAAAATGCCTCTGTTTTTGTTCCCACCATCTGGAATGGTTCAGAAGGGGATGGGGCCACTTGCACACTGTGGTGAGGTCTCCCTGCAAAAGTTAGTGCTTTGCACACCCCTCTAGCTACACCACATGCTGCAGGGGTAGAGGTTAGATTTGCTTTTGCACATTCTTAATGGACAGTTACAAGTTCTGAGCAAGCAACAAATTACAAGCAACAAAGGGCTGTTGCTTCATTTGTAAAACTGTGAGCCAAAGCAGAGTCGACTCTCAGTGTTAAAGAGGGCAGGAAGTGGGGCAGGAGGTCTGGTCTAGAGGGTAGAGCCTCCATTTAACCCGAAGATAACATCAGAAGGTCCGCCAGTTCGAGGACACCGGCAGCTCCCTGAATGGCGTGAGAATGGCAAGACCTTGAAGCAGCTGACAAGCCGATGCTGAGTGATTTCCACCTGCTCTTGGTGTGAGCAAGAAGCGTCTTGGCTGCCCTCCATGTGAGAGATGGAGCTGCTTGGCAGCCTGCGTGGGAGGCAGCTGGAGGCCAGAAGTGAGACCAAACTCAGGAAGATCCATTCTGAAATGTTGTTGGTTCTTGAAAGAAGAACCTCTATGTTTGTAAAAATCCCCCTTGAGGGATTTAGAAATGCCTGCCTTATGTAAACCACCTTGAATAAAGTCAGAGGAGTAATCCAATGACCAGAAAGCGGTATATTAAATACCTAGTTGTTGCTGTTGTTGTTAAGATCTTGAATTGACTAGACAGAACTATAAAAACGTTGCATTGAAAATGTTCTATTTAAACATAATTGCAACAGAATTTTTACATTGGTTTCATTCAAATAAGTACGTATATTCTTTTTTATTATCAGAAAACAGAAAGAGATTATGGCCATAAAAGCAAGACTTTGAGTCTAATAAATTGGAACAATCTCCAGATTGTCCAAACTGAATAATCTCCAGTCCAGTTGGACAAATCCAATCCAATTCCAATCCAGTTGGATTCCATTCCAAACTTGAATGGAATCCAACTGGACTGGAGATTATTGACCTTTGGGATGTTCTTCACACACTTATGACTTTGTCTTCATTTGACAGGTTTGGCTGCAGCCCACATTTAAAAATCTAGCCATGACCTGTTTTGGTTTCTGAGCTTTCCTGTCTAAAGTTCATCTAACAGAATTGCAAGCGCAATCCTATCTTGGGCTGGAACAAGCAGACCAGGAAGCCTGCGCTGTATTGAGCGCAAGATTGGGTCCAGAATCGGCTAAGCCAGAGGAGCAAGGGGAAACTTTTCCCCCAGGTAAAGACACCACAGCCCCATTGGGTCTCCTTGGACCTGTTCCACCTCAGGAAGGTGACACAAGTCCGAGGAGAACAGAGCAACTTGATGCAGCTCTCTGCGCTGCTGGGGGAATGGAGTTGGGATCCTGCATAACTGCCAGGTCCCAGCTTCTACCTCCTGCTCCCTGCCACCTGCCTGCCCCCTGGAACACCCCTCTGTCTGCCCTCCCCCTGCCCCCAGAACACCGCCGTCCCACCTCCTCCTCGCCTCCTCCCTGGCCTCCCTAAGACCTCTGAGTCAGCCAAGCTCAGCCGATGCAGAACTTACTTCTCTGCGTCAGTGCGGAGGCTGGATGCAGCCTCTGTGGGCCAGCATGCATCCCTTGCACTGGCCCAGCCAACTCACGAGGAGGCGCAAAATGTGCTTTATAGCACGTTTGCTACCCTCCTGGGCTGGCACAAAGGACTTGAGCCAGCCCAGGGTACACTTAGGATTGCGCCCAGTTGCATGGGCCAGTGCAGGCTCCAGCAAGTCTCTGGCAGGTCAGAGGCTCATTGGGGACTGAGGGCTCTCTGCAGGCCAGATTGAGCATCCCCAAGTGCCACAAATGGCCTGTGTTTGGGCATCCCTGTGCTAAAGCATTAAAAAAAAATTATGATGATACTAGAGTAAACAGCATAGCTAGTAAACAAGGACTGCAAAGAGACATAAAAAAAATGTGAGTACATTCAGGGTTATCTGTACTCATTTTGCATCCCCAAATTAGAAGCTCTTCACAGTAAATACTGAGCCCCATGAATTCAGCACAGCTTGTTCCCTTAGGGACAGTTGGGTAGTACAGTACTTACATTGCTCTGTGAAGCTATTCTAAAGGATTTTCCTGACCGTGAATTTGCCTCATAGTGTGTGTGTTTTTGTTTTCTGGGGAAAGAAAGATGTTTTTTCCTGCTGTAAGTCTCCCTGGAGCATTTGCTCAATTATAAATGAAATCAGTGGAAAATTTCATCAAGATAACACACAGAAGTTAGTTATTAAATTATAATTACAGAGCTTTGTGACAATTTTCTCAGGAAAAAAAAAAATGCTTTTGGGGGCATCATGGAGAGAGAGAGTAGATGAGAGAGAGAGAGAGAGAGCGAGCTTTAATATTAGGAGAAAAGTTAGGCAACTGCGGGCCCAATCCTATCCATGAAAACATGCAAATCAGCAGGGACTTATGAACTAGTCTAACAATGTGATCATATGTCCTCAGCACAATGGTGATTGACTTGTGCAAAATGAGAGCTCATTGATGAGCTACCAGTTAATGCCTATGGTGCCTTTCTACCCAAATCTCCAAGAGATAAGAGAGCCTGTAATAACATTTCCGAGCCCTGTGTGGTCCTGATGAACTGACAGATGGGACTCTGCCCAAAGACTGAAGCTCTAGTTGCCGTACATTGATACTCCCAGTTTCAGGCCATGCAAGATCAAGGAGATACCACCGTGGATGTTCACACAGATGGCTGGGCCTAAACATTGCTTTATCCACTGATGTGATGAGGGCAGAGTGAGCCTTCATTTGCCTGATTTTCATGCCTCAGAGGCAGTGTGGTGTATGGGTAGTGGAGAAGCTGCTGAAATTCATACTCCCCAGACTCCAGTTACAAACCCTGGTGACTTGTGATTCTCATCTTAAATATGTGACAAGTACAGCAAGTCCTCACTTAAAGTTGTCGACATGTTCTTGGAAACGGCTATTTTACATGAAATGACTTATAACCATTTTACCGTAGGCTAATTGATATGCGTAAACAAGAGTTAAGTTTCCACATCATATTTCTGGTCACAAAAACATCACCAAACTTCTACATCGGGGTGGCCAACTTTTCAACTTTAGGACTCCTGGACCTTTAACAATTGTGTAGAGGAAGGAATCTCAGCAGGTGCACCTTGTCATCTCACAGATGACAATCCCTCCTCTACTCCATTGTTAAAGGTCTAAGAACCATGAAGGTGAAAGGATGGCCACCTCTGTTCTAAATAAAGACCCCAAACACTTCTACTATTATACATTGAAATAAATGTGAACTTTCCAGACCAGAGAAAACCCATAGAGACATGGGTAGAACATGTAAACTCCACACAGACAGTGGCCCTGGCCAGGAATTAATTTTTTTCCTTGTCAACTTTATAACAAAACAATTTAAATGAAGCACCTTTAAGACATGGGTAGAACATGTAAACTCCACACAGACAGTGGCCAGCAGCTTCTATTTGCTAGCAGCTTCTATTTGCATCAGAAATGTGCGCAGGATTAAGGTTAAATATCCCCTTCTCATATGCCATGACCACACAGAGGTAACCACTGTATCATTTTTATTTTTCAATAAAGGTCAATCAATCAATCAATCTCTCACAGGTGTATTTAACACACCACACAGAGACATATCTAAGGTCTGGCAACCAGGGAATGTGCCTTGGGAACCCCTTGGGGGGCAGCACTGTCAGGACGTGGACTTACCTGGCAAGATAAGCTTCAGCACTGAAGCTTCAAGCAGTTCTTCTAGAGCCACTGCAGGGCCCGCTGGAAGAAGAAAGCGGGCTAGCAAGTGGAATGCCACTGACCACCAGGGAGGCCTTGGAGGATGGTGAGGGCGGAGGGAACAGCTGTGGAAGCCACAGGGAAGCAGCTGCTGCCAGGAAGGGGGATCTTTATGGGACTAAGGGTGTGGGTGGGGTGAGCTTGATGGGGCGAGGCTGTAGGAGGGAGGGGGGCTATTTAGAGCTGGCCCAGACCTGTGATGAGCTTGCCATAGGTGCTATTTTCTGCCCCTGTCCCCACACGACTGCTATCTCACAACAAAAGAAAACGCAGCCTCAACATTTGCATTTAATGTAATGTGTAGTTTGGCACAGAGTCAACCCTACTGTGGGCCATTATTACTGCCAACAATCTAAAGTCCTTAAAGCATTTTTTTTTTCCTCTCCAGTATGAGAATGTAAATACTGTCATTGTTCCATATCCAAAATGTAGGCCTCGCTTGTTCCCTGACAAATATTTTACAAGAGGGAGTCATGCAAGGGTGGTGGGAAAAATTACTTGGAGACCAGGAGCTCATTGCAATCCAAAGGACTGCAGCTCAGCCTCTTCTCTCGTGTTGCGGAGGAGCTGTTTTATGATTGTGTCAAAACAGGCCGTGCGAAAGTGCGAGTTGATGGAGCCAAAAAACATTTGCAGGCAAAGCATTCCTCCAATTCCATAATTTATTTCTCAGAAATGGGTTCGAGCTGTTATATTTTCTTTGTCTTTTATTTGACCACAGTTGTTCAGCTTGTCCTCCTATATAAACAGTCAGAGGATTTGGACCTGCATTTCATCTCATAAATTTTAGGAGGCAGCCTCAGGAAGATTTGGAATCATAGGGACACAGCCGGTGTCAGGTTAACTCATTCATGCCATCTCATGCACCTTCAGCCAAGAGTGAACTAAAGTTGCAATCCTATACACACTTCCAGCAGGGATGTGCGGTGGGTCTTTCAAAAAGTATTGCCACAGTGTGAGGCGAGCAAGCACTTATAACCTACGTGCAAATGTGGAAGAAAGGGGAAAGCATTTGCATGTGGGTTGAATGCTTTCGTGCCTCACGTGGTGGTGACTCTTTTTGAAGGACTCTGGTGGGGAGGCTCTGCCTCACCTGCCTCCCCACCCACCGCACGTCTCTGACTTACAGGGGAATGGGTCCCATTGAATTCCGCAGGATTTGCGCCTGCCTGAGTAGCTAAGCATAGGATTGCACTCTGAATTGCCACAAATCTTTCATTACTTTGCTCTTTCAGAGTCATAACTAGGGTAGGGCCTGAGGCGCTCCTGCCCCAGGCACCACGCCAAGCAGGGGCGCATGACTGCCCCCAGGCTCCACCTTTGTTACAGAGGAGGTGCTGGTGGCTTAATGCGCCCCGTTCCTTCTCTTGTGGAGGCTGGGAGGAGAAGGAATGGGGTGTGTGAAACTGCCACAGCAAGCACCCCCTCCTTTGGGGAGAACCCAAAAGTGACTGCCTCGCATTGAGATCCTACACAAGGAACAGGATGTGCAACGCAGCTGTAGCAACTGCCCCTTCCTCCTGGGAGAAACCGGAAGTTTCCTCAGACATCATGTGACATTGTGACATCACTGCCCCAGGTGCCAGGACAGTATGTTACGGCTCTGTTCAAATTTCATCCATGTTCTTTCCTCTTTAATCCAATTTCATCCAACCTTCCACAATGTTTATCAGTGTTCTGTAGCAGTGTTTTTCAACCAGTGGTACGGGTACCACCAAATGGTACTTGAGGTGGTGTCTGGTGGTACTTGAGGAACCCCTGGACACCTGCCACCTGGCAGTGAGACCAAGAACGTGACACAACAAACAGCGGTAGGAGGCTCGGTTCGGTGAGCAGAGCTCCAAAGCATGGTTTTCGGTGCTTGAAAAAGGTCTCCTGTCCTCCCTGAGCCTCTTAATGGTGTTTGCCACATGACATCTGTCCTCCCAACCCGAAAGTAACTGGCGATGATGTCATTGCAAGTTACTTCTGGTGGTCCTTCAAAAAGGTGGACTGTGTGAAGTGGTGCAGTGGAGGACAAACCATCAGAAACACTGTTCTATAGTGTTCTATAGTTTTACAGGTCAAAATAAATGTGCAAGCTAAATAAGGCTCTTCGTTGATATTCATCCATTTTTCACTTTTATTCACGCTTTAGTCCCTAACCAGACGAAAGCACATGATATCACTGTATGTCCTGAAGTAAAGAAACCCTTCAGAGGAAAACAGCTTTTTCTTTCATTTTCTTAGGATCATTATCAAATCTGCAGATGTGACATTAGCGAACTTACCTTTAGTCACTTTCCCCTTCTCTGGTTTCCCCCAAAACCCTGGCCTCGCAGAGCGTCCTCCATGCCGCGCACCAGAAGCTGACTAAGTGACTGACAGATGGACTAATTTGCTGTGCATTGTGTGGGTTCCTCTGTGGCCTTCACTCTCATAATCCTCAAAGATGTGAAATGAAAGGAAAGGGCAATATCACATGACCCAGCCACAAGAATTCTATCCAGCCAAAGTAAATTTACATCGAATAGACCAGCCATCTAATGTTGGCCTGTGGTTGACCTTGATGTTGAGAGATTAGGACAAATGCCCAGTGATGCAATACCTCCAATCAGCCAACAGTGTTTTGGCCATGCCAAAGGGACTTGGGAACAAAGAAACGTGAATACTAAATCAGTTGCTGGAGGGTTAAGGTCAGGTTGGAAACTCATCACATTCTATAAGAAGTAACCTTTCCTAAGTCTGATTTCCATGGATTGAAGGGTGGATTGTGAGAGGTCTTTAAATTTTCACTTTATTGATTGTTCATAAAATTGCAAGGTTCCATCAGTGGCTTAGCTAGAGGGGGTGCAAAGCACTAAGTTTTTCAGGGAGCCTCACTGTATCATGCAAGGGGTCCCCCCTCCCCTTTGGAGCCATTCCAGGTAGTGGAGCAAAACAGAAGCGTACTTCTGGCTACGAAGGAGTTGGGGAGGGGCCGCTTGCACACTGCAGTGAGGTTCCCTGCAAAACGTAGTGCTTTGCAAGCTATGCCACTGGGTTCCATATACCTTCATTCAGAGGGGCTTTTACCTGAAATTTACCCAAGCCTGAATTTCAGTCATGATATTACTACCTAGTCAGAATTCGGTTCATAGTGAATGCAGTTGTAAGCATGACTGGGTGCCCAAAGGTGGATGAAACGCCTCCTTCACCCCAACCTCCCTCATCTCTCCTAGACGAAGGACTCATTTAGGGTCTAACAGCCAAATTCCAACTAAATTCCTACGCAATAGTGCAGCAGCACAACATCCTGCTAGGGATTACATCTGAATAAACATCTTCACAGCCTGGTTACAGTCCCATTTTGGGTATTCTTAACATCCACTAGTCTATCTGTTCTTTCAGACATTTGCAAAGTAGATCTGCATTCACGGGACTGTAAACAGTCATTTGTTTTTCCCATTTCTATCCCACCTTTCCTTCAAGTTACTCAGGGTGGTATACATGGGATTTTGAACCTGGATTGTCCAGGTCTAAGTCCAACACCCAAACCACTACATCATCCTGGCTTTCAATTTACTAACATATGAATATATGCATATGCATCTACATTGGTTGTTTGTTTGTTTACAATAGTTTTACCTTGTTCTCTCTACCTGCCGGGTGCTCAAAGCAGCACTCAGAACATAGTTCCCAAACTGTGAGCCATGGCTCTCCAGGAAGCCATGGAAACAAACCAGGTGAGCCGAGGTACTTTGTTAGCAACCTTCAGTCTCAAAAGACTCTGGTATCGTGCTCTGAAAGGTGGTTCTGGAACAGCGTTTAGTGTGGCTGAAAAGGTCAATCCGAGAATGACAATCCCTTCCACACTGGGAGCAAGTGCAGTCTGTCCCTGGTCTGTCTCCCTGGCTATGGGCCTTCCTTCTTTGCCTCTTTGCCTCAGCCTGTTGGCCAAGTGTCTCTTCAAACTGGGAAAGGCCATGCTGCACAGCCTGCCTCCAAGCGGGCCGCTCAGAGGCCAGGGTTTCCCACCTGTTGAGGTCCACTCCTAAGGCCTTCAGATCCCTCTTGCAGATGTCCTTGTATCGCAGCTGTGGTCTACCTGTAGGGCGCTTTCCTTGCAGGAGTTCTCCATAGAGGAGATCCTTTGGGATCCGGCCATCATCCATTCTCACGACATGACCGAGCCAACGCAGGCGTCTCTGTTTCAGCAGTGCATACATGCTAGGGATTCCAGCACGTTCCAGGACTGTGTTGTTTGGAACTTTGTCCTGCCAGGTGATGCCGAGGATGCATCGGAGGCAGCGCATGTGGAAAGCGTTCAGTTTCCTCTCCTGTTGTGAGCGAAGAGTCCATGACTTGCTGCAGTACAGAAGTGTACTCAGGACGCAAGCTCTGTAGACCTGGATCTTGGTATGTTCCGTCAGCTTCTTGTTGGACCGAGGAACCTCACAAAAAACCTGCCACCCCATAGAATGTAGAGGATTGTAGACCTAATGGGGAGCCACAGCCAATGGCCCAGGAGGTCAAAGGAGCCACCAGTCAAAAGGTTGGGGAGCCACTGCCTAACACAGTAGAGTAATTCTGAGGAAATATGTATGGGATCAAGCTGTATGCAGCAATCGTGCCTGCGTTTGATCACACAACAATAATGATATTGATAATCAATAAATAGAAAAAAAACATGTTTGGCGAAACATGTAGGACTCAACCACAGGCTGCTGGAGGGCAGAAATGTCTGACTGCGCACGCCCCACCTTCCCAAGCACTGAGACACTCCATGGGTAGTGCTTCCAAGGTTTTGTTTCCTTTGGATGAAAGCGCATGCCCTGGAGTCTTGTGATGTGTGACTAATGTTTGTTTCATTGACCAATAAATACTCAAGTAGGGCAGAAGTGAAGGCAAATGCAACAGGCATTCTATCCAGCAGCAGATCAGCCAGGGCTGACCTTAGGGCAATTGGCCAAATGAGGCCCCATGCCTGGAGTATCTCTTCACTGGGGCAGTGAGTGGAGCAGCCGCACTGTATCTCACTCTGTAGCTGTTACTCTATAGCTGGAATGAAATCTTCCATTCTGAGGCGCTGTGAGGAGAACGCATCAAGCAGAGCATTGCCACTGGATAGCCCTCTCTCCCGGCCGCCCCTCGGTCCAATCAGCTTGAAAAGGTGTCCCCCCCCTCCCCTGGAAGCAGTTGGCAGTGACACAAATGTCGGGTATCTCACTGCTGCCACTCACCCTGGTGAGTACAGGGGCCACAGGGATGGGGGGGCCCTGCAAAATTTTTTGCATTGGGCCCACAGCTCCTAAGCCGACCCCAGTGTCATGTTTTGGACCAACTGAGGACTCAAAAGTATCTCCACATTGCTGTTGGCAACCTTCAGTCTCGAAAGACTCTGGTATCGCGCTCTGAAAGGTGGTTCTGGCACAGCGTCTAGTGTGGCTGAAAAGGCCAATCCGGGAGTGACAATCCCTTCCACACTGGGAGCAAGTGCAGTCTGTCCCTGGTCTGTCTCCCTGGCTATGGGCTTTCCTTCTTTGCCTCTTTGCCTCAGTCTGTTGGCCAAGTGTCTCTTCAAACTGGGAAAGGCCATGCTGCACAGCCTGCCTCCAAGCGGGCCGCTCAGAGGCCAGGGTTTCCCACTTGTTGAGGTCCACATAGTCATAAGAACATAAGAACATAAGAACAGCCCCACTGGATCAGGCCATAGGCCCATCTAGTCCAGCTTCCTGTATCTCACAGCGGCCCACCAAATGCCCCAGGGAGCACACCAGATAACAAGAGACCTCATCCTGGTGCTCTCCCCTACATCTGGCATTCTGACTTAACCCATTCCTAAAATCAGGAGGTTGCGCATACACATCATGGCTTGTACCCCATAATGGATTTTTCCTCCAGAAACTCGTCCAATCCCCTTTTAAAGGCGTCTAGGCTAGACGCCAGCACCACATCCTGTGGCAAGGAGTTCCACAGACCGACCACGCGCTGAGTAAAGAAATATTTTCTTTTCTCTGTCCTAACCCGCCCAACACTCAATTTTAGTGGATGTCCCCTGGTTCTGGTATTATGTGAGAGTGTAAAGAGCATCTCCCTATCCACTCTGTCCATCCCCTGCATAATTTTGTATGTCTCAATCATGTCCCCCTCAAGCGTCTCTTTTCTAGGCTGAAGAGGCCCAAACGCCGTAGCCTTTCTCATAAGGAAGGTGCCCCAGCCCCATAATCATCTTAGTCGCTCTCTTTTGCACCTTTTCCATTTCCACTATGTCTTTTTTGAGATGCGGCGACCAGAACTGGACACAATACTCCAGGTGTGGCCTTACCATCGATTTGTACAACGGCATTATAATACTAACCGTTTTGTTCTCAATACCCTTCCTAATGATCCCAAGCATAGAATTGGCCTTCTTCACTGCTGCCGCACATTGGGTCGACACTTTCATCGATCTGTCCACCACCACCCCAAGATCTCTCTCCTGATCTGTCACAGACAGCTCAGAACCCATCAGCCTATATCTAAAGTTTTGATTTTTTGCCCCAATGTGCATGACTTTACACTTACTGACATTGAAGCGCATCTGCCATTTTGCTGCCCATTCTGCCAGTCTGGAGAGATCCTTCTGGAGCTCCTCACAATCACTTCTGGTCTTTACCACTCGGAAAAGTTTGGTGTCGTCTGCAAACTTTGCCACTTCACTGCTCAACCCTGTCTCCAGGTCATTTATGAAGAGGTTGAAAAGCACCGGTCCCAGGACAGATCCTTGGGGCACACAGATCCTAGTCATGTAATCTAGATGTAACCAGGATACAGGTTATGCTGGCCAGATCTGTTTCCACTGGAAAGGGGCACCAACTGAAGCGATGTAAAGAAGTGCCATACTCTATCGCACTTCCCATGCCTGGTTTGCCAACACAGATCAACTTGAACTTGTGCAAGTGATATCACTGGTCTAGGTCCAAGAAGACCCACAGAATTGGTTTGGGTTTGCCCTGGTAAAGGGATGGGCAGCCGAATCCTAAGCTGTCTGGAGCCCAGGCTACTGCTGCATCCTAAGCCCTCTGGGCAGCTGCCAGCATTTCCTCAGGGCAACATTCATCCCTTCCCCTGGGTAAGGGTGCATGCCCCGCAATGGGGCTACTCAAGTCTGCACCAGCTATTGACATGGCCTGACAGGGGGTTCAAGAAATGGCGGAGTGCCCCCTGCCTGCCCCAGTTACTCCCCCCTCCCCGCCCCCCCTGCTCTCCCCCACCATGGAACACTTCCCCCCCCCACCCTGACCTCTCTGCTGCCCAGAGCTCTTCCCTTGCTCTGCGTGGTATGCAGTGTGCCTCTGGCTGGCGCTGAGCCAGCGCTGACTGTCGCGGGTGTGCTTTACGACACGTCGGCGACACTCAGTGCGGGAGTAGAGCCAGCACGGAGGGCTCTGGATTGGGCCCTGAATATTCTCAAGGAAAACTCTGCCTGCTAAATTCTCCCAGGGGAGGTAGCACAAGCCGTGCAGGAGCATTGGCACAGGGGAACTTAGGTAACATTGTTGGGCAGGACACCGGTTGATTTTGATAGAGATTTGGGGTAAGTTCCAAATCCTGTTTGCCCATAGAAATATTTAGAACCAATTTTACCATTCATATGGTTTTTGCAAAGCACTTGTGCGATGCTATGCACTCATGACATGACTTGTGGCCTGGGGGGGAAAGAATTGCTGCCTCCTCCCATCTCCCCATGCTAATGTCACGGCTGTAGTAAAAGAATATGCCCTTTCCATTGAAGGAGACTCCAGTCAGCCACATTACTTTCCAAGCTCGAAGAGGCATCAGGCTTCCCTCCTTGTCCTGTTCATCAGAAGCCTATGCAAAGGGCCAAACTTCTCATTCCTTCTCCCTGTGCTTTCCCCTTAACAGGATTGAAGCAAGCCTCCCCTTGGATGCCCGCTAATCTAATTGGTTTGCTTTCAGGTTTGGTTTTGTTTTCAGCTGCCTGCTTGCTCGCCTTCATCCACAGTTTCCTTTGCCCATAGAAAACTCTGCAGCCTGGGTTGCCACGTTGCAAACAATTATCGCCCATGGAGCCCATCACCAGAGTTTTGAGACACTACCAGGCCAATATTTCTTTCCGAAGGGCCTTTATCTCTTAATCGTGATTAGCGGACCAAGATTTATGACATCTTCATACAGAGATAAAAATCAATTAGTTGGAAAAACCCTCAGCTTGTTAGCTGGAGTCAAAAATGCTAACTGTTCTCTTGGATGTGTATAATTGTGTTTTCCAGTTCACTGGGCATGTGCACAGGGAAGCCGCAACAGCACACAGCGGGGGGAAGAGTCAGCTGATCCTGGCTATTCAAGTCTGTTGCCTGCGGGCCAACTTTCTAAAGAAGGGGTTTGGGGCTGGGACCTAGAGAGCCCCAAGGATTTTCCTCAAACCTCTCCGGTAATTTACACCAATCTTAAACATGTATGTTTGTCCGAAGCCGCTTTCATCCGGCATGGTAATCCCATTACTGACAAATGAAGATGTAATCACAGTTTATTCACTAGGTTTGAAAGCTTGATCTCTTTTGAAGGGAAGCAAGAGAAGGGAGCACAATTGACTGCAGTTGACTTCTGAAACTCCTACTGGGACATTTGCAAGGCAAAAAATGATCCAGATTTTTTTTTTTTTTTTTAGCAGACCAACAGGCATTTGAAAGCCCGTCTCTCTCCCTGAGACAGGCACTTTTCACGTTTCACATGGCTTCTGTGCCAATTTTCATAACTGCTGCACAAAGAGAAATTAGTTCTTGATTGTTTGGTTAAAAGGGCCTTTTCCTCTTAGGTTCTCCCATATGTCTTCTTGCTTTCACACGTGCTTTTCCCATTGTGGACAGAAATATCCTGCGGTAGGGTTTGGGCTCCATCAGGGGCCCCCATGATGGGGGAGGGAGCATGACTTCAACAAGGCCTGCACAAGATTTTTTCCTAGTGGACTGACCAAATGCCACTTGCACTTTTTTTTTTTTTTTTTTTTGCCCCAAGCACCAATATACTCAGGGCTGGCCATCTATAAGGGCAGGAGGTCTGGTCTAGAGGGTAGAGCCTCCTTTAGCCCGAAGATAACATCAGAAGGTCGCCAGTTTGAGGACACCAGCAGCATCATGAATAGCTGAGAATGGCGAGACCTTGAAGCAGCTGACAAGCCCAGCTGAGAGATTCCACCTGCTCTTGGTGTGAGCAAGAAGCTGCCCTCCATGTGAGAGATGGAGCTGCTTGTCAGCCTGCGTGGGAGAATTGGAGGTCAGAAGTGAGACCAAACCAGGAAGATCCATCTGAAATGTTGGTTCTTGAAAGAGAGAACCTCTATGATTGTCAAAATCCCCTTGAGGGATTTAGAAATGCCTGCCTATGTAAACCGCCTTGAATAAAGTCAAAGGAGTAATCTGATGACCAGAAAGGCGGTATATGAATACCTAGTTGTTGTTGTTGTTGTTGTTGTTGTTATTATAAGGGTGCCCATTAATTCTGCCAATACAGAACGACTTGTTGCCTGTGTTTTGAGGCTTGCCCTATGTGTTGGTAATTTGGTTGGTTTCTTAACAGGATTCTGCACATGGCAAGACCTACAGTAGAATCTCTAGGCCAAGGAACAATAGGAAGGGGATGAATCAAGGGGCTATATTGGATTTATATATTGGACAATGCAGTTAATTCAGTATAACACAGCAGTACCCATATAACACAGGCCTACAAACCCCCCCTTTTTTTTTTAGTTGCCAAGGATGTTTGAATGAATTTAGGATATTTTTGCTATGCTGAATCCAAAAAACTGGCATCAGTTTTGGCTCTAGTTTGGGGGGGTAGGGTACAGCCATCTTATATTCGGATTCAAGCAGCTTCCTCGTGAGGAAGCTGGTGCCATGGCTTCTTCATGAGGAAGTTGCTTGAATCAGCAGATAAGGTGGCTGTACCTTACCCCCAAAACTAGAGCCAATCAGGCAAAACCGATGTCATTTTGGGTTTCAAATATACCCAGGAATAGATCTTTTAACTTTTAAAATAACAAAATGTGTGTAGCCTGTGTAAGACAAAAAAAACAATGTTCTGTTTTTAGTGTGTAGGATTTAGGTACATTCTAAAAATTGACCGTTGCTTCATTCTTCCACTTCCATGTGTGTCAAGAAGTCCTAAAGGCAGCCTTTTAAACAATGAATTGCTTTGGGATGAAAAGTGATTGGAAACCAACTGTATTTTGTAATAATTATAAAAATGCAGCCTGTAACCTGGCCAGACACTTTGTAAAGTCAGCATTTAGTTCCTCAAATGTCTGATGCTGTAATTGTACACTCCTGTACTCGAGACTAAGCTCCACTGAATACAGGACACGTTGCGTTAAGGACAGGGTTAGTCCTGATGGGCTTGATTTTTTGGTATCTAAATAGCAGTTGTGTGGGGAGGGGAGGGGACATCCTGATCAAAATGGCAAGTGTGGGAAGAGGCAGGCTTTAACTCCCCCCCCCCCCCATGGTCCTGATTTTCCCCCAAGATTTCTATTTGCCCCACAAGGGTAGTTTTCATTGGAGCCAGTAAGCACTTTCCCCCTGTGAAAAATATCTGGATTGAGACCCAGGTGGGAATGACTTCTCCCACACCAGGGTCCTGATTGGATTCTCCACTTCCAAGGCTGATATTCAGCAGTGCATACATGCTAGGGATTCCAGCACGTTCCAGGACTGTGTTGTTTGGAACTTTGTCCTGCCAGGTGATGCCGAGAACGCGTCGGAGGCAGCGCATGTGGAAAGCATTCCGTTTCCTCTCCTGTTGTGAGCAAAGGCTCACTCCATGACTCCATGACTCCATGGAGCAAAGGCTCCATGACTCGCTGCAGTACACTAGCATGTATGCACTGCTGAAACAGAGACGCCTGCGTTGGCTCGGTCATGTCGTGAGAATGGATGATGGCCGGATCCCAAAGGATCTCCTCTATGGAGAACTCGTGCAAGGAAAGCACCCTACAGGTAGACTACAGCTGCGATACAAGGACATCTGCAAGAGGGATCTGAAGGCCTTAGGAGTGGACCTCAACAAGTGGGAAACCCTGGCCTCTGAGCGGCCTGCTTGGAGGCAGGCTGTGCAGCATGGCCTCTCCCAGTTTGGAGAGACACTTGGCCAACAGTCTGAGGCTAAGAGGCAAAGAAGGAAGACAGACCAGGGACAGACTGCACTTGCTCCCGGTGTGGAAGGGATTGTCACTCCCGAATTGGCCTTTTCAGCCACACTAGACGCTGTGCCAGAACCACCTTTCAGAGCGCAATACCATAGTCTTTCGAGACTGAAGGTTACCAACAAGGAAGGCTGATATTCAGAAAATAAAAGATGATGCAATCAAACTGTGGCCCACGGTGGGATTTATTTATGAATAAACATGTGTAAGCTTGGGCTGCACAGATAAGTTGCATTCTGAACACAAGTATTCAGGTCAAGTTCTAGCATTCTGCATGAGAGGGGTGTTCTTTTCCCTCTTAGGCAACACCAGAACCAGGGGCCATCCACAAAAATTGAGTGTTGGGAGAGTTAGGACAGACAAGAGAAAACATTTCTTTACCAAGCGTGTAATTAGTCTGTGGAACTTCTTGCCACAGGAAGTGGTGATGGCACCTGTGGCCGAGATGCTTTAAAAGTGGATTGGGCAGATTTATGGAGGAAAAATCCATTGCAGGTTATAGACCATGAAGGGTATGTGACCCTTCTGGTTCTAGAAGTAGGCTATCTTTGAATGCCAGATGCAAGAGAGTGGCAACAGGAACCTTGTGTGCTTCCTGAAACATCTGGTGGGCCATAGGAAGCTGAACTAGGTGGGCCTTTGGCCTGATCCATCAGAGATGTTCTTATATTCTGTTTCTTTTCTCATCCAGGTAGAAAATGCTGTGGGAAGGGGGAGATGAAGTCTTATAGTTGCAAATTCTGATACCTTGATACATTGCAGTATTGCCCTAAATGTGGTTAGTTGTTTTGGATATAACTCTTCCAAAAACATGTACAAAGTTCCTCCTTTCCTTTTGCGCCGGAATCCCCCAGATTTCCACAAGGACCAATCTTGCTTCTTGTTTTGTTACCAAAAAGGGCTGTTATGTTTAAGGGAGTTATTATATTACCCTTTTGGAAACTTTAGGACCATAGGCTGGATAGTAAGACAGCATAAAGCAAAGAAATCCCTTGTTTAGCTTAAAGAGGAGACTGGGAGAAAGGTAACTTTCACTCAAAGGATTATATTTTTATTGCAAAAACACACAAAGGTAAACATAATACACATGGAAAATAGTAAGTATATGTCTACTTGAATCCTAGTACTTGGATACAGTGTACCTAGCTTTATGATGGCTGCATGTGCTATGTATTTGGTGTGTATCCGATAAGGAATCCGAAAAGGATAGGTTGTAGGGAAGGATTTTAGGGGTCCCTGATCTGCCTAACCCAGTTTACTACTAAAGATGGGGGAAGAAGGGGAGAAATAGGTAGGATGGAAGGGAGAGAGTTCCAGACGCAAGATATATTTACCTGTCCAGGGGAGCAGTTGGGGGAAGAGTCCTATGTAGGACCTCTCCCTTGGGAGGGCAGCCAGAGAGAGAGACCATGTGGCCGGAGCTTCCTCTTAAAGGGTTATGGCTGACCTAGAATGACCCGGAAGTAGCCTACAGCTGTCCTAGATGCGCATGCTCAGTACTCACAATGGTACACGTGGAGTATGTAAGAAAGACATGATGAACCGGAAGTCAGCTTACCAGCCAGGCTGACCTTTTGGGGGAGGGGGGGTAGCTTGCTTCCTGTTGCTAGTGGACTTTGGAGTCAGGATGTAGCTTGATTTAGTTAACAATAGGTGATAGACTTTGCTGCCAAAGTCCTCCTCCTTTAAGGTGTTTGCATATGCATGATTGGATCAGGAGGCACACTGATTAGGTTAAAACAATACACATATAGAGACATTTGCTTGTCCCTAGAGAAAGGAGCTCTATACCATAGTCTTTTGAGACTGAAGTTTGCCAACAACATGAGAAATGAGTGAGCTTACGATTTGATTCTTTTGTGGCCTGTAAGAGAAGTTTTAAGCCTGCATTTTAGTCCAAAATACCTAACCAGATATAAAAACACAACTTGGAAGGGAAAAGGGGATTTTCACGTAACAGTTTCAGGTGCCAGGTTTAAAGCATCTGGGAAAGCAAACTCCCTGCTGAAAAGGGAGTCACGGTCGTTGGAAAAAGGGATGCACAAAAAAGAAGCCGGGTGTACACCCTTATGGGATTCCCCCAGAAGAACAGACCAGGGCAGGGTCTATGTTGGGAGGGGTGATGGTTTTACTTTAATTGGAAACATCCAGAGGTGACTCATCTGCACATAAGTGCCTGTTTCAGGTGCAGGTCAGTGCAGGCCTGCATTCTGGTTGGTGAGTCACAAAAGGCCCTTTCCCACATTGTTTGTAAGTCTCTTCATTGGCAAGATATTAAATGGAAGCACAGCTGGCCAAATCCATGTGAAATCACTTCTCCACCCCACCCACTAATCCACACAATGGGTTTGAGTCTATAATGATGCACTTTCTTTAATTTGAATTCTAAATGTATGTCCCTCTCATATCATGAGCAAAAAAGGGCTGTCTAAGCCAGTGGTTCTCAAATCTTCTAGCACCAGGACCCACTTTTTAGAATGTCAATCTGTCAGGACCCACCGGAAGTGATTGTGAGTGGAACCAGGGTACTTGAGAGACCGCCTTCCCCTGTACAATACAGTTCGTTCTCCTCAGACGTGAGAGGGGCCCCTGTTGGTTGTGCCACCATTGAGAGAGGTCAAGGTTTGGGGGGGGCAGAAACGGGGCCTTCTCAGTGGTGGCACCTGTGTTATGGAATTCCCTCCCCTTTGAGCTGAGGACAGCTTCCTCTTTGTTAACTTTCCAGCAAGGCCTGAAGACATTTTTATTTCGGCCCTATAATAGCTGCTTTTAGGAAATTACTTTAATATTCTTATTGGTGTTTATTACTGCTGGCTGGTTTGTTTTATATTCTTTGTTTTTATTGTTTTATATTGTCTGTTTTTATTGTCTTATTATCTTTTATTTCAGGTACCCTACAGGGAGAAAGGCAGATTACAAATCTAATAAATAAATAAATAAATAAATAAATAAATAAATAAATAAATAATGAAAGTGATGTCCTGGCCAGAAGTGACATCATCAAGCAGGAAAATTTTTAACACTCTCATATGACAAAATCAAATTAATTAAGGTCACAATCCTAACCAACCTTCCAGCACTGGCATAGCCAATGGGATGTGTGGGTCATCCTGCAGTTGGGTGGCACTCACGGAGCACTCCTCAAAGTAAGGGAATATTTGTTCCCTTCCCTCGGAGCCGCATAGCCCTTATGTCAGTGCTGGAAAGTGGGTTAGGATTGCGTCCTTAGTAAAGTTTACGATAAGTTTAAAAATTTATTTAGAATAAAGAACCCTCCTAACCTCCCAAACAGTTGCTGATCAGTTTAATAAAAAAAGTCCTCAAACATCCCAAAGCCCACAATCCTATCCATACTTACCCGGGAATGGGCACCATTGACTATCATTGTGAAAAGCATATACATAGTAGCTGGTTAAAAGTTCTGATTAGTAACATTTCTCCAGATGTAGTCACATACCATGGTAGCATCAATTTATGCTGGAGACTCTTTATTAAAAATAAAATACACATTGAAATGAATGGGAACCCACCTGAAATTGACTCACAACCCACCTAGTGGATCCCGACCCACAGATGGAGAAACACTGGTCTACGCAGCATGTTATTAAGGGCATTGTTATCTTTGAGTTCACCCCGTGCAGTCACTCATGGTGTCACCCACCCAGTATGCAGATGTGGAAGTTATTGGCGATGACATGACGATGTCTTTGCTCAGCCATCTTCAGCCGCAGTAAGCCAAGTTGCTTCTTCATGTTCTCATGAGCATTGCAACTCTTTAATAAAGAGTCTCCAGCAAGCGTTGCACATGCCCGATCTCGTCTGATCTCGGAAGCTAAGCAGGGTCAGGCCTGGTTAGTTCTTGGATGGGAGACCGCATGGGAATACCGGGTGCTGTAGGCTTGTACCACTGTGTGTTATATAAAAACATAAACTAAACTATAAAACCACAAGACAGCATGTGAAGATGGTGTTCCGACACAGATTATCATGGGAGTTAGCCCCACGGAAGTCAGCATGGCTTTGTTCCAAGTCAACAACCTAGGATCACATTGTTCATGCTCTCTCGAAAGACCCCAAAGAACTCCTGAACTAAACATTCTTGACTAATCTTATGATGATCAGGTAGAAGACACGGGGAGCTCTGCCACCCAGTGCGAGAGTTCATTGCGACACCCCCTTAATGGATGTCCTCCCGTACCAGACCATACAGAATAAATGAATCATATGCACAACCTAAATGCAGTGGTATCACTACAGGATGTGTGTGTGTGTAAATATATATAAATATAAACACACACACTCCCACTCAAGGCAACACCTTTCAAGAAAGTTTTTTGTATCAGAGACTAGGGGTGGGGAGTTATGGGGGTTTTAACTTCTGTCTTTGATATGTATGAATGAGTGGAATGCTTCACTTCCACAGATGCTGGTCAGGATAAATTACACCACTTTAAAATGGGTAACTGTATCAGTAGCTGGCCCAGGACACTGATCAATGAAAAGGATCTGTTCCCTCGGCACTTAATTTCTAGGAACATGGCACCCTGTGCCATTACAAGGATCCCATTTAGAGACATGCTCTGAAGCAGATCAAAGCCGCAGCTACTGAAAAGCCTTTTGGAAGGTATGTGTTACTGTGAAATATTTTGAACCGCTGCCAGTGTTTTGTAATCGGGGCTATAAAGTGTTGTGATGCTGGAGGTCTGCAGATGTTACTTTGCCTGGGGCATTGCCGATGACCTGAATTACCAGTCCTGTACCTAACAGAATGCTGGGAACAAATGCCACCATTCCCATTGGTTATGGGATTAGTTTGAAGTTTCTTCAGATAAGTCATAACAGTGGGATTCTGACAACACCACCATGACACTGACAGCAGAGAGGCCTCAGAGTGGGCATCTCAGGGGAAAGAACGGCATTTCTTTAGAATTTACTCTCACTGCTACTTATGGTGTAACATTAATACAGCAAAAGAAGGAATATAAATTAAACTCGCATTGAACTCAATGGAGTCCAATGCTTCCACTAAACTCAATGGAGGACCAACCAATCACCTCTTTCCACTGTCTACACAGTACCATGAAGCATAGGATTCTGACTATCCCACAGTTAGTCCCAGCACACCCATAGCAGTAGCTGCTGCAAGGATAGTCAGAGTTCTATGGTTGGTGGGTCCTCCATCGAGTTCAGTGGAAGCATTGGGACTCTGTTGGACTCCAATGGGAGTTTAATTTAAGCTGTAGCATGAGGGTGTATTGGAATCTTGGTAGATCTGGCAAGGAGGTAGGGTGTGGTATCAGCAGTGGCCCCTTTAAGGGTAAGGCCTGGGCTTCCAGGGAGTGTGCTGCACAGCTGCAGCCACTTGAAGACAATAGGACCCTTGGGCATAAAAGCACCTGCTGAAGGGAGAGTTTGGTGTGGGTAGTAGGAATGCTTGAGGAAGGACAAACGTACTGAGGAATTGATGGCTAATGGACTGCTAATGTGTGAATGGACTTTGGAAGCTGGTGGAGCAGAAACTACTGGAGACACTAAGACTGGTTTGTGGCTGCTGTGCCCAAGACCTGCTGAGGACCAAGGGGCTGCTGTAGTGGTGGGAGGCTGCTGGCAGGAAAGAGGACCTCTGTAGGTTAAACAGGTGAGTGACCCTGGTGATGGGGTCCAGTAGTACTGCAGGGCAGAACCAGGGTCATTCTAGGGTAAAAAGGGGGGTGCTAATTAGCTAAATGTGGGCATAATTCTCCAGGCAGAGCTTGGATTGGGATTTGGCAGAACAGAGGGGAAGGAAGCTTAAGTCTTTCCCACTCCAAATTTGCCCTCCCCCCAGAGCTACTGTCAGCTGTATTGAGATAAAAAGAAAATAAGACATAAGTGTAATTCAAGGGTGGGGAAAGCTTCAGAGGGTGAAGGGGGTACATTGCCCCAGGTACCATGCCTTCAGGGGGTGCCACCCCAACGGTGGATTCCAAGGTGATGGAGTGGTTCAGGAGATGGTACTGTGGCAGCAAGGACACAGGAAAAGCTGTTGGCCACTCAGAGAGGCTTTCAAATCGCACTGCAACTACTTCTGGGTTAGGCACTTCCAGGGGGGTGATGTCTGATGTCCTAGCCCTGGGTGCCAGATCACCTAGCTACACTACTGCGTATATGTCCAGAGACCTCATCACAGGAAGGATCTCTCCTTGTAGAAAGTATTTGCTCTTGCAAACAAATATGTTCCATGGGGAAACATGGAATGTTCCAGATGCAGGGCTATGGAGCAAACAAACAGTTGGGGGGGGGGATAGACTCCCTAGTGTGCCCATAGGCTTTCTGCAAGAGTGGAGGGTCTCCACAATCCCAGAATGTTTGCACAGGGCTCTAGAGTCGAGAGCAGCAATTTTCAATCTTTTTCATCTCACGGCACACTGACAAGGAATTAAAATGGTCAAGGCACACCATCAGGTTTTTGACAATTGACAAGGCACGCCATGCTGCCAGTGGGGGGTTCACATTCCCCATTGGCCCTTTTAATACATATGACCTTCCACCAAATTCCTGTGGCATACCTGTGGACCACTCGTGGCACACCAAGGTGCCACAGCACAGCGGTTGAAAATGGCTGGTCTAGAGCCCTGTGCAAACATTTCTAGAGTATGATAGAATGTTGGGAGTTGGCTTTAAGACAGCACCAGTCTGACTTTGTAATGAGGGAGATTTGAACATAGAAAGTGACAAAATTTTATAGAGTATGCTGATAGATGACACAAAAATTCATATGAATTTTTTTTAGATTCAAAAGAATTGCTGGAAAGATAAATTTCATGCCATGCAGAGTGTTTCCACCTCCCCTCCCCTCTTCTTGCCCTCCCCCCATTTGCATTTTCAAAAGCCACATCCAGTTTATTTAATTAAGGCAATTCACTAAGCAACCTAACAGACTTCTCTTCAGCTAGATGCTCACAGTGACTTTCACCTACCTCCTAATGTCCACAAGCCTCCATAAACTGTGAGCAGATTTACGTCTTAGTAAGAATCAATCTATTAGTTTCAGCTATAAATCTCATGTGCCTTTGGGCACAAAGCGGATTTTAATAAAAATCATAGAAGGAGCCAGGCTCACGAGAAAGCATTTCACGGGGCCTGCCAACATTTGAAACCAATTAACAGGGATGTTGGCAGAGGGTGGGGCAACACAGACATGCTTTGTAGCCCCTGGTGACATGTCTCCAACACAGCAAAAGTTATCTGAAGAACAAATGGTGAGGAGGGCTTCTCTAAAAAAGAGAATCCAGGGGCAACACTTTGTGGGGGGGGGGGAGCTCTTGGGCTTTCCCCATGCCATCCTTTCAGCAGCTCCTCTTCTGCTGAGGCTCTGGAAGGGAAAGATGGAAGGAGGCCTCAGAAGCAGAGGCATAACTAGAAGTGATCGTGACAGCAAGGAGAAGGCCTGGCAGCTTTCCATACTCTGGGGTTAAATGAATAACTGCCTTCTTATCCATCCTGGAATCGCACCCATCTGGTACAATTTTCCCATTGCACAAGTTTGGGTCTTGGTACTGACATTTAGAGCTAGATGAGTAGACAGTCTCTCATAGTACAAACAGCTGAGCACTACAGTACAGTACAGCTCTACTCCCCCCCCCAAAGCTGTATGGCATTGGTTCCTAAACTGTGCACTGCTATACCCTGGGGCACTGCAGTGAAACTTACAGGGGCACCGTGGGATGTTCCCAGCTCTTCCAGTCACAGCCATCTTGACCACCACTGAAATGGCACAAGATCTCATGTGATTCCAGCAAGATCTCGCACAATTCTTGCAAGGTCTTGGGGGAGTTCTGGATGCCGTCTCATCCCCCAGCAACATAGCGCTGCTGCGACAGGGTGCCATGAAAGAACAGTGCTGTGACTGGGGTACGTTTGGGAACCGCAACTATACGGAATAGTTGCATGGGGCAGGTGGCAGACTTCTTAGTGCGCATTCCTGCAATCCTTTGAGGCGGGGTCCTTTAACAGCTGAATGAAAGCATTTGAGGTCAAGTTCGGTTCTGAA
Organism: Tiliqua scincoides; assembly: GCF_035046505.1. Classification (NCBI taxonomy): domain Eukaryota; kingdom Metazoa; phylum Chordata; class Lepidosauria; order Squamata; family Scincidae; genus Tiliqua; species Tiliqua scincoides. Next base: position 83,295,305 of record NC_089826.1, read on the forward strand.
GAGTGTGTATTAATCATAAAGTAGCCAATAGGAGTTAAGAAACACACAATAGTGAGCGGGAAATGATAGATACCCTCAGGGATTTTCCTATGAACCTCTTACAACCTCATAAAATGTGTGAAAAGCATAATAAACATTGAAACTCCACCTTTAATCTAACCCAGCAGGGCTCATTTGGTATTGAAACATATCATATAAAATTACTTTTTGCCTGATTGGAGAAGTGCAAGGGAGTTTGTGGAGGGCCCTCCACAAAATTAGTCTTTCTCTTGCTTATTAACTTATGTTCAGATCAGTGTCAGAGCTGGAGGGGTTGCAAAGCACTAAGTTTTGCAGGGAACCTCACCACAGCATGCAAGGGGCCCCCTCCCCTTTAGAGCCACTCCAGGCAGTGTGAGCAAAACGGAGGCGTATGCTCCAGGGGGCAGGGGGAGGGGCGCCTTGCATGATGTGATGAGGCTTCCTGCAAAACTTAGTGCTTTGCACCCCCTTTAGCTATGCCACTGGCTCAGACAAGGAATCAACGTATGCTTTGTGCAAGTGGAAGTGTTTGACTTTGGAACACCTCTCTACTGCATACAAATCCCACTGATCAAGTTGTAAGCTAGCGCATCAGGGGGAAGATGCTAGCACACTACATTCAGGGAGTTTTATTACAGCATTCAAAAATATGAGACACACACACCTTCAGTCTCAAATGCAGCAAGACCTCAAACCTTGGCCAGTCCGCTCTATCACCTCATACTTCATAATGGAGAGATCAGCACTGAAGATAGTACAGGATGTAATTTCAGCCCTTGCAACCTTGTGTAATCCCATAGCGGAGGGTTGAAAGGGCCCCTGGGTTACAAGTTCTTAATTGTTTCCCTGCAATGGAGGTGCTTGGCCTCATAAAGGTGAATGAATTTTCTAGCGCTGAGATGAATTAAAGTGAATGAATTTGCTAGCACAAAGAAAAATCATAACGCATTCTTAGAGTTAGCTCTTTAGCTGGTTGTAAAACTTACATGCAGGAGCTAATTCACAACCCACTAGACAGATCTGAATTGCTTAACCATATTTGAAAATGTCCCAGACTAGGGACGTCATGAAATACTGAAATAGTAATACTGTGTACATGTACTCCTCTCAGTTGTATTTTTTAAAAATTCTATCATAATTCAATGTATATGTTGGATCAGTTACTAACAATAAATAATATTTTAGTAGGGTTGTTATTAGTAATTAGGAACATAATCATTTTAATAATAAAACAATGTTTTGCCATTGATTTAATTTTCTGCCTAAAGAGATCAATCAATCAATCAACAGTATTTATATACCGCTTTTCAACCAAAAGTTCACAAAGCGGTTTACAGAGAAAATCAAATATCTAATGGCTCCCTGTCCCAAAAGTGCTCACAATCTAAAAAGATGCAAAGGAATACCAGCAGACAGCCACTAGAACAGACACTGCTGGGGTGAGGTGGGCCAGTTACTCTCCCCCTGCTAAAAAAAGGAGCACCCACTTGAAAAAGTGCCTCTTACCCAATTAGCAGGGGTTTGCAAAGAACTGCAAACTTTTTTTTTGTTGAAAAGAAGGATATACTGTAACAGGGATGTGCCAGAGTCACTTCCTCGAGTCTCAGGTTGTGTCCTGAGTCTACGCCCCTTGTCTCGAGTTGCAAATGAGTCATACTGGATGGCCATCGCAACTCGCCCAGAGCCATTTTTTGAGTCACTCTGACCCAGGTCCAAGTTTTTTCAAAAAGCAAATCAAGCCAAGAGTCAGCTGTGGCTCCGCAGCTGCTCACAGAGACACACAGCAGACTATTTATTGGCTTGCGGCCAATAGACTCAAGTGCAGAAACTTGTCAACAAATCCAGACTTATTTCTGGGAAAAGACACAAGTCATGGGTAGGTTCTGGGTTCAAAAGACATGTGTAACTCGAATCCATATGTGCTGCGAAAAACTTGTGCTTTTGTGACTTCAGTACAAGTCATTTGACTCACGTCCACCCCGGTATATAAATAGTTTTATTAATAATATTTAATAGAATAAATAGATCCACAGTGTGATCTTGTTAATATACAGTACTTTCAACTAACATCTGAGGGCAAGAGGACTCCTCAAGGTATGGGAACATTTGTTCCCTTACTTCAGGATTGCATTGGAGTTGCACCGGTGCTGGAAAGTTGGATAAGATTGGACCCTCAGTTGTCAACTGTTAGTGTTGAGAAAAACCTTGTTCTCAAATTAAGTTAGGACTTGTAGCTAAAGGTTCACCTAGATGACTTTTCGCTGTCAGTGTTGGGGTGGCCCTTTCTTTGGAGTGTGCTCTCCACATTTTCAGATTTGGTGTTTTCTGGGTCTCAGATTCTCACTGCAAAACCTAAATTCTGCACGGGATGGCAAATTTCACCTCTTGCCCTATTTTTCTGAAGGAGAATGAAAATCTTATCTCCCTCACCATGCGCATTCTAATCAACTTCTAATCAATTATTGTAACGCGCTCTACGTGGGGCTGCCCCTGAAGACAGTCCGGAAGCTACAACTAGTGCAGAATGCGGCGGCTACTCTGTCACGCCGCTACTCTGGCGGCTGCACTGGTTGCCCATTCTTTTCCAGGCTGAATTCAAGGTGGTGGTTATGACCTTTAAAGCCCTAAACGGCTTGGGACCAGCGTATTTGAGAGACCGCCTTCTTCCGTATAATCTGGTCCGTTCTCTAAGGTCATCAGAAGGGGCCCTGCTGGTTGTGCCGTCATTGAGAGTGGTGAAGGGAATGGCGGCCGGAAACAGGGCCTTTTCGGTGGTGGCACCTGCACTATGGAATTCCCTCCCCTTTGAATTGAGAGCAGCTTCCTCATTACTAGCGTTCCGGCGGGGCCTGAAGACTTTTTTTATTCAGGAAAGCCTTCAAGGCACCATAAGGGCTGTTTTTATAAATTTATAACTTATGCTGCTATGTATCTTATCTTGTTTTTAATTGTTTTTAAATGTTTTGTATTTTTAATGTCTATCTGTATTTTTTAACTTGATTGCTAGCCTCCTTGGGTGCCCTTCGGGGAGAAAGGCAGAATACAAATCCAATAAATAAAAACTTCCCAGTGCCAATGTCACCATGCCAAAGAGGTGTGTGCGGCATTCAGCCATGGGGGGGGGGTCACTCACAGAAACCCCCCTCAAGGTAAAGGAATGTTTCTTTACTTCGGGGTTGCATTGTAGCTGTATCAGCGCTGAAACGTTGGTTAGGAGTGGACTGTAAGGAATTTTCTGGTTCAGCAGGAGTGCCTTAAGCCACACAAGAAAATGGAAGTAAAAACCCAAACAGTAGAATACCACTGGATTTGAGGGAGGGCAGGTTCTGTTCCCTCTGATCCACCTTTCTGCTAAGCACTGAAAGAAGCTCCTCTGTGCCTTTTCTACCCATTATACAGAATAAGATGGAAGACTGAGGGCACAATCCTAACCAGGTTGACTCAGATGTAAGTCCTATTTTGCTCAGTAGGGCTTACTCTCAGGAAAGTGTGGTTAGGCTTGCAGCCTATGGTGCTAGAATTTGGGATGTCACCATTTCAAACTGAAGGAGGGGAATATTTCTACCCCCTCCCTCATTAAAAACCTTCCTGCTTGCAATACCGAGCACCTCAGAGATAGCCAGATGGGGCCATGCTAAATCTTTCTCCCCAATGTGCTAGCTTTCTGTAGGGGCCATTTTAATTGGGAGAGCATAAGACATGGCCTGCACCCCATCTAATGCCTGAAATGGTTAATTCCATAATTATATCTGCTCGGTCCTCTATCTAATTCTGCTTGTGGCATAGATTTGGATGACACTTTGATCATCTTGCTGTCCCTCCACAGCTAAGGCCGTGTGTATATCCTTGCCCCTCCTTTCACATACGAGTTTTCTTAGTTGTATGGAGGGGCCCTTTGTCTGAAAAACCCATCTTCATGTGCTGCTAAACTCACTTCTGAAGTCATCTAAACCACCCTCTTCCATGCAAACAAGAAAGCTGGCTGAGACACAAGCGCAGGAAGAGCTAAGTAAGACATAGAAGCATGTATGTCTTCAATCACATGGTGCCAGCTGAATTATTATAGTATCTTCCAAACCAACGCATTGGCTCAAATACCACCACTGGTCTTTCTTTTGATGATAAGATCCATGTCGCAGCGTGCAGGAACGGGGGTGGGGGAGGTTTGATTGTGTCCTGCCATTTGATCCTATTTGTCCATTACACCGTTTTAAATGAAATCATTTTTTAAAAAAAATTAAAGGAATTTTTATCAAATAAAGCAGGCCTCTGGCTTGTTACGAGGTACAAACTGTACCAAGCTCGTTTCTTAATTCCTGGTGTTGAATAATAAACTGCTGTATTTTACTGGAATAAATAGTCGGGGTTTTGTTTTAGGTTTCCAAGGAACAGGGAATCTTCCAAATCAACCATATGCTGTTTAATTACAGATCGACTTCTTTATTTTCCAAATCTAAGCCCACAGCGTAATTTTACAGCCAAGTTATTGACACCCCCACCATGAGAACCTCGGCATTCATAAAGGAAACCGGGGCAGACCTGAAGCTTTGTGGGTGGTTTGTGGGGGAGGGGCCTGCGGCTCCGTCTCTCATCGTGTGATTGACTCCATCTCTGTTCTCTACCAGCAGCACCTAGTACTAGCACCTAGTACTGTGTGGTACTCTCTCAGTGTTTCCATTGTAAAACCCTGCTTTCATTAGTTCATTTCTTGCCTAATAAAACCTTACCCCGGTTCAAAAAGACCTTCGCCTGGGAAAAAAATATTATTTGCATCTTGCTTTATTAATTCCCTTTCACATCACAGTGTTATTTTTCATTTAAACGCAGCCCTGGCATGACTGATCTGATTATCCAACACAGCTCTGGAAGCTCCCATCAAGTTCACAGGAGAACTTGAACAGAAATTGTTGGTGGTCTTGGAAGATCTGATGGCAGAAATGGAACCCCCAAAAGAGTTTCTTGCACACGCCATCTAACTGGGGCCATTTTAAAAAAAACGGTGGATTGGGGGCCGAATTTCTGTGGGCAAATAAGTATGTCAGGTCAGACATTAAGGCAGCAGGGCAATCCCGGCCAGCTTAAACCAAACATTGTTGCCCAATGTTGCATATACGCAACAAAGATCAAACGTGTACACCTGTGGGCTGGGCAAAAATGGGTTAAGTTGTACCAGCTGGATGAAATTGTCCTGACTCAGAAGAAGGGCTGCTGCTGTGTTATAGGACTTTCCTTGCCCCCATGACCTTTGCTCCTGTCATTATGGCTGTGTTCATTTTTTGGCTAGAAAATAGCTGGAAGTGGCTAGCATGCTTCTAGCATTCTAGAAGCGCGATTCAAAAACAGATGACAAACTACACAGAACCTGCACTGAAAATGGCATCTAATTCAAATGTATATGGGGTTTTCAACCCAGCCTGTCCCCCACCTGAAATGGCCTATCCACCCCATCCCTTTATACCTGGAATGGCCTCTTGTAACACTTATGTTCTATCTTTTACACACACACACAAAATCAAAACCTACCTCCTCTAGAAACACTTTGGTTTAATCTCTCTGGCCTGTGACTCAATGGACATGAAGCCAGGTGTGCGTATTCATCCCCTGTTACTCCTGCCTATCCCTTTCTTTCCATTCACTCTGTTGTTTCCTCCACTATCTACATCAGTGAGAGCAGTAGGAATATATCCCCTGTGGATATGCGGGGGGGGGGGGCTGTTTTATCGCTCACCTATGTAGTGCAACAGCACAGGGTTGCTTCCTCCAGCATATTGGGCACACATGGTTGCTTTAAATGGTACTCATACCAAATGAATCAGAGCCCAATCCTGAGGTCCACGGCACGGCTCCGTGCCAAAGACCCCAGTTGCAAACGTGCCATAAGCGGGGCTCACCGCCGGGCTCCCGCCGGTGCTAGCCCAGCTCCAGCCAGTGCTGGGCTAGCATGCGGCAGTCGACCAAGCTCCACGACTCCACGGTCTCCTGGACCGCCAGGGCTGGGGGCGTGGAGGAGGCATTCGGGGGAGGGAGGAGGCCGGCGGGAGGCGTGCCAGGGGGCGGGCGGGAGGCTTGTCAGGGGAGGAAGAGAGGCGGATCCGCGGAGCTGAGCTCCGCAGGATCCAAGGCGCTCGTGCAGGGCTGCGCGCCCTACATGAGCACCTTTACTTTACTCAGGATTGGGCTGCCCAGCAGTTACCACTGTCTGGTAATACTATAGCCCAGTGGTTCTCAAACCTTTCCGGCTCACGCCTCCCCTGATTCTTGTAGCCATTGGCCAGGGCTCCCCATTACAACACCTCACCTCAGTAACCCCTAAAATGGGATGAAGGTGTTATAATTATACACTAGAAACAAGGCTGCCAGCAGTCTGAGGCTGCAATCCTAACCACACTTACCTGAGAGTAAGCCCCATTGAACAAAATAGCACTTACTTCTGAGTAGACCTGGTTAGGATTGTGCCCTGAGTTTGTTAGCAGCACACCTGGACGGTTTGGGAAAGGGAGGGGGGAAGTGATGAATTTGCTGGGGGAGGGGAAGATTTTGTTTTGTGTGTATCCGCTAATTGCAAACTGATGCAAACTGAGACCCAGAGACTGTTTGGCTGCAATCCTAACCCCACTTTCCTGGGAGTAATTCCCACTGAACACAATAGGACTTACTTCTGAGTAGACCTAGCTAGGATTGTGCCTTTTGTCTTACAATAGCAACGTAAGAGTATCCCCCCCCCCAAAGGAGGCAGGAGGAAAAAGGGGAATGGCTAAAAAGGAATGGGGATTTTTACTTTTAATCAATTTTTGGAGACAAAGCCATCAAGAGTGACTTTTTTTGAAGGGGAAGGAAAAAGAGAAAGGTGAAGATCCTGGGTTAAGCTGACACAGACCCCAAGCCTATGTAGGTCTGCTCAGAAGTAAGTCCCATTCGAGTCAATGGGGCTTACTCCCAGGAAAGTGTGGAAAGGATTGCAGCCACACAGAGCAAGATTACAACTCACCCCAAAGTAGATGGGGGCTGCTCACACACACACACCCCGAGCATGCAGATGCCACCCCATTCCCCCCCAGGCAAGACAGAGGAATGCAGCCTGGGGCATTTGGACACCCCCACTAAGAACAGGCTGGCTCCCTCCTTCGCTGAATTTACTCTTCCCTCCCAGTTTGAAGCCTGCCAGGAGCCCTGTGCCCTGTGCTGATGAGATGCAGCACCTCCGCACTCTCCTCCTCTCCTCCAGCCTTGACCAATCACAGGATGCGCAGGGCGAGGGGCACACTGGGAAATGTAGTCCCTGGAGCGAGGTTGCACATGGAGAGAGCTCCATGATGAGATGCGGCACCTCTGTCGATGCCCAGCCAGCCTTCTCTCCCACCTCCCCCCACCATGTTTCACATGCCCTCCCAGCCTCACGTTGCCCCACCCACCTCGTTCACACCTGCAGAAAAGCAGCAGGCAGCAGGTGCAGCTGAGCAGAGCAGAGCTCTGCAGAATCAGCTGCAGCCACCTCTCTCCCCAGATGCCTCACAACGCCCCTATGCCCCAGACGCCCCTATCAGCTAGCCATGCCTCCCTAGGGAAGCGGGACACACAGATTGAATACCTCAGCTATAGCCTGTGGGGGGGGGAACCCAAACCATATGACACCTGAGTTTCTAATCACATGGGGGGGGGAATGTGTAGGAAGCCTTTCCTTTGCTCTCACTAAGTTTCACAGTCTAAATCATCACAATAAAAACTTCATTTTTTAAATACCCCATTTGTAGCAACAGAACTAAGAGGAGCTTAAAACCGACTATGACAAACTGCTTGACTCTTTAGGCTGCAAAGAGTATCATTCAGGTCAATCAGACAAATTCTAGCCTTCATCCAAAATCAATATTAGTTTACAGCAGCCATTTTCAACCACTGTGCCGTGGCACAGTGGTGTGCCGCAAATGGTTCCCAGGTGTGCCGTGGGAATTTGGGAGAGGGTCATTTATCAGTAGGACCATTGGGAGATGTGAGCCCCCTACCGATAGCACAGTGTGCCTTGTCAAGTGTCAAAAAACTCATGGTGTGCCTTGACAACTTTAGTGCCTTGCCAAGTGTGCCATGAAATGAAAAAGGTTGAAAATCACTGGTTTACAGAACGCCAATCTTTCTATATTGGCTTAAATGAAACCAATATAGAAAGACTGGATTTCTGTAAACCAGTATTTATATTGGGGTATGTTCGACAGCGACATGGGCTAGTGACCCTGATATCTTTTCTTTTAAATCACAGGTCCCCAACCCATGGTCTGTGAGACTCTGAGAAATGGTCTGTGAGGTCTCAAATGAAGGAAAGATTGCCTTTGATCACTTCCTGCATCTCGCCGAGTGAGCGCTCCCCCATGGACTACCAGAGAGAGTGGAGAATAGACTACCCCCAGCCACAGCCGACAACAAAAGCAACAACCTACAATTCTTCTCTATAAATCTAATAAATCCCTAATAAATCTCCTCTAATAATTACAAATTGAATTATATTTTTTGTGTGAAGGGAGTGGGGTGGTTATATGTGGTCCACAACTATTTCAATTTTTGCCACAGAGGTCCACAGGATCCTAAAGGTCAGGAACCACTACTTTAAATGCTATTACGGGGGTACCCAGTTTCTGTGGATCCTGGAGCCACAGTTTATCCACAGAGCGGGTCTACCCCCTACTTGTGCCCCCGCTGGAGGCAAATATAATGCCTTATTGCTTCTGCTTTTCGGAAAAACCAGAAATTGCTTCTTTTGACTCTATGAGTCAGTCTGAACCTGACAGAGGCCGTGGGTGGATGCACACGGCCTCTGCTGGCATCAGAATGCCCTCTGGAGGGTAGGGGGCATTCCCATGTATCCACAGTTTACCTGTTGGGGGGATTCTGAAACAGAACCCCCACGGATATAGGGGGCACGCCTGTATTTGTGTATGTTAGAATAAGACTAAGCATTTATAGAGTGTTTCTCATATTCAAAGGTATTTGCAAATATGATCTCAGGAATGTTTGAAACAGTGCTATAAAGGAGGTTGGCACTTTGATGTCCAAATTGCAGATGGGGGCTAAGGTGAAGAAAAATGTCTCCCTGTATGATGTTTTATCGTATTTAAATGTCTTAGTTTTATACATATATGTATATTTTATGTTTTTAGTATGGTTTTATCTGTGAGCAGCCGTGAGTGCCCTTCATTGGGATAGAACATAAGAACATAAGAACAGCCCCACTGGATCAGGCCATAGGCCCATCTAGTCCAGCTTCCTGTATCTCACAGCAGCCCACCAAATGCCCCAGGGAGCACACCAGATAACAAGAGACCTCATCCTGGTGCCCTCCCCTACATCTGGCATTCTGACTTAACCCATTTCTAAAATCAGGAGGTTGCACATACACATCATGGCTTGTACCCCATAATGGATTTTTCCTCCAGAAACTTGTCCAATCCCCTTTTAAAGGCGTCTAGGCTAGACGCCAGCACCACATCCTGTGGCAAGGAGTTCCACAGACTGACCATACGCTGAGTAAAGAAATATTTTCTTTTGTCTGTCCTAACCTGCCCAACACTCAATTTTAGTGGATGTCCCCTGGTTCTGGTATTATGTGAGAGTGTAAAGAGCATCTCCCTATCCACTCTGTCCATTCCCTGCATAATTTTGTATGTCTCAATCATGTCCCCCCTCAAGCATCTCTTTTCTAGGCTGAAGAGGCCCAAACGCCGTAGCCTTTCCTCATAAGGAAGGTGCCCCAGCCCCGGAATCATCTTAGTCGCTCTCTTTTGCACCTTTTCCATTTCCACTATGTCTTTTTTGAGATGCGGCGACCAGAACTGGGCACAATACTCCAGGTGTGGCCTTACCATAGATTTGTACAACGGCATTATAACACTAGCCGTTTTGTTCTCAATACCCTTCCTAATGATCCCAAGCATAGAATTGACCTTCTTCACTGCCGCCGCACATTGGGTCGACACTTTCATCGACCTGTCCACCACCACCCCAAGATCTCTCTCCTGATCTGTCACAGACAGCTCAGAACCCATCAGCCTATATCTAAAGTTTTGATTTTTTGCCCCAATGTGCATGACTTTACACTTACTGACATTGAAGCGCATCTGCCATTTTGCTGCCCATTCTGCCAGTCTGGAGAGATCCTTCTGGAGCTCCTCACAATCACTTCTGGTCTTCACCACTCAGAAAACTTTGGTGTCATCTGCAAACTTAGCCACTTCACTGCTCAACCCTGTCTCCAGGTCATTTATGAAGAGGTTGAAAAGCACCAGTCCCAGGACAGATCCTTGGGGCACACCACTTTTCACCTCTCTCCATTGTGAAAATTGCCCATTGACACCCACTCTCTGCTTCCTGGCCTCCAACCAGTTCTCAATCCACGAGAGGACCTGTCCTCTAATTCCCTGACTGTGGAGTTTTTTCAGTAGCCTTTGGTGAGGAACCGTGTCAAACGCCTTCTGAAAGGTAGGATATAAATAAATAAATAAAGCCACTTAACCAGTTCATGACAAAGGTGGGATCCAAGCCCAGTTTTCTTGATCCAGACTTGAAGCTACTACACAGCATTGACTCTGTCTTCAGCGAAAAGATCCAGTCCCTCAGAATCAATATTTTCACTGAAAGAAAAATACCATGGTACAGGCTCTTTGTAATAATTTTCTGCCATTTAACTTGAAACTTCCAGTATTTCTTCATCTGTGAATTGACCTCTTCACAGTTACTTATGGTGATGTGTAATTATGCATGGAAGAACGGGAAAGTCCAGGTACACAAATACAGCCCCTTCATCATTCCAGGGGCTCTGTTGTTTTTAACCAACAGCCATAGATGTAGCACAGTAAAATAATAAGATGATCGGGTGGGGGGGGGAGGGGAAATGAAGAGGAATTGTAAATATAACCCCAATAATGGTATTGCAGACTAGGATTTATAATTACTAAATGTGCGATAACTGCTTCCTAAATGCCCCTGCTCTTTAAACAGCCTAATTTATAATTTAAAAAGCTGACAATCCTTAAAGTGTTTTATTTTATCTTGTCTGGAATAATGGAAGAGTAAGTTATTGAAAACCTTTATTTTTCATTAGCCTTAAATTCAGCGACAATTAATGTGCTCAATTTGATTATAAACTGCACAAATTAAACAATAAAGAGCTGTCTAATGAGAAATTAATTATGAGGAACAGAAGAGGAGCTGGACTGGATAAAAGTCATAAGTTATGGCCGATGGCAGTTGTGTCAGCTTTTAAAGCAGACAAAGGACTCTCTCCTCCATGTGTGCCGGTACTGATATGGTTCATCACAGATCAGTAGATCCAGAAGCCGTAACAGCACAGTAATTGAAACTGCCAAAATCAATAGCGCTGACAACCTTAATTAAATTAAATATGTCTCTGATGAGCTCCAACAGCACGGCAGCGGACCACTTGACCCCTTCTCCCAGCCTTGTTTGACGGGATTCAGCACACAATGTGATGGATTCCACCCCTGAGGACAGTTGGAGAACTCCAGGCTCTTCTTGGAAATTGCTCCAAGAGTAATGGCCTCCCCCCAACCCCAGTGGAACGAGGGTTTTTGACTTACAAACTGCAATGCGGGAGGGGGGGGAGACTCTTCAGAAATGGCAGTTCCTTTCTGCAGCCACCACTAGGGAGTTGGCAGCTGTCTACCAGAGGGTAAATCCTCAGGTGAATAGATTTCCTCCCCCCTCACAGACACCACACTAAGTAGTCATGGTGGAGGCATCCTCAATCAGTAGTCATTACATACTGGGCAACCCAATCCTATCTCCTGCCCCCTGTAGAGGGCTGCAGTGGCACCAAAACAGCCTCCACTGCATCCTGTGTAGGAGAGGAAGCTGCAAATGAGCACCTCAGAGCAAGGAAACATTTGTCCCCTTGCCTCGGGTAAGCCCAGCACTCGCGATGGGACTACTGGAGCTGCCCCAGCAAAATAGCTGGTGCAAATCCAATCAGTCCAGTGTTGGAAAGTCAGGCCTGGGAAGGAGGATAGGACATTGCAGAGCTCTCTACTGCGGTTCATGCCCCCTCCCTGAACTGATTCACTCCCTCCTCACCCTCCCTTGGTCTTACAACCCCTCCTACCTTGGTTCTGCTCTCCCCCTACCCCTTCCCAAGAGACCTCACCTTCTCTGGTGGACAAAGTCCTTTGCACCACTGTCACACCACTCCACAACATGCCTTTACACACTTTTGTGACAGCACACATGCATGCCCCACTGGTGGAAGTAGCATAGGATTGTGCCATTTGGCTAGAATCCTCAAACCAGCGAACAGTGCAATGCTATGGCTCTCTACTTGGACGCAGAGTTCAATGGGCCTTACTCCTATAAAAATGTGTACAGGATTTCAGCTTAGGTAGTAGGGTAGTGGATAGAGTGCTGGCCTTTGAATGGGAGAACTTTCAGGGAGAGGGGAGGGTGGCGATTTAGGCCCAGGAGGGGAAGGGGGAAGAGGAGGAGGCTTCTGCCATACCCTGACCCCATCTCGGACCTAAAAGCCCTACACTGGGCTACTCGGTTCTGTGCCTGTGATTTAGCTGACACAGATTGAAGTAGTCCCATTGAGCACGTTGGGGCTCTCCATGGAGTAAAAGAGCATCTCTTACCCTGTGGTGACCTCCAGCCTGCTCGGTTTCAGCGCTGGATACAGCGTGGGCCTGGCAGCTGCACTGCACAAGTGTTGAATAGGATGGGGCAAGTAGCCTTTGAAAAAATGGTCGCCACGTGCGCTCAGCATAAAAAATAAAGAGGCCAATGCCCCTTGGCTATCCCTCTCCCCAGTGATTCAAGCACTTCATCAAAGACCATTGTTGTGAGATAGAGCAAAATGGGGGTTATAAATGCATACGAGGCCACGAAAGCCTCCAGAGTCTGTTATGTCACCGGGCCTGAGCTCACAAACGTAAAGGGGACATTTGTTTTCTTCATCGGAAATTGCTTGAGTAAATATTTTCACAGAAGCTGGTTCTGTTGACTGCGCATGGCGGACTTCCTAAACAACGTGAAATAATCACCTCTCTAGGTTTTCAAAATGTTTATGTCAGCATTAACAAAGTGCGCCTTCATTATGCGCCTGTCAAAAGATCAGAGGCCAAGATTATTGCAATAGATTCCTTTGAAATGCTGAAGTTGTTGCTGTGACAACTCTGGAAGAGAGCAGGCTCACCGAGGTGGCCAAACTATGGCCTGGCAGTTATGCCAGATCCAAGGGTTGGAAATAAACCCCCCTCGCCGGGCTGAAATACTGTAATTGCAGGAGACACCTTCAAGCCCAACACAGAGGTGCAGGGAAATGGCACAAGGCATCTCAGGACCCAGGATTTTAGATCCAACAACACGGTCGGCAACCATTTGGAATCAAGGGCTCTCCTAGGAATGTGCTTCTCCACCTTCAGTGCTGTACGACGACAATCTCTGCAGTACACCTTGGAGCTGCCCTGTCCTGAGTCAAAATTTATGACGAAGGAAAAATTATCCCCCCAAATGATGTCTTTGAATCATGGCCCGCCTGTGTCAACTCGGCGCGGTTTATTGAGCTGCTAATTTAAATATGATTATGTGTCCGCGGCACTATTTTATAGCAGTCTCTTTTATAGCAGCCTCACCTTCCAAACTTCACACCGTGCGCAAGGACTCAGCAAGCCTGGATGACAGTGGGCTCTCGGTATCTGTAGGGGATCTGTTCCAGGACACCCCCCCCCCTTCGTGGATATCAAATTCCACGGATAATGAAATACGTGGGAGGCTGTGGCGGCACTAGGGTTTTGCGTCACCTGGTGTGGGAGGCCAGGGAGTCACCCCATGATGGACCTCCTCCCATGCAGAGGGTGTGGCAACGCCCCAAGTTGTGATAATGTACAATTGCCCTGCCCCTGCTGGTTTGTTCGCTATAATTTTTGATATAATAGGTTCTGCATGAAATGACACGTTGATATATAACATGATGGTATTATTTGAAAAAACCAAGGTTTGAAAAATTTTGATGGGTAGTGGTGTCACCCCCTGCGCATGTCAACTGGTGTGGCCTGCACCCCCTGCATCTCCCTAGCAATGCCACTGGTGGGAGGGCCTCACAGCACCTCCCAAACAAGTCCGGACGTGCCTTCCAATCACATCCAGGAGCTCCTGCAAGGCCCTCCAGCCATGTGCTCGGCCCCTGTGGATACTGAAATCTGCAGAGTCCAAGCCCACAGATAAGGAGGGCCCACTGCAACTATAACCCTGCACGTGCCCAATCTCGTCTGATCTGGGAAGCTAAGCAGGGTCAGGCCTGGTTAGTACTTGGATGGGAGACCGCCTGGGAATACCGGGTGCTGTAGGCTTATACTAGTGTCTTTCGAGACTGAAGGTTGCCAACCAACCAACTGTATTTGCAGGGTTGGCCCAAAGCCTTCTGACACCTGAGGCCCAAGTGCCACATTCCTAAACGTTGCTGCCCATTCCCCAATCCCAATCAGCACAGTCAAGCCCTCCCCAAGCGCACTCCATAAGTGGTGCATGCTGAATGAGTCTGCTCTGCCAAGGAAGCATAAGGAGAGCTTACCTCCTCTTCTGAGTCCAGCTCTGCCACCACTTCCTCCAACACTCCCAGCATCCCATTCACCAGCCACTAGCGAAAGTAGTGGTGGTGCAAGCGGTGGCAGAAGCAAGCCAAAGCCTCCTCTGAACCCAGCACTGCTGCCTGCTGCCGAGTCTTCTTCTAGTCTAGAGGCTGCGGAGGGAATGCTGGGCTTCCTAGGTTCAGAAGGAGGGGTATGGAGCAGAAAAGGAAGTGTCAAGGAGAAAGAGTGGTGGGCTAGACGGTTTATCAGAGATCAAAAGGGGGAAAAATGGATCTGGAGCCTCTGTTTATGGTGTCAACTTTTAGGAACACTGATTTTGCATCTCCGTATCTAGTGTAGACTAAAGCATCTCAATCTTTCCGTAATCCCAAGGCAGGCTGGGTGGTATTTGTGGTGAAGCCAAGGAAACTGAGCCTGCCTCTGTCACCTGTTGCAGCAACTACTGTAGCAACTGCTGAGCTAACAAAGCTTCCCTCCCAGGCTAGCCAACACTTACTGACCAAAATAAAATGCTGCCCCGAGTCCAGCCAACTGCAGTTCTTGCTTTGTATCCAGTTTCCCCTTTTCCGTGTCTCTCCTCCGATTCTCAGCTCACGTGAATTACAGTAGAACCTCCAAAGTTGACCACCTCTATATTGACCACCTCCTTAAGTTGACCTAATTTTCACAGTATGGACAGACAGTGCATATACACTATGGGAAACCAACCTCTCTAGATTGACCACCTCTGTAAGTTGTATCTTGACCACTTCGACCATTGCGCAGTGTATTAATTTACCATTAAGTTGCCCACTGAATGCTAACAAGGAAGCAAGAACACAGTTAGCAACATCAAAAAGCAACTCATCAAAAAGATGAGTACTTTGAGGGATACAGTAAGGAAATCGGAGGCCTACAGCGGAAAAGAAAGAAAACTTCACTTGATGAAGTAAATGAAGCTACTTTATGCTGGTTCAAACAAATGAGGGCAGTGAATGCCAGAATCTCAGGGCCAATGATCCAAGAAATTGCTAAGAAGTTTGCGCAGGAATTTGGGGTAGAAGATTTCCAAGCATCAAGTGGTTGGTTTGAAAAAATTAAACTGCGACACGAGATCTCCCAGAAAGTCTTCTGTGGTGAGTCAAATGAAGTTCCGGCAGAAGTTGTTGAAGAATTCATTACTAAGTTCCCGGACTTTGCAAGAGGCTTCAAAGATGATGACATTTTTAATGCTGATGAGTGCAGAATCTTTTTCAAAGCAATGCCTGATAGAAACCTTGTCATGCAAGGTGACAAATGTAAGAGTGGAACCTTCATTGATACAAAGTATAGCCCAGCAGAGAAGTGAAGGACGCACCTGGGAAAGAAGAAAGTGAGGACGACATGGATGCAGAGATTCCAAAGGAAGGGGATGTTGGGCATCTGATAAAACAGTTGAAGTCATGTGCTGTGAATAAATGCCCAGGCATGTTGAATGGGATAGCCAGCATTGATAGTGCATTCTCTTCTTATGTTTACACAAAAAAGAAGAAGCAAACTAGGATTGACTCTTTTTTTTAAAAAAAGAATAATAATTCACATGCAGTATATGTACTGTATGTATGTAATTCTAAATGCATTTTTTCTATATCTTCACTGTATATATTTAGGTATGATATCTGTATTAAAGACTCTAAAAATATTATAAGTACAGTATTACATATTTTTCCGCATGTTGACCATCTCCCTATGTTGACCTGTTCCTCCAGTCCCTTGGGTGGTCAACTTAAAGAGGTTCTACTGTATTAACATATCTGCTGAGAGGTCATTGACAACATAAAGTGCAGGCATATGTATATATCGAAGAGAGGCTGGCACAGAATTCCACAATTTAGATACAGACCAGCATCAGTAGCCAGGGATCTTATTCAGCAACCCTTGAGATTTCAGTTAGCGTTACCTATCTGCTTGCAAACATATCATTGTTGCAATGAGGACTAGAAACTTTCTTTTTTAAATAAAAAGAAGAAACTTCTTGTGAAATGGAATTTGGCACCCAACATCACATGGGTGGTAATTTTAATTGCCGTCTACACAAAGCTTTGCTCTATCCAGCACAGGGTAGAAGGTGGATACCACACAGGTTGGTATAAGGCAATTTATTTCTCCTTACCCCATGTCACATGGCAGCCACTTCAATGGGGCTACTTGAACCTGTGCCAGGGAAATCACTGGTGCAGAACTGAGCAGCCTGTTGTTAACACCAGGCTGCTCAAGAGGGGGTTAGGATACAGCCTAAGTGCAGGAGGCTGGTCCCAACCCCTTCCCAGTCTGCCCACCACCCCTGACCCAAAAATGCCCCCGTTCTGCCCTCCCACCGCCTTCCCCCACCCGTGCACTGGCCTCCCCAGGGCAGCACAAACCTACCTTTTCCAGGTGGTGCAGGAATGGGATATGGCAGGAGCAGGCTGGCACACATCCTTACACCAGCACGGCCTGCTCCCAAGTTGCCGCAAACACTTTTTTGCACGTTTGTGACACTCAGGAGCCCGCTGAGCCAGCAAAAGGGTAAGTATAGGATTGTGTTCTCTGGAAGTGGGAAGTGGAGTGGGAAGAAGATAAGCCACCTTTTTCGCCATGCCATTAAAAAGCCATCCCAGCGCCACCCCAATGATTTTCCCATCGCGATCCAGTTTATGGAAAACATGGCTGTAAATATCTATGAAGAGATTTTGTGGTCCCCCTACTTACCCCTCCCCCCAGACCACCTCTCTGCTTTGATGATGATGATGATGATGATGATGATAATACAGGTATTTATATACTGCCTTTCTTGGTCATCAGATTTCTCCTCAGACTTTATTCAAGGCGGTTTACATAGGCAGGCTGTTTAAATCCCCGTAGGGATTTTTACAATTGGAAGAAGGTTCTATCTTTCAAGAACCACAACATTTCAGATGTTTCTTTCTGATTTGGTATCACATTCTGGCCTCCATCCTCCCACGCAAGCTGACAAGCAGCTCCTTCATCTCCCACATGGAGGGCAGCCAAGACGCTTCTTTGCTCAGAGCAGGTGGAATAACTCGGCTCAGCTTGTCAGCTGCTTCAAGGTCGCACGGTGCCGGTGGCCTCGAACTGGCGACCTGAGGATGTTATCTTCAGGCAAATGGAGGCTCAACCCTCTAGACCAGACCTCCTGCCCATGCTGGATGCCTGGCATGCTGCGATCCCAGCTTCCCGCACTGCTCATTATCAACTCTTTGTTACTCTGCCCTCTTCCATCTGTTTCTGGCATCCACTTGTTGTCTCCCAACTTTTATTGGATGCTCACTGAGTGAATGGTGAGCTGTGCTTCCTTCTGGGTTGAGGTGGAGCTCATCATCATAGTTCACAATAGAAGCCAATGCCTGGATAACACCATGGTACAGAAAATAAATAGCCATCTATAAGCATTTATTAAAGATCAGCACAGCAGGAACTGAAGGGCCCAATTGGAAACACTTTTGTGGGGCTCCAGGATACCACAGTTCAACTGCATAGTCACTTTATTTTTGAGATCAAGACCTAGGTTCTTTCCTATATGACTTCCCACAGGAAAGGTAAAGCAGAAGTTCAGGAAGAGCCAGACAAAACAAGAGTTGAAATGTCTGAATAAAGTTCATTTGGAGATCAAGGTCTACAAACTGCCCCTGGGTGCAATCCTAGGCATGTCTACTCAGAAGTATCTAGTTGGTATCCTTCAGTCTCGGAAGACTCTGGTATCGCGCTCTGAATAGTGGTTCCAGAACAGTCTTCTCCAGTGCGCGAAGTCTGGGTAAGGTAGATATGGAGGATAGACTGTTACCCATGCAGCAAATCCCCCCTCTCCATGTCGCTGAAATGGTCCAATGGAAAGGCAGAAGCCAGTACAGTTGGTTCCAGGGACGTCGCAGGAGTTGCCAGAAGGTGACTATGTTCAGCCATGAACTGCCTCAGGGACTCTGGCTCCGGATTTTGCCTCGAGGTTGACTCCTGAAGCCTTTTCCATAACCGGATGTAGCCACAAGGCAGTGGAGGTTTGGGATCAGAGTTTTCCTTCTCTCAGGCGAGCTGCCTTCCCAGGCTGACGAGTCCCAACTACCCGGTGGCTGTTTAGTCGCCTCTTACGACAAGTACAGCCAAACTGAGGGCCTGTTCTTATCCCCAGCCCCCTTCTTATCCCTCAGAAGTAACTCACAAGTAATTGTGTTCAATGGGGCTTACTCCCAGGAAAGTGTGCATACTATTTCAGCCTCAGAGAAGTTATTTATGGGAACTGAAGATCAACAACATCCAGTCACTAGAGCTGCAACTAGGGCAGAGCTTCGGGGGGGGGGGGGCATCTGCCCCAGGCACTATGCGGGGGGGGGGGGGTACATGACTGCCTCTCAGGCTCTATCCTGAGTTATGGAGAAGGAGCTGGCAGCTTCTGCCCCCCCCCCATTCTTTCTCCTGTGGAGTCTCCCTTTGAATGACAGTCACTATATATGCACATACTCCAAGACTACTACTATGTGTAGTTAGCAGCACAGTTTCTGAGCATGTCTACTCAGAATTTAGCATAGTCCTACCGAGTTAAATAGAAACTGCTCTCAGATAAGTGCATACATAATTGCAGCCTAAGCATGTTTTAAATTAAACAATGTTTAAGGAGAAATGGAGAAGAACCAGGCTTGCATTATGAGGATGGGTAAAAATATGCTGGAGATACAGGTCTGTCCTCTTATCTGTGGATTTGGAAACTATGGATTTAACTCCCCGCTGGTTCTGAAACCATAGCAGAGGGCTGGACTTGAGCTCCATGTTGATCAGAGAACATCTCTGGTCACATCCAGCGGTAATATTGGACCAACCCATGGATTTGCTTATCCATGGGTGGTCTGGAAACATATCCCCCACAGATACCAAGGTCCAACTATACCTTTACTCCCATAAAGGCAAAATTGACACACAAGGAGTCTTGCTCCAGGGCAATAGATGGAGTTTCATTCTGCATACGTAGTTTCCTTTTCTTATTACTATCTGTCTTTATGAAGTTAGTTAATTTAAGATCTTGACAACAGGTGACTTGAAAGCCTAGATAGCATTGGTTATCAAGGTCAGATTAAAGAGATTAGCATCTAATACTGACAAAATGTTTTCCAATTAGCCTCCAAGAACTGCAGCTTACAACATCTTTCATCTTCCAAGCGGTGACTTTAGCTCTAGCTATTTTTAGGAAGGCCTTTCCCAAAATGAACAAGAAAATGTTATGCCAAAGTTCAAAGATCAGCCTCATATTTGTCTTCTTGCACATTTTTGCCATGTGCATGAAATTCCTCGCTTTGTTCCTATATGCCTCAGCTCTCAACCGACGCTTCGTTACACCCTTTTTAATAGATATTTTTGCTGTTGCTGTTATGTTTGTGATTAAGGCTGCACACTTAACCTGGGAGTAAACCCCATTGATTATAAAGGGACTTCCTTCTGAGTAGATATACACAGGATTGGGCATTAAGCCATTCATTGGTCCTGGCTGATATTTGGAGTGCCCTGGATTGGCCACAGATTCACAGACTCACTTCATTCCAGAACATAGTGGACCAAAGAGCTAGGAAGGATTTCAAAAAAGAAGTCTCATTTTCTTCCCTACTGTGGATGACGTTTTGCAAATCTCAATGGAGCCACATTCTTCTCCAAACTTTACCATAGCTAGCTACCACCAACTGGATCTTCACTCTGCTTCCAGAAACAGTACTTGCTATCCGCGGACTTTCCCCACAGATTCGCTTATCCGCGTGTTTGCTTATCCACGGAACAAGAGTAACGTCCTTGTGCCATTCACTGCCCGTTCTTGGCTATCCACATCAGCCATTCTGAAGCTATTCGCGGCAGCTGTTCCTGAACAGGTTAGCTACCCCTCCCCCAACCCATTGATCCCATAGGATCAATGATTTGCTATTCACTGAGTTTTTCAGAAACCTAACCCCAGCAGATATTGAGAATTGACTATATATCATAACTGATTCAACCCACGTGGGCCTGTTCCACTATATGTTGTTCTGCCAAATATCTCAACTCCCTTCTAATGCCCGCTTTTTCGCTAATTAACACCCCCCTTTTCCAAGAAGCACAGCTGTGGTGTGCAAAGGAATAAACACAGAACTTCTTATCTATAGCAATTAACAAGAATTTATTGCTACAAACACATACACTCCCTGCAAGTCCTCTTGTCCAGAGGCTTTCCCTCCCCAAAACTCCACTTAACTTAGTGGGCAGAGGTCTGAAGCCTCCAGTCGAAGTCCAATCCAGTCTCCAAAGCACAGTCCAGTCTTCCCAGTCCAGTATTCCTCCTCTCCAACAGTGTTCTCTCCAGCAGAGCATCTCCTCCAGCAGGGTCCTGGCAGACCTCTCTTCTGTGTCCTCCAGCAGAGTTCTGGCAGTTCCCTTCTCCCAGTGTGGGTCCGTCCGGGTTTCCCTCTGGGTCAGCGTCCGGCTTCCTCTGGGTCAGCGCCCCACTTCTGGCTCTGGGTCAGGGTCCTCCCTCTGGTCAGCGTCCTGCTCCTCGCTCTGGGTCAGGGTCCAGCTTCCGGCTGGGTCAGCGTCCCGCTCTTGGTCCTGGGTCAGGGTAGCTCTGTCTCCTTCCAAAGCTGCCTTTTATCCTTGGATGTCTCATGGTCCAAATGCAGCTCAGCTGTGAGCTACCTCATTAACTCCAAATTAGGCTCAGGTGAGCCATCCCTTCAGTCCATGTCCATTGAAAGTCCCATCAAGGTCAAATGAAGCTCAGGTGTCCATCCAGGTCTCCATTGGCCTTGATTGATTACAGCTGTGGAGCCAGCCCTGCCCTTCCCAGAGCTGTCAACCAGCTGTCAAAACAGGGAATCGCTGTCAACACCACATCATCCACCTGATGATCTTCTGATAATAATAATAATAATAATAATAATAATAATAATAATAATAATAATAATAATAATAATATACAGTATTTATATACCGCCTTTCTTGGTCTTTATTCAAGACTTTATTCAAGGCGGTTTACACAGGCAGGCTTATTAAATCCACGCAGGGATTTTTACAAATTGAAAGAAGGTTCTTTCTTTCAAGAACCACCACATTCAAGGTGTCACACTCCGATCTGGTTTAACATTCTGGCCTCTATCCTCCCACGCTCCGAGCAGATGGAACAGCTCAGCTGCAGCTTGCCAGCTGCTTCAAGGTCGCACGGTGCCGGTGGCCTCGAACTGGCGACCTTGTGGATGTTAATCTTCAGGCAAATGGAGGCTCTACCCTCTAGACCAGACCTCCTGCTATCTCAGTTTTGGCATTTGTTTAGCTGACATACTTCTATAGAATACCATCCATGAAGTTTTGGCTGGGCTCCCAGGAGTTCTTAATGTATGTGATGACATTCAGTACCATTATCTGAAGAATACGACATGCAGAAATCTCACAATGACTGCATGAGGAGAATCTGACACCAAACAGAAACAATTGCCAATTTTTTTTAAAACCTACCTGCCTTCCATCCAGCATTTCTGGTGTGCCAACTAGGGACCAATTGACCAATTTTCTCTCTTTGCAATCCTTAGTTTTGTTTATTATTATAGAATTGCATTCTCAACTGAGTTCATATTTATGGCTATGATTTTGTATCTGAGAGATAAGGAGAAATGTATTTGTGATTGAGCCATTCCAAAGAGGCGGAATGAATGGAAACTATGGAAACCACATCAAAGCAAGGTCTTGCACCACGTCAAAGCAAGGTGTGTATCAGAAATGGTTTATTATTTCCACATGCTTGTTGCAGCCCTGGTCAATAATTGGCTTTCTGGAAGGGCAGGTTTGGGAAAAAAAGTGTGTGGTTGGCTAGTACCTTACTTACACACCCCTAAATGACCTGCTCTGAAGTGCTATTGCAAAAGATGCCACCTTCTCTATCCACATCTCCAAGTTGGCAAAGTTGAGGCCAGGAGGTACCTCTCTGTGGTTGAGAGTCTCCAGCTCTTCAGAGGCATCACTAGGGTTTGCAACATCCAGTACCAGAGCTTACTGGGTCACCCCATGATGGACTTCCTCCCATATGGACCATATGGACCTCCTCAGAGGCATCACTCGGGTTTGCAACATCCAGTACCAGAGCTTACTGGGTCACCCCATGATGGACTTCCTCCCATATGGACCTCCTCAGAGGCATCACTAGGGTTTGCAACATCCAGTACCAGAGCTTACTGGGTCACCCCATGATGGACTTCCTCCCATATGGACCATATGGACCTCCTCAGAGGCATCACTAGGGTTTGCAACATCCAGTACCAGAGCTTACTGGGTCACCCCATGATGGACTTCCTCCCATATGGACCATATGGACCTCCTCAGAGGCATCACTAGGGTTTGCAACATCCAGTACCAGAGCTTACTGGGTCACCCCATGATGGACTTTCTCCCATATGGACCATATGGACCTCCTCAGAGGCATCACTAGGGTTTGCAACATCCAGTACCAGAGCTTATTGGGTCACCCCATGAAGGACCTCCTCCCATATCAGACCATACAATATCATTTGCACAACCTAAACGTAGTGGCATCAACTCGGATTGGTGTCGCCACCATTAACTATTCATTCATTCATTCATTCATTCATTCATTCATTCATTTAAAGTATGGGTCACCCAACAAATCAGTAACCAACAAAAAATCAGTGGCCAACTTGGTGACACTTATGCAAGTTTTAGTATTAGCTCTAATATATGGAAATGAGAGCCAACTCATACCAACATCTTATTGGTTCCTCCCTGTGACATAAGAATATCTCATTGTCCCTGGGAACAATCATGCGCAGAAGTGAAGTGGGAACCGCCAAAAAGGAGCAACAACCTGAAGGCTGCTCAAGGCTCCTGTTCCCATACTACCTGCTCATCTTCCTTGATCCTTCTTGTATTACAGGCTAAAGATATATATTTTCAAGGAACATTGACTGATTTCCACCCCATTTTACTGCCGTTGCTTCCTTCTTTGAACCCTGAGCATTGTCACGCAACATGACGGCCAAGCTTTAGTCTTGCCACTTGTCTGCGTGAGACACACCACAACATCAAGCACACACATACAGTGGCATAGCTAGTGGGCAAGGGAGTACATTGCCCCGGCTACCATGCCTTGTGGGGGTGCCAACCTGCAGCCCTTATGGCAGATCCCAAGATATCCAGGAGGTGGCCTGAGGTGCAGGTAGGCCACACACGATCTCCCCGTGCCCAGGACCACCTCCCAGATGCCCCTAGGGGGTGTTCTAGGCATCTGGTCCCATGGAGGGGTGTTAAAACCTTTTGTACCCTGGCTGCCAAATCCATTAGCTACCCCACTGCACACACCCCTCATACTTCAGAGCAGAGCTACACCCTCATTCCATTTGTCTCTTCCTTGACAGAGTGAGATTTGCGGCACATAAGGCTTCCATTCAGAGGGTTAAAAAGAAAATTTAGGGGAACAATATTGCTTACTGTGGCACCAGGACCTGCTCCGCCATGTTCCCCAGCAACTCTTTCACCAAACAAAAAAACCATTTTTTAAATTCTGGTTCCCCAGGGTGTTACACGGAGACCCCAAGCTTCAGAGAGATTAACGGCAACTCTTTCATCACAGGGAATTCACGATTACCGTTCCCCTGGAATAGAAAAGACACACGATCACTGCTCTTGCATCAGAAGAAACACATTGGACCAGCATTCCTTGTTTGACTCTAATGTTTAGCCTGTAGGGATTAGGATTGGCAAGATATAGGATAAACCTCCTCTTAAAAGGTCTTAAAGAATGCGAGCAGCTCAAGATAGTTTTACAAGACCTTTATTAGCCTAAGAATAAATCTTGCCTTTGATTCCGATATAATGGTTTGGCAGGGTTTCCTTAGATTTATTACCAGCCCTTTGCCTGAAGGCTCAAGGAGGGTTACAACAAACAATTTTTAAAAAAAAATTAAACATTTAAAATATACTCAAATGCAACTATTTTTCAGCAAAAGAAATCCCTTGTATCCCCAGACACTAAATGCTTGCTTCAGATTGCATCTGGAAGGTGTTTGGTATGAACCTCAAATGGGAAGTATCCCTATCCTGTATCTCCAAAGAATCCCTTACCTTTAGAGTAGTGTTTCTCCGAGTGGGCCTCTAGGAGATCTGGGACTCCTTGAGACCCTTTTAGGGGCTCCATGACCACTCCATGAGTGGCCTCCTGCACCTTCTTCGGTTTGCTTGTCTGTCCCTCCCACTTCTCCTGTTCATGGCTCTCCTTCCTCATTCCTTTCCTGTTCCAACTCTTTGCCAGTATTTGGCCTTGGCCTTGGCACTGGGCCATTCCATGCACACACTGGCACTCTGTGGATCCCCAAGACTCCAAACATGCGCTGGCGGGGCTCCCCAAGACTCTTTTTAGGAATATGAAGAGCTCTGAATTCACTGAATAGAAAAAAAAAAGTAATAACCACTTATGGTTTGGTGACTACATCAAGTTGCAATCTAAGCACACTTAATAGAGAGCAACTCTCATCAGTGGCATAGCTAGAGGGGGTGCAAAGCACTAAGTTTTGCAGGGAGCCTTACCACAGCATGCAAGCAGTCCTCCTTCTTCTCTTCAGAGCCATTCTGGGAGTTGGGAGCAGGAGGTATTTGCCTCCGTTTTGCTCTCACCACCCAGAATGGCTCCAAAGGGGAGGAAGAGGGGCCACTTGCATGCTATAGTGAGGCTCCCTGCAAAACTTAGTGCTTTGCATCCCCTCTGGCTATGCTACTGACTCATTGATTTCAGCAAGACCTATGTCTGCATAAACATGCTCAGGGTCACACTAACAATGTCAAAAATCTTCTAAGAGCAAACCATTAGTCCAATGGGTCCAGTTGTACAATTACCTGCATATTATTACCCATGCTCCCATAGCCTGCAGCAGAGTGTATGTTTGCACAATGAAGAGACTCTTGACACAAAGAAGAGACATTATATCTCTAGTAGCTTGTGCAGCCAGTTAGTTCTGTCAGGGAGTGTCTGTTTACACCAGTGATTTTCAACCTTTGTCGTCTCACGGCACACTGACAAGGCAATAAAATTGTCAAGGTATACTACCAGTCTTTTCACAATTGACAAGGCACCCTGTGCTGTTGGTGGTGGGCACACATCTCCCAATGGCCCTATTAATAAATGACCCTCCCTCAAACTTCCATGGCACACCTGCAGACCATTCGTGGCACACCAGTGTGCCATGGCACAGTGGTGGAAAATGGCCGGTTTACACAACAAAGGCACTGGATTGGGCTGAATGTCCACTTAACAACATAATCACATAACAATAGGGATTGGAGAATGTATCCCAGTTGTTAAGTGGCGCACACCTGCACATTGATGAACTGTTTCTTGTCATACCTGTTCTGTATTGTGCAAACTAATGCAAGTTTGTTAATCCGTATGTATACAAGTATGACTTAAACTAGATGAAATGAAATGCTAAAGTACAGATTAGCAATGGATTTTAAACTGTCAGGACATGATCCACTGAAAAGTTGCCCTGTGCAAATCCCCTTGAAATGAATGACACACCAAAGCATTGGTTGTGCTTTCTGTGGGTCATGCGCAGAAGAACATGCCAATTGTTTTTGCCCGTCGTTATCTTAAATACCAAAATGGGTTTTGTAACTTTTCACAGAGGTTTCCATTTTCAGCTCTCTCTCTCTCTCTCTCTCTCTCTCTCTCTCTCTCTCTCTCTCTCTCTCTCTCTCTCTCTCATTTTAGAATAATAATTCTAATGATTCAAATCTGCAGTGGATTCTTCAGGAGAGCAAATTGCTTCGTTTAACATGCCCCAGAAAGCTACTGTGACATCAGAGAGATGGAATGCCTCCCCTTCAGCTCGGATGCCAATAATTGCCTTTGGACTTCGACACAAAGAAGGTTTTGGTCTTCAAACTGTCTGGAAGGGTTTGCCTGTAATTGCTGTAACGTACAATCACTCCCAGAATGAAAGGGAAAATGACATATGTTTGGAAAGTTCAATAAGAAAACTGCAAACAAGCAATGCCATTATGCGGGATGGTGAAGGAGCCTCCTGTTCGCTCGAGATCAGAGATTGTTTTACGGCACATGGTGAGCAGACACATTGTTGCTATAAAGGTATAATGAAAGCAATTGGACTAACCACAAAAACACCCCATGAAGCATCCACATTTGGTTAAACCCATTTGTCTGAAATCATACCAGGAAACCAGGCTGACATTCTGTTATTTATGTCTAGGTTCTTCTCGAGTTTGATCCTCTGAATAGTTATAGTCCATTTCCACATGGGAAATGGTTGCATTTCCATCCCAGCATGCCGAAAGAGTATAAACTATGTGCACTTTTGCCATTGCTATGGCCTCCATTAACTCCTTCCAGTTCCAATTTTTCTCTTTGGAACTGTGCTGACCAAAATGTTGTTTGTTTCTTTTTCATCGCTCTACCCCAGTGTTTTCTCAGACTGTGGATTGGGACCCACTAGGTGGGTTGTGAGCCAATTTCAGGTGGTTCCCCATTCATTTCAAAGTGTATTGTATTTTGAATATAGTAGACTTGATGCTACCATGGTATATGACTGCATTTGGGGACTTGCTAGAGATTTGTACTTTTAACAGGCTATTATGTATATGTTTTTAACAATGATACTCAATGGAGCTTATTCCTGGGTATGTGTGGATAGGATTGCAGCATTTGGGACGTTTGGGGAATTTTTTTTTAAACAGATCAGCAACTGCTTGGGAGGTTTAGGGCACAATCCTAACCAGGTCTACTCAGCAGTAAGTCCTATTTTGTTCAATGGGGCTTACTCTCAGGAAAGTGGTTAGGATTGCAGCCTTAGAAGTGTTCTTTATTTTAAATAAATTTTTAAACTTATACTTATTGTAAACTTTTAATTTACTTACATACTTAATTAGATTGGATTTCATCATATGGGGGTGCTAATGATGTCATAGCTGACCATGACATCACTTCTGGTGGGTCCTGACAGATGGTCATTTAAAAAGTGGATCCGGGTGCTAAAAAGTTTGAAAACCGTTAGCCTTCCCCATTCTTCAATATTCCCAAGTGGCAAAATGGCAAACCCCTCCCCCCAGCTTCAAAAATACCCTCAATTAGATCTTCAAAAAATGCTTTTTATTATAAGCTAGGAAAGTGTAATAGTTACAGTCAGACCAGAAGGGGCTTGGCACAATTGAATTTACCCCATTTTAATCAAGATGGAGTAACACCCTTTGTTCTCGTAGTTTCACTTGCAAACGAAATAAAATTAGTTGTCTTACGGTTTTGGTCATCATCATCATATTATTCCATTTTACCATAAGGTGGCACTCAAAACTACAATAGATATACAGTGATGCCTCTCAAGACAAAATTAATTCGTTCCGCGAGTCGTTTCGTATTGTGAAAATTTCGTCTTGCGAAGCGCGATTTAAAACAAACCAAAACAAAAAAATATGCAAAAAAATTCATCTTGCGAAGCACGGCCATAGAAAAATTCATCTTGCGAGTCACCAAAAAAATCGCAAAATGCTTTCGTCTTGCGAGTTTTTCGTTGCGCGAGGCATTCGTCTTGCAAGGCATCACTGTACAATAGATATACAATAGATATCTGTGGGATGACAAGTTGCACCTGCTGCAATTCTCTCTTCTATACACTTGTTAAAGGTCCAGCACCCCTAAAGTTGAAAGTTTGAGCACCCCTGCGCTACAGTGTCATAGTCTTTGGCCAAAGAATGGAACCTTTGATCTGCTCTTTGCTGGGCTTCGCTGCTAGTCAGGGCTAGCCCACAGTGTTGGATATATGAAGCATGCACTTCCATGGGTGACTTTGGGCAGGAGAGACATGACTGGTCTCTAGCACATCTACTACTAACATAATTCCTGCTTTTCCAACTTCCTTACTTTTTTGACTTATGGAGATAATCACACTGACAACATAACCCATACAAAGCTGTCAGCTTGGTTCTTGCATAGAATTCTGGCCCTATTTTTGACATCCAACACTTCACCCACAAGCCCCTCCCATGCACCCCTACCTTCTTGTACATGTGGAGGTGGATGGGCAGGATTGGACAATCACGCAGCAAAACTCCATCCCTTCTGGTGGTGCAAGCACCTGCCATGGTGATCCTGGGGAGGGGAGAGTAAGGCTTCATGCTTGCCTTGGGTGTCATGGATGCTAGTGAAGTCTGAGACCTAAGGTTGGGGAAACTAACAACGCCATCCTGCGCATGTCTACTCCGAAGTAAGTCTAGTTGTGTTCAATAAGACTTGCTTCCAGGAAAGATTGCTCATGCCTGATAAAACTGTGTCATCACTTGAAAGGACTGGAATCTTTGATAATTACTTAATCACAACTTTCTGTTTCTTTCCTACATGTCATCACAGAGGATCAAGCTATCTCCACAAAGGCAAATCAGATCCTATCTTCAGAGGAAGAGATAATGAGAAGATTAATTCCAAAGCAAATGAACATCTTGTTGTCATGAAAATGTGCCTCATAAATAAAGACCAAGGGGGGGGAAAACAGAGATTATTTTTCTCTGTTCTTTTTTTAATAAAGAATTTGCTTCAAAGTCTTCCAAGAGATGCTTTCAAACTAATGAAATCTGTATATATAATAAGCTTATTTAATTTTTGCTAGTTTAGCATATACGTGAGGAACTGGCGCCTCCTCCCTTTCCTCCTCGTGCCTAATTCATCACTGCCTTCCCCCTCTTGCTCTCCACCGACCAGTTAAGCAGGACGGGCAGAGCATGTGCTCCTAGCATGACCCATCTTCCTGCTTTGTTTTTTTCAACAGCAAGGGGGGAGAGCTTGCAGTGGATACAGAGGTGTATCTAGATGCGGTACCACCTGGGGCGGTGATGTCGCGGTGTCTCATGACATAACATAACACCGTGATATCACTTCTGAGTTTGGGGGGTGGTGGCCGTGGCAGCTTCACAATGTGGCTGCCGCCCTCTGTTCCTTCTTCAGCAGCTTCCCAGCCGACTTTCGGCTTCTTCCAAATTGCTGCAGGCCTCTGAGCACAGCGTTCTGCTTGGAGGCTGTTCCATCCAAATATCTCAACTCCCTTCTAATGCCTGCTTTTTGGCTAATTAACACCCTCTTTATCTCCAGAACAACCGCTGTGGTGCGCAAAGGAATGAACACAGAACTCCTTATCTATAGCAACTACCCAAATTTATTGCCATGAACACAGACACTCCCTGCAAGTCCTCTTGTCCAGAGGCTTTCCCTCCCCAAAACTCCACTTAACTCAGTGGGTAAAGGACTGAAGCCTCCAATTCAAGTCCAATCCAGTCTCCAAAGCACAGTCCAGTCTTCTGCAGTCTTCTGTGTCCTCCAGCAGAGTCCTGGCAGTCCCCTTCTCCTGTAGGTCTGGGTCAGGTAGCCCTCTTGGTCTGCTTCCCTCTGGGTCAGGTAGCGTCTCCCTCTGGGTCAGGGTCCGGGTTTCCCCTCTGGGTCAGCATCCCACTCCTGGCTCCTTTGGTCCTTCTGAAGCTGTCTTTTATCCTTTGTGTCCCATTAAGTGCAAATGCAGCTCTGCTGTGAGCTACCTCCTTAGCTCATTCAAAGTCTCATCAAGGTCAAATGAAGCTCAAGTGTCCAACCAGATCTCCATTGGCCTTGATTGATTACAGCTGTGGAGCCAGCCCTGTCCTTCCCAGAGCTATCAAACAGCTGTCAAAACATGGGATCACTGTCAACACCACATCATCCACCTGAAGATCTTCTGATCTTCCATTACAGAGGTTTGCAGCGGCTTGGTGGAAGTTGCAAGTCAGCTGAGAAACATCCTGGCCCAAGAGTCAACCAGGAAGCTGTTGCTCAGTGGCACCCCCTTCCAGAGGCACCCAGGACATGTGCCCTGTTTGCCACACCCTAGATATGCCTCTGAGTGAATGGCCCAAAAAGTGACAGTAGGAGTAGGGAGCTCTGCTTCTTTCTCCTCCCCCACTTGGCCTTCTTGCTGGGCAGATGGCTCGTGGAAGCAAGTGATCAGAACAGAACAACCCTGCTGCTATGTCTTTCAGCTCTGCTGCTATGATCAATGGAACAGTGGGGCTGTAATAAGAGATGGGCTGCCACTGCCCTGATCTCCTTCCTGTTTTTTCTCAGCAAGCAAGAAGAGTCTCCAAGATCCAAGGGAAGTGGTTGGGTGGGCAGTGGGATGGAGAGTGCCAGAGGGCAGCAAATGGGTTCAGTTCCTTGCTCCACTCCAAGCTGCCCTTTGAAGTGGTTGCTTCTGTCAGTCTCAAGGCGGGAGGATTTGGTTCCAGAATTAGAAGCCTTAAAGCCAATCTACACATTATGTGAACTATCATGAGATGGTAGAATTTTGGTCTATACCATTTCTCATGGCAATGCAGCACTGTATTTTCAAATACTTCCCCTACGGTTAAAAAAAAAATTATCCATGGGGAGGTACAGACCTCTTTCTGATGTGCTAGTTCAGTCTTTCCCAAACTGTGGTTTGGGATCCACCAGTGGGTTGTGCGCTATGCAGTAAAACAATGCGCTAAGTTTTGCAGGCACCTGAATGTGCCTACAAGTGGCCCCTCCCCTCCCCTTCAGAGCCATTCCAGAGGCCCTCATTTTGCTCCACCATCCAGAATGGCTCTGAAGGGGAGGGGCAACTTGCACTGCACATTCAGGTGCCTGCAAAATTTAGTGCTCTAACTATGCCACTGTTGTGAGTCTATTTTTGGTGGGTCGTGAAAAGTTTTGGAAACTTAAAAAGAAAAAAAATTTGCAAGCACCCTTGCAAAAGAAAATAGCTAGAATGCTAACCTGTAGTATAAGATAGTCTTCATGCTCCCAAATTAAAATGTCACATTTTCTTATTTTCTCTATTAATTAGTATGCTGTAGATCAGGGGTGTCCAAAGTTTTTGGCAGGAGGGCCACATCAGCTCTCTGACACTATGTCGGGGGACAGGGGAAAAAAAAGAATTAATTTACACTTAAAATTACATAGGTTTACATAAGTGAATATATTAAAGATGAACTTACATGAATGAATGAAGGTCTTGCAATAGCTCAAGGCCTATAAAAGGCCTTGTACAAAGCAAGGCTGGCCTTTCCTTTGCTGCTGCTACTGCATCACAGACATGAAACAGCAAGCAGTGGAGGGAGCCCTCATCCCACAGCTCACACGAGAGGTCAAACAGTCGCCTTCACACTGAGAGCAGTTGCATCAGGCCAGTGCGGGCTCCAACAAATCTCCAGAGGGCCAGAGGCTCATTGGAGACTGGGGGCTCCCTGAGGGCCGCATTGAGAGGCCTCGAGGGCCGCAAGTGGCCCCAGGGCCGGGGTTTGGGCACCCTTGCTGTAGATAATGTGTGAACCCACTTTCAGCCTTTTGCCTTGCTTGGCAGTCCTTAACTGCACATCTCGCTCTCCAGTTCAGCCTTCTGGGTCCCCTGGAATAACTGTAAAGGTTTGTGGGAACGGTTCTTAAAACTCCATTTATAGGGAGGGTCTAGCAAATGTATACTACTAGACTAGACTAGTTGTAACTCTATGCATAACATCTCCAGCAGCCTTGGGAGCACAGAACCCTGATTATTATTAATAAATAATTATTAATAATAAATAAAATAAATAAAAATATTTCTAGATTTTTTTTTGTCTACTTGGTTATGATAGACTGTAGTTTTAATAGTTGAGTCCTGGGGCTAAAAAGTTTGGAAAGTGCTGTGCTAGTTTATTTCATATATCGAGGTTTTTGTTTGTTTTTAATAAAAAAACTTTCAGAAGTAGGACTCCCCACCTACAGTCCCAAGTGATACAGTTCAGAATTCTACTACCTCTGGGCTGAACAGCCTTCTGCAAGACTGTGAATTTCCGAAGGGAAGGGAATTTCCTAGGGAATTTCCGAAATTCCCTAGAGAAGGGATCTAAGGCCACAATCCTATCCACACTTTTCTGGGAGTAAGCCCCATTGACTATAATGGGACTTACTTTTGAGCAGACACAAGATTGGACTCTTAACCCTTTTCCTGTGGGTCATGTTTCTATTCAAAATGACTTGCAACTCTTTTTCAACTTGGGGGAGGGTTACAGATGCCCACATGGGGTAAAAAATCAACTGTGGGGATTTTGAGAAGGAAAGGGCCAGAAGAAAAATAATTAAGCAGCTCCTCCTGTTCCTCTGCTGAAATTTGCAGTCTTCCAAGATTATCTTTGGTTAGGAATGGAAAGCAGACAAAATATCTATGTGGTTGACTGTAATGTGTAGTTTGACCCTTTGTCTGTCATTCTCCTCCTGTGGATGTTGGCTTTCTCTCCCCGCCTGCTCTCCAAATACTAGCCCCATGGTCTGTGTGAAATGCAGCCAGCTCTCCTGGGAGAGAGTCCCACCATGTTGGACAGGCACACAGTAGGCCAGCTAAATACCAAAATGAGTTTCCCAACAGACTGCATGGCGGTGGCCAGCCAGTTCTTTTGTGTTGGGGCAGTATTCCTTTTGACACCATGCCTTATTTGGAATGCACATCAAATCACCTGGAGACTCTACATCAATGGGAGTTATGCGCATGCATGAATCACAGAAAGAATAGACCCTTAAATCGGTTGGGTGCAGGAAGAATAAAAAACAGCCCATGGAATATAAATCTAAAAGAATATGTTAGTTTTGCTCTTTGAAGTCCCATCACTCTGTTCTTCCCTGTCTCTCTTTTCCTCCTCCCTTTCCCTTTCAAGTTCCCCTTTAATGGGTTTTAGTGAGCCCACTATTGTGACCAGTAGCCTTGTTTTATAAGCTCTAATAACTGAAGAGTGTGCTCCCAAATGAAGGGTAATGTTTATGAGATAACTCAGCAAAGTTCCATTAACTTTAATAAGGCAAATGTCTGATCCAACCATTTTTAAGGCAGAAGATGATTGATGCTTTATTTGGAATAATGATATTTTCAATCTCATAGATAGAGATTTCTGTGCCAGCTCTTCTAATAAATAAATAAGCAAGCAAGCAAGCAAAACTCTTAAAAACAATGAAGTAATTTTGAGTGTTGGTTACTAAAATGTAGCTTTTTTATTTTTGAGTGACACAGATATATTGCCCCCTACTCCAAGTTAAGCCCCAGCAACCCACCCAGTCCTATACAGGATTCCTTGGATCCATGCCACCTATATAGCTGGTGCAATTCAGGGAGGCCCTGTAGAGGACTGCCTATATTTATTATTATTTATTATTATTATAGGACTGCCTGGTAGGGAAAGGGGGTTAGGATGCAATGTACACTGCTGCTGCTGGTCCCATCCTCCTCCGGGCTCAATCCTCCCCCTGTTCCACCTTCCTCCACCCAGAAAGGCTCCTTCTCTGACTCTAAAATGCTGTTCCACAGGACCCTCTCAGCCAGGGTGGCCAGATGTCATACCTGCAAAAGAGGACAAGGCACCCAACATGTAGGACATCCAAGAAAAATGTAGGACACTGCAAAATAAAAGTTCAAAACACTCATATATGGATCTCATATAATTTATTACACATAGGCCCAAATCCTAACCCATTTTGCAGCACTGGCATAGCTACGCCAATGGGACGTGTGCTGCATTCAGCAGTTGGGGGGGGCACTCATGGAGGCCTCCTCAAAATAAGGGAATGTTTGTTTCCTTAGCTAGGAGCTGCATTGCCCTTAGGTTGGGGCCAAAAAGTGGGTTACAATTGTGCCCATAATTTATTAATTACAAGAAGGCTATGCGCTGCCTGCAGGGGCCCGCTCACAGGGAAAAGAGACATTTAAGTTATTTTCCAGGACACGGGGCTAAAAAAGAGGACATGCCCTGGAAAAGGAGGATATCTGGTCACCCTGCTCCCAGCTCCCGCAGGGGTGGGATGTGACACCAGCATGTAGCATGGGCCTTCATGCTAGCCCAGCCAGGTCTCAAGTAACTGTAAATGTGCCTTATAGCATGCCTGTGACACTATGAGGCAGCACAGGTACAGCCATGCTGGCTCAGCTAAGGGTTTGGTTTGCATGTTAAGCTGCAATCCTAGGCACACTTACCGGGGAGTAAGCCCTCTTGAATTCAGTGAGGCTTGTTTCTGAGAAAACATGTATAGGAATGTGCTGTAAGACATTGAAATCTCATTCCAATTGCATCTAATTCTGAATCTATGGACAAGATTGTGCTATCTATGTACACTCTTGACAAAGAGTGTGCAGAATCAATGATTTTGAACTTCTTTCCACTTGTACTCGTAGATTGCTTGGAGAATCTCCATTTTGTTGAGAGGCATAGCTATTCAGGTTTAGGAAACCGGAAACATTTGTAATGTCAGTTTGGCATAAGTGCTCCTTCATATTTCCCAGTTTCATGCAGGAAGAGATTTTAGTGCTCCTAGCCTATTGAGAAAGGAAGAGAACTGGAACAGCAGAAGAGGCCACTCAAGGAAGTGAGCCAAACCGCAAACTATAACTGGTCACAATATTAATAATACAATCAAGTAATTAAGCATGTGGAAAACATGTACATGTTTTTTAGCAAGGGAATGGAGGCAGAAATTACTTTATGGATATGAATTCTCTCTCACACACACACATACACAGACACACTTGCCCCTTTAGCACCTCTCTGTCACATAGGTCAGTAATGTTTTTCTCTCGTCCACACGCACAGGAAGAGGCAACAATGATAGCAGAAGCAACACCTCCTTCCCTTCCTCCCACTAGCACTCGAACACGTGAATTTCACAACTAAAAGCAGTGCATTTGACGCAATGTGAGGCTATACAAAAATTCTTCCTAAGGTACCGTATATATTTCATTCACTCCCACATGGAAGTCCTGACTTGATGCTGCACTCATCATGTGATGGGAAAAAATGCACAAACTAGACTTTAGGCCACAGCTGAAAGCATGAGAGGAAAATTTAAATTTGCAGCTTGCAAGAGGAAAAGTCACAGCTTCTGTCAAAAAAAAGTTTTTTTTAAATGCCCTTTTTAGAATAGTTGGGGAAAGCCCACAATGTGCCTCAATTAAATTTTTAACATACCAACTGATTATCTACGTCTAACTCAAACCTTTGTTTTTCCTTCTGTGCTCTGGTTTGGGATGACAAATGTCAGGGAGGTTATAGGGTTTCCTGTGGGATGTTAAATCCCTTTCCCAAGTGACCCTAATTAGCAGGATCTGGCCTCAAGGTCACAAAGGAGCTGAAAATGAATGTTTGCTTCTTCACTTTACAGGATTCTTTTTCGGAAGGTCAGTGCTGCGTTTATTAGAGTCATTACTCATACTTCAAATTTGCAGATTAACCAAATTAGACTAGCTTGGATAGGGTTCTTAAGAAGAAATTAATTCTCTTCTATCGCGTTTATTGAACATTAATGCCAGACCAAAACCTCAGCCCAAGCCTCACAATGATTTTCAAGTTGCACACTATGGAAGGGAAATAGAGAAAGAAATTATTCTTGTTGTCCCAAGAATACTGGTGTATTGTGTGTTAAGAGAAGCATACATGTGACCTTCTCTGCGTCTATTCCCTCTTCTCTCACACCCACACAAGTCCATCACACACTACTTGCATACAATACTACTCATATATGTCACTCACATTCCACTCTCATAGATTCACGCTAGATACACACACACACACACACACACACACACACACACACACACACACACACACACACACACAAACACACAAAAATTCAGTGGGTGGGGAGGCAGGTGAGGCAGTGCCTCCCCACCAGAATTCTTCAAAAAGCACAGCTGCAGAGGAAGATGCACAAGCTTCAAAGGGGAGAAGGGGAGGCCACTTGTATGTCACGCTGAGGCTCTCTGCAAAACTTAGTGCTTCGCACCCCCTCTAACTATGCCACTGCCCCATTGAGTCAGCCTGGGCATGGCTTCAAATGATGCTGTCGAGCCCACCAGATTCTCAGCCCAGAAGGTGAACCAGCTGATGAGTTTGCCATTTGAGTGAGACGAAATGCGGATGGATTTACTGGCATCGCCATGCCAAAGAGGCTCTCAGTGCAACATATGTCTCCTGTGAATTAGTTCACGGAGTCTCCCTGAGTTCACAGATCCAGCACCAAGGAGGAGCTGCACAGGTGATGCTCACATTCAAAGGAAACAGTAAGAGCCCTTAAAAACATAAGAACAGCCCCACTGGATCAGGCCATAGGCCCATCTAGTCCAGCTTCCTGTATCTCACAGCGGCCCACCAAATGCCCCAGGGAGCACACCAGATAACAAGAGACCTCATCCTGGTGCCCTCCCCTGCATCTGACATAGCCCATTTCTAAAATCAGGAGGTTGCACATATGCATCATGGCTTGTAACCCATAATGGATTTTTCCTCCAGAAACTTGTCCAATCCCCTTTTAAAGGCATCCTTGCCAGACACCATCACCACATCCTGTGGCAAGGAGTTCCACAGACCGACCACACGCTGAGTAAAGAAATATTTTCTTTTGTCTGTCCTAACCCTCCCAACACTCTTAACACTCCCAACGCAACACAAAGTGTGAGGGCGAGTCAGAGCTGGTCATGACATGGGCTGTACACACTCCGCCAGAAGCGGCTGCCAATCACTGCTCCCTGACACGTGTTATGATGCACGTGTGTATGGTATAATACACGTGCTACCAGATGATGCACGAGTGAATGCACACTTGACATTTGGGGGGCACACCCTTTCCGGTGCAGCTGCAAGCCGATTTCAAAGGAAGATGCGAAATCTTCCAGGAAGAGACCAGGTAGTGGCGTAGCTAGAGGGGGGCAAAGCACTAAGTTTGCAGGGAGCCTCACTGCTTCGTGCAAGCAGGCCCTCCTCCTGTGTGTGTGTGTGTGTGTGTGTGTGTGTGTGAGAGAGAGAGAGAGAGAGAGAGAGAGAGAGATTGCCTTGACAAAACAAAATAAAGCAATTTGGTGTTGTGAACGCTGATGATGAAGGAGGAGGTATTGTAGCCACGTCCCTCTAGCAGATCTGAAGCTTCCTATGGGGAACAGAGGCGAAACTTCTGTTCCAATCATGTAGCATGTATTTATCTTCAGGGACTTGCAGTGGGTGGGGAGGCAGGTGAGGCAGTGCCTCCCCACCAGAGTCCTTCGAAAAGCCCAGCTGCCGAGGAAGAACTCGTAACGCATGCAATTTTCGAAGGACTCTGATGGGGAGGCACTGCCTCCCCTGCCTCCCCACCCACTGCACGTCCCTGCAACCGCCTGCCTGCCTGCCTGCCTATCTATCCATCCATCCATCCGCCTTCCTCTATGGATGGCAGAAAAGATTTCTCTGGACAGATTTTGGTGGACACTGTGACTTCCCCCTCGCCTCCCCTTTCTTCACCGACCCCTTCCGCAGGCATTCCTCTGGGCTTTTTAACATGGTATTTCCCCACCCCACACGTTCCCCCCCGCCCCCTTCCTCAAGAAGGAAGAACCAAGCAGCGAACGTTTCTGAGCATCTCCTTGGCTTTCCAGCCGGAGGGGTCTCCTCCGGTTCCCTCCGGCTTTGAAGCAGCGTTGCGTCTCCACGAGATGGAGGCAGGGATGCTTTCAAGGGTCTTAAGGACCTCTGCAGTGGAGGGGAGAAAAGTTTAAGACAGTCCAGGCCGCCGAACTGGGAAGTGACTGGCCCCTTCTTAAGCCACCAGCTGGTCAAAGGCAACTGAGAAATCGTGGCAGCAGTGGCGTAGCTTGGGGGTGCAAAGCACTAAGTTTTGCACCGCAGCGTGCAAGTGGCCCTTCCCTTGGGAGCAAAACGGAGGCGAATGGAGGGAGGCAGGGAGAGCGAATGCCTCCCTTTGCTCCCCCAATGGCTCCGAAGGGAAGGGGGCGCTTGCGCACTGCAGTGAGGCTTCCTGCAAAACTTCGTGCTTGGCACCCCCTCTAGCTACGCCACTGATTCAGAGTCGCGGTGTTTTCTTGCTTCTGTTTGCTGATGGAAAGCCCGGCCCGGCCCCACCTTGTGGCTGGTTCACGTCTAGCGGAGCTAGAAGATGAGAGATGGGGCGGGGGGGCTTCGCCTCCACTGGTCTTTCCCCCCAGGCGTCTTCCCGACTGACACGCCCAGCAAAGGGAATGGTCTTCTCAGCCTCGCTCCGATGCTCGAAAGCCCCCCCGTCGAGGATTCTGACCCAGGGCAGTGATCTCGTTGGACGGCAACTTGCTTTGATCAACCCCCCAGGCCAGCAAGTCCGGACCAGACCCGGGCTACACCCGCTTCCTCACCCTGCCCTGGGGACGTGCAGCCGGCAAAGAGAAGCCCACAACACTTATGGGCTCCCCCCCATCGAATTCGCATCTCATCGGTCCCTCTTTCCCAGCCAAGAGCTCCCAGCTTCAAGGACTAGACCCCTAGGCGTCAACGACTCATTTCATAGGCTGCCACCGGTCGCCTACTTACTTCGCGGTTGTCCTATTCAAACCCGTGGTTGCCCTGCTCCGAGACTTTCAACCGGGCTGTGTTCACACATTACGCAGCAAGAAACTCGGGTCTCTACGATGAGGATATATCTGCGCGATCCATCTGTTGGCAATCACCCGTTTGTCGCATTCACACATTACACTATCTGTGGCAAGCACGTCCATGATGCAAGTCCATGATGCATATCTAACAAAAACCTGTAATGTCTGTAGAGTCCTACCTGGTCCGTAGGTTGCCTACTGCTCACAGAAAGCCTATGAAATTGAATGAGGTTGCTCTAGATCAGGGGTTCCCAAACCCCGGCCCGGGGGCCACTTGCGGCCCTCGGGGGCTCCCAATCTGGCCCTCAGGGAGCTCCCAGTCTCCAATGAGCCTCTGGCCCTCCAGAGACTTGCTGGAGCCTGTGCTGGCCTGACTCAACTGCTCTCAGCATGAGGACGACTGCTCGACCTCTCACCTGAGCTGTGGGACAAGGACTCCCTCCACTACTTGCTGTTTCACATCTGTGATGCAGCAGAGGCAGCGAAGGAAAGGCCAGCCTTGCTTTGTGCAAGGCCTTTTATAGGCCTTGAGCTACTGCAAGACCTTCATTCATTCACATAAGTTCCATCTCTAATAAATTCATTTATGTAAATTTATTCAAATTTTAAATGTAAATTAATTCATTTTTCCCCAGCCCTGACACAGTGTCAGAGAGATGATGTGGCCCTCCTGCCAACATGTTTGGAGACCCCTGCTCTAGAGCAAGGGTCTCCAAACCCTAGCCTATGGGCCAGATGTGGCCCGCGGTGAGCCTCTATCCAGCCTGCAGCCAGTCTCTTGTCCCCTCAAAGCTTCTGGCCCACTTGACCGAACATGATTGGAGCTGTGCTGTGGTTGCATCTGGAGTGTGTCCTAAGGGCCAGAGAGGTTGAATGAATGAGCCCATTTATTCATTTATTCACTCATTTAAGTTCCATCTCCATTTATTTATATAAATTTTATATTTAAATTTTTTCTGGCCCTCTACACCATGCCAGATATTTGATGTGGCCCTCTGGCCAAAAAGTTTGGAGACCCCTGCTCTAGAGCAAGCTAGTTGAGCAGGGAGGTGAGGGGGTGGAGAGGCAGCTGAGTCTGTGCCTCACCACCTGAGCTTTTCAAAGGACTCAGGTGGGGAGGCACTGCCTCACCTGCCTCCCCACCCACTGTCCCTCCCTGGAACTTGATGGTGTCAACTATAGTGTCTCGGCAAGGATTTGTCCTACACTCATGTACTTAGGTAGGTATGTCCTATCATATACATCTACAACCCCTGGGGGCTGGGGGATAAGAATAGGCCCTCAGTTTGGCTGTACTTGTCGTAAGAGGTGACTGAACAGCCACCGGGTAGATGGGACTCGTCAGCCTGGGAAGGCAGCTCATCTGAGAGAAGGAAAACTCTGATCCCAAACCTCCACTGCCTTGTGGCTACATCCAGTTATGGAAAAGGCTTCAGGAGTCAACCTCGAGGCAAAATCCAGAACCAGAGTCCCTGAGGCAGTTCATGGCTGAACACAGTCATGTTCTGGCAACTCCTGTGACGCCACTGGAACCAACCGTATTGGCTTCTGCCTTTCCATTGGACCATTTCAGCAACCTGGAGAGGGGGGATTTGCTGCATGGGAAACAATCTATCCTCCATATCTACTTTACCCAGGCTTTGCGCACTGGAGAGGACACTGTTCCAGAACCACCATTCAGAGTGCGATACCAGAGTCTTCTGAGACTGAAGGATGCCATCAACAATACATCTACACCCAAGCAATATGTATTTGAATACAATTTAAATATATCCCTAAAACACGTGCTTGATCTATACTCAAGAATTATGGTACCATTTGTTGGCCACACCTGATTTACTCTCAAGTAGTCCTATTCAATTGAACAAGATGACACCTCCTCTTAATGAGCATTGTGCTACACTGTTAAGGGCTCAAGAACACCTTAGAGGCCTGCTGGAAAGCGCTGAATAATACCAACTGAAATGTAGTTATTTATTTTCAGTATAATTCATCAAATTCAGTTTAGTTTCAGTGTAATCTCTCTCTCTCTCTCTCTCTCTCTCTCTCTCTCTCTCTCTCTCTCTCAGCAGGAAGGGCAGCAGGAAGCACATATTCTAGGTCCATTGGTATTTATTGTTACCGTCAAAGACCAGCAAAAAAAACAACACAATATCGCCCTACAGCAGGCAGAATTTAAAATTTCAACATTAAAATACATTCAACATTAAAATGCAACATTAAAATAGCCATCATAGTATTACAAACTTACTCTAGGTCAGTGTTTCTCTAACAGTGAGTCGGGACCCACTAGGTGGGTCTCGAGTCAATTTCAGGAGGGTCCCCATTCATTTCAATGTGTATTTTATTTCTAAAATGTGGATAGGATTGCAGCCTTTGGGGTCTTTGGGGGATTTTTTTTTATTTTTTGAAACAGAACAGCAACTGATGGGGAAGTTTAGGAGGGTTCTTTTATTTTATTTTAGGAGGATTCTACTTAATTGATGTGATTGGATTTTTTATTACGGTGGATATTAAAAATTTTCCTGCTTGATGATGTCGCTTCTGACTATGACATCACTTCCAGGTTAATCACTTTCGGTGGGCCCTGACATATTGTCATTCTAAAAAGAAGGTCCCAGTGCTAAAAGGTTTGA
Source organism: Tiliqua scincoides (assembly GCF_035046505.1). Taxonomy (NCBI): domain Eukaryota; kingdom Metazoa; phylum Chordata; class Lepidosauria; order Squamata; family Scincidae; genus Tiliqua; species Tiliqua scincoides. The sequence goes on from NC_089826.1 coordinate 83,336,969, forward strand.
GAACCACTGCTCTAGGCCCCTATAGTCATGTGGTTTACAACTGTAAGGGTTAATGGGAAATTACCTACATGAAATCTCTACTGTGCATGACTGTGAAAGCAACTCTGAGATCTGTGATGACAAGGAATATTTCACATATGGGTTAATTAAATTAGCTATGAACTTGGGTGTTGGCTTAATTGAGACAGGAGATCTTTTGAAAGGGGGTGGGGGAATCAGCTGCCCAGCTGTTAGGACCCACAAGCACAATCCAACTCAGAACTGGACACATCCTAGAAAAATCCTAGGTTTCCAACTCGTGGGCTCTGTGCTGTGAAATAAGACTGCAATCCTATGCACACTTTCCTGAGAGTAAGCCCCACTGAAGACCTTGGAACTTGCTTCTCAGGAGACAAGCATAGGCTGATGCTCTAAGTGGGCAGTAGAAAGGATGGTGTGGATGGGATGCACAAGAATCAAGCAATGCAATGCAGACCCTCTACAACAGAGTATACATGTTGGAGTTAGTACAACTCCGTCTGCTTCCACAGGTGGCAGGATACTGTCCATTGAAAGGGTTAAGCCATAGCCCAGTGACCCTACCTGTCCCCTTTGGATGACCTATGTGGGGGTGTGGCCCCAGACCCTATTTAACCTTCCCTTCAAGCACGCCCTCTTTCTCACCACCACTGAGCAGACAAGATGGCATCCAGCAAGGCTCTGCAGGTGATGCCATCTTGACCACATGGCATGCAGGACAAGGCAGCTTCAGGGCCTTGTTATCTTTTAAGTTAGTGTACCTCTGATCTCAGTCAGATGCTGTAATCGTACTACTAATGAATCATGAGTAAATGAATCTACTTTGCAACTTCAACCAGCCAATGTTGTTTGTGTTTCTTGATTAGCAATCAGCCGGGTGTGGGAGGCTCCCTGGGTTGATTCCCAGCAAGAGGTGGGGTCTGCTGCTGAAGCTACTCTGCTTCCCCCCAAGGAGGAAACCAGTTTTAAGAGATTCCTCCAACAATACATCCTTCATGTTACTCCTGGTCAATAGAATGAAATGAAGACTGAAAGGGGGGTTATAAACCAGTTTTAAAGAGCCTGAGTGCTTGTCAATCATTGGTGGCCAGAATCTTGCTTGCATGCTGTTCCTCCTGAGATCTTTCCAGAAATCTGTAGAGAGCAGTGGCTTGGCCAGAGGGAGGCAAAGCGCTAAGTCTTGCAGGCACCTGGGCGGGCCGTGCAAGCGGCCCCTCCCCTTCGAAGTCATTCCGGGCCATTCCAGGCATTTGCTCGCCCCCTCCCGGAATGGCTCCGAAGGGGAGAGGAAGGGGCCGCTGCATAGCCGCTCCAGGTGCCTGAAAAACTTAGTGCTTTGCCCCCCTCTAGCTACGCCACTGGCAGAGAATTCTTGTTTAAAAGGAGCCGGGAGTCTCTTGGAAGGAAGAGCCCTGAAAGATCTCTTGATGATTCAGGGACACTCCCCACCCCCCACATTTCCTCTCTCTCTCTCTCCCACCTTGACCACCGCCTGGCTCCAATCCGCGAGTGCTTACTTGGGAAAAAGCGTCGTTCCATAGAAATCCTCAGGGTTACTACCGCACAAGCGCTCTTATAATGGGGAAAGTCAGGATTCTCGCGGGTCCCAGGTCGCCCCCCCCCCCCACTGCAAATGCGTCCGTCTCTCCCCCCGCCCCCTTGTGGAGTGTAGGTCACTCCGTGAGTTTCACTTATACGCGGAGTGATGATCCCAAGCACGCTTCCTCAGAGATCCATCCCACTGAGTTCATTGGGGCTACTCTCCCAAGTAAATTGACACCATTCAGCTCTGTAGGGGTGGGGGGTGGGGAAGGAGTTTGTTCTGAGACACAGCCAACTCCTGCACCCGTTTACTGGGGAGTTAAGAGCCCAATCCAATGCATGTCTACTCAGAAGTAAGCCCCATTATAGTCAACGGGGCTTACTGCAAGGTAAGTGAGGATAGGCTTGAAGCCTGGCAACGCAATCCTAAGCGGGTCTACTCAAAAGTAAGTCCCATTAGGTTCCATGGGGCTTACTCCCAGGAAAGTGTGCATAGGATTGCAGCCTAAGTGCTTTCCACTTCCTTTCCAATAAATATGATTTGGAATCCGGAGGTGGAACAGTCCAATCCTCTCCACACTTTCCCGGGAGTAAGCTCCATTGACTCGAATGGAATTTACTTCTGAGTAGACATGCATAGGATTGGGCTCTCCGTTTCCAAACCAGCTTCCCAGCTGTAGAATCTCTTTGCTTTGTAGTCGGAGAATAACCCCCGCCCCATCCTCACACACCTACTGGTGGAGGAGCTGAGCTGCCCCAGATGTCCCCCCCCCCCCCCAGTTCTATCCAAATCAAGGAGGAACGGGGATTTAGGAAAGGTGAATATCTAAATGGCAGTGGCGTAGCTAGAGGGGGGGCAAAGCACTACGTTTTGCAGGGAGCCTCACTCCCGCGTGCAAACCGCCCCTCCTCTTCGGAGCCATTCCGGGCGGGGGGGGGAGAGCAAGACCCCCTCCCAGTATGGCTCGGAAGGGGAGGGGCCACTTCCACGCTGCGGTGAGGCTCCCTGCAGAACGTAGTGCTTTGCACCCCCTCTAGCTACGCCGTTGCACCATGGCCTGTGGGCACCGAGTCGTGTGGCCACCGATTCGGGTCCCTCCTGAGTGCCTTGAGCTGCAAGTCAGAGAGAAACATCAGAGTAGCCCGAGGCAATATAGGCAGTGACGTAGCTAGAAGGGGGGGCAAAGTTTTGCAGTGCTAGCTAGCTACGCCACTGCCACGGTGCGCCATCGGGCTTCCTCGTGTGTAAACGGATGTTGTCACTATGAGCTCATATTCACTGGCGAGGTTGCCAAGTCATGGAAATCGTGCCTGGAGATGAAATGGAAAATATTCTGAATCAGATCGGAAATCCCAGCGGAGGACGAAGCAGGAGGGTCTCTCTGCGACCAGAGGAGAGACCCAAAGAGGAGGGGAAAGAATGGCATTCAGGAGGGGGCCCAGAGTGGCAGAGTGGCATCTACCAAGTTATGGGGGTTGAAGCGATGTACAACACACACACACACACACACACACACACCTCAAGCAGACTCGTGCCCAGGTATTTGGACTCAAACCTTTATATTCCCTCTAAAAAGAGATTCCCCCAGGGAACAAGGTTCCCCTGCAAATCAAGGGGGCAGCCTTGGTGAAAAAGGGGGTGTCTCCATGGGAAAGGGACCCCCCCCCCCTCCAAGCTTTTCAACTGCTGCTAGGAATGGATTGATAGAATAGGGTGGGAGGGAGGGAGAATTGATCTCCTGGAAGTCCAATGCTCAACCCCGCTGCTGATTTGAGCCTAACAGCCCAAGCCTAAGCAGGTCTACTCAAAAGTAAGTCCCTTTCTGTTTCGTGAGGCTACCTCCCAGGAAAGTGTGTCTAGGATTGTAGCTTCAGGATGCAGTTTCCTGGGATTTAGCCCCAAAGAGTATAATGGAATTTACTGCTGAGTAGACACGCATAGGATTAGGCTGCAGCCTTCTGTGACTCCATTCACAGCCTTCTATGAGAAAAGATGGACTTTCTCCTGAGTAAAAGTAACAAGGTGGACCTCCCAGCAGACATATTCCTTGCACTCCTCACAGGCTTTTCGAAGGACTCTGGTGGGGAGGCTCTGCCTCACCTGCCTCCCCACCTACCGCACGTCCCTGGTCCTGTCTAGTCAAGGGAGGATGGATCTGTCCAAAGAGAGGATAACATAAGAACATAAGAACAGCTCCACTGGATCAGGCCATAGGCCCATCAGCTTCCTGTATCTCACAGCGGTCCACCAAATAGATCATCTGCCACGATCCTGTGTATGCGTGTAAATGGCTCTGCAAACCATGAGACTTCCCAGTGTGCAGGAGAACTTCCCAGTGGACCAATGGGGGCAGTGACGTAGCTAGGGGGAAGTAATGCCCTAAGTTTTATAGGTGCCCCATACAAGTGGCCCCTCTCCTCCCCTTCGGAGCCATTCTGGGCCATTCCAAACATTCGCCTCTGTTTTACTCCCACCCCCCAATAGCTCCGAAGGGGGGAGGGGCTGCTTGCGCTACGCACTCAGGCGCCTGCAAAACTTAGGACTTTGCACCCCCTCTAGCTACGCCACCGCAATGGCTTATTTCTGCCCAATCCTGGGCATGTCTACTCAGGAACGGTGGCGTAGCTGGAGGGAGGCGACGTACTCAATCTGGCAGGGAGGTGGGCTAGTGGCCCCTCCCTTCGGAGTCATTCCCGGCGGGGGGGGGGGCAAAAGGGAGCCTTACAGCCCCTCTCCAGCTACGCCACCGCTCAGGAGTAAGTCTCACTGTAGTCAAAGGGAGCTTACTCCCAGGTAAGAGTGGATGGAATTGCAGCCTGTACCCCAGTCTAGTGGGCTTGTTGCTTCCCACTTGTGTGTGTGTGTGTGTGTGTGTGTGTGTGTGTGTGTGTGTGTGTGTGTGTGTGTGTGTGTGTGTGTGTGTGTGTGAAGGAAAAGTCTTTAGAGAACACAGCCCTGCCCCCCTTGGCCCAAGAGGCGCTGTGTGCCTGCTTGACATCTTGAAGTTTAAATAACCGCCAGGGCCGGCTTTGTGAACTGCCTGGCAGCCAAGTGCCTCGTTACGCCTGATTGAGCTAATTGCTTTGAAATAGGATATATTATCTATAATTATAGAGATCTCGGAGGAGACGGCCAGCCCTGGGCTTTCATCTTGCCCAAGTGCATCAAAATGTCGCGATCGAATTAATTTGGGCCACTTGAAATAGTGCCCCCCATTCATCCCAGCCTACTCTGGCCTCCCAGCCTTAAAGGGGCACAGGCACCTCTCTTTTGCAGAGTGTGAGAGAGAGAGGGAGGGGTGGGGGTGCGGGGGGGGCTCTTTTTTTTTTTTTTTGACCAGGACAATTACGAAGGTCGGTGATCTTGTGCAGAGCAACACACAGGATGGCTGTCTTAGGTGCTTAGGGTGCGGGTAGCCTTTTGGTTGACTTTGCAGGGTGTGGAGAGAGAGAAGTTGGCTGTAACTTTACAAGTCTGCAAGGGGGAGTCTTAAAAACCTCCTGCTTGGGGGGGGGGTAGGGGGGATATCTCCAGTCCAGACAGTGGTGTAGTCAGAGGGGGAGCAAAGCACTAAGTTTTGCAGGGAGCCTCACGTCGGTGTGCAAGCAGCCCCTCCCCTTCAGAGCCATTCCTGGCTGGGGGAGCAAAAAGGAGGCATGCATGGCTCCGAAGGGGAAGTACCGCTTGCACGCAGCAGTAAGTCCCTCTGCAAAACGTAGTGCTTTGCCCCCCCCCGACTACGCCACTGTGTCCAGATGACATGGGTTGAGGATTGTATACGTGCCCTCTCACCCCCAGTGTGACTTATAATTTGGTCCCACACTGCTTTACCTTCAAGTAAGGGTACCAAAACCTGCGTTTAGTAAGAGATGCTATTAACCATTTTATGGGTTTCCAGCATTGAGTAGTTACAATGCATCGGGCGGGTCGTAATATTTGGGAGTACCTAAACTGCACCCACAGCCAGTGGCGTAGCTTTGCAACCCCCCTCTATCTGCGCCACTGCCCAGGGCATATTAGGGAAGTGCTTATAAGATGGCCTCACTTCCAACAGCACAAGCCTATGTCTGTCTACTCAGAAGTAAGTCCCCAATATTTTCCATTAGTATAGGGGTGCACACACCAAGGGATCGATCTCTGTCAGATATCAGCCAACCGACCAACCTCTGTGCGTTTTACGTGTGGACCTGCGAAGATACTTCGGTTTGGGAGATGGACTTGGAGCTGGGAAATCCAGATTCAAGTCTCTGCTCAGCCATGAAACTTCTTCTGTCTTTTTGACAAGGACATCTGAATTGGTTCTGCCTTTTCTTATAAGGTGTCTGCTGTTTCTCTGTGTTTTACTGTATTTGTTACTTTAAATTTATAGGTGGTTTTTTAAGGGCGTTTTGTAATTGTTTTAATGGCAATTTTATAATTTTGTTGGTATTATCTGTGTATGATCTTTTGTAAGCCGCTTTGGGTCCCCATATGGGGAGAAAAGTGGGATAAAAATACAACCAAACAATCAATCTTGGGCCAGTCACTATCCCTCAACCTAACCTACCTCACAGGGTTGTTGTGAGGGCAAAAAGGAGGGAAGGAGCTATGTACAAAAATGTGGATAATTAGTTAGTTAGTGCCCAGTCCTATGCATAAGAGGTAAATTCCATTATAGTCAATGCTTACTCTCAGGAAAGTGTGGTTAGGATTGCGGCCTTAGGGTGCAATCCTAACCCCTTATGTCATGCTTTCCAGCACTGGCATAGCGGTGCCAATGGGACATGTGCTGCATCCTGCAGTTGGATGTCACTCACGGAGGCCTCCTCAAAGTAAGGGAATGTTTGTTATCTTACCTGGAAAGCACTGACATAAGGGGTTAGGATTGCGGCCTTAGTTAGTTAGTAAACAAACAAATAATTAGGTGTCATCGACCTACAGCGTAGGTTCATACATATATGGCTTGATTTGTCCTCACGTGATCACTTTCATCACTTGATGGTCGGGGACAACTGAAAGTGCGAAGTGGCTCCATAGACAAGCGATTGCAGTCATCCAGTGATGGGCAAGCACAGAACAGATTTACTACTGCTTAAAGTGCTTGCTGAGGCTTGACAGTTTCCCCAAATACCATCAGAAAGTATTCTGTTGCAATAGGGATTTTAGATTAGTGATGGCTCCCGAATAAGTGCAAGCCATCAAGGGACGTTACAGGTCTTCAAGGGAACTATTGCAGGCATGTGTGGCTTAAACTCTTCGGAAAAGGGCTGAGACGCCTTGACGTGTATTCACTCAGCAAACCGGGGAACACAATCACACACACGCACACACAAGTGTGCAATGGCGCTTTTTTTTTTAATTACAATATAGCGAAGGAGCGTCCTTTTTCTAGAAGTTCTCTTGCGCCGATCCTGTTGAAATGGAACCGGTTTCCTATTCACTTGAGTAGGGCTGGCTCAGGAGACCTTCCCGGTGGGATATGCTCAGTCTGTTGGAGGCTGAAGAACTCGGGACAGTTCCGAAGCAGTGCAGAGGGACCAGTCCGATTTGGCAATCCAGTTGAAATCAATGGCTGCAATCCTAGCCACACCTACCTAGGAGTAAGCCCCATTGATTAGAATGGAACTTACTTCTGAGCAGACATGCCTAGGATTGAACTCAGTGTCAACCACTCCTCTCAAAATAGTCTTGGTTGAACTACTACTGAATCTCTCTCTCTCTCTCTCTCTCTCTCTCTCTCTCTCTCTCTCTCTCAAACAGGAACATAAGAACATAAGAACATAAGAACAGCCCCACTGGATCAGGCCATAGGCCCATCTAGTCCAGCTTCCTGTATCTCACAGCGGCCCACCAAATGCCCCAGGGAGCACACCAGATAACAAGAGACCTCATCCTGGAGCCTCTCCATCTGTAACTGTTGTTTAATTAAACGACTGGCTGACCTGGCAGACACATTCCCTGAAAGGCAAAGGGGGGGGGGAGTGATTTATTTATCCCAGTCCTCAGGCTAGTTGAGATGGAGTACTTAAGCAGCTTGCATATCTCTAGGCTTGGCTACTGTTCCCCTAATGACTGGCAAGCGAAGGTGTGAATGGATCCCACTGTTGTATAGTAAAGGTATCCTGGAAGTTCTCGCAGTGGAAGTAATATTAGATCTAACGTTCAGACGTGCGAACTATCACTTGGTGTTGACACGCACGTGCGAACCCCCATGGGGACTCCATAGATTTCAGTGGGAGGCAGAGCAGTCTTGCAGGACTGCGCGGAGGCTTCACTGGTTCGTGGATCGCAGCCTGAAGTGTTTCCAACCACATCTAAGCCGAAGTCCTTCTGTTTTTTAAGGAGGTTAATAAGACCCACTCTGGAGACACTCTAGTTTCGATGGGACATTTTGAGATACCCTTACCTTGTAATAAAGACCGTTAAGGTGGTAGTTGAGGAGGCTACTGTCTTGTGTACACTTACTTGGAAGTAAATGTGGGTGAATCAAGTGGGACTTCAGAATAGGAATCAATTGCAAATCAGATGATGATGATGATGATGATTATATTCACATCAAAATAACAACACAGCTGATAATGATTGTACATACAAAAACGATAATATTTATCAGTTGGTAAATCCTCATACACACGGAATCGTTTCCTGGTGTCGAAGGAACTAGAGGTGTTTGCAAACGGTGTCCTTTACCTTACTCAGAAGTAAGTCCATGAGGTTCAGGAAGACTTAGCCTGGTTGTCATCCTATCTTACTCACTGGAAGCAAATATCTCTAGGCATAGCCTTCGGCTCAATAAAACTCCACAAAATCCTACAGCTCCACCCTACTCGTGCTTACTCGAAGGTCAGTCCCATTGTGTTCGATGGGGTTTCGGTGTTGGGGTCGCAGCCTAAAAGAGGGGTGAATGGTTGGTGGAATTGGCCAAGGATGCTGGATTCTTCTGCGGGTTTGTCACTTACAGCCCAGCCAGGGTGCCAGGAGGCGGAGAAGCTGCCCCAGATGCCCCCCAAGAATGCCAAGAGCCTTCACAGCCCAAGCGGGAGGAGGATTTGATCGCCTTCCAGACCTCTGTTGCATTTTGGAGGGTCCGAATGGAATCCCGATCTTCTCCAAGCTCCAGTGGCGTAGCTAGAGGGGGGGCAAAGCGCTGAGTTTTGCAGGGAGCCTCATCGGGGCTTTCAAGTGGCCCCCTCCCCTTTGGAGCCATTCTGCCTGGGGCAGCAAAACGGAGGCGTACGCTCCGCAGGGAAGGGGCCCCTTGCACGCCCCGGGGAGGCTCCCTGAGAAACTTAGCGCTTTGCCCCCCCATCCAGCTACGCCACCGAACCCACCCCCAGTTGCAGCGGCCATCTCCAAGGCTTGGGAACGGAATGATTCGGATGCAGGACAGTCTTGGAGTCTCTGGGCTGGGCTGGAGGAGAAGCAGCAGCCAGCCAGTGTCTCCCAGGCTGGGGGGGGGGGGGGGGAGAGGCGCGATTGGCCGAGCCAGCTAATTTTGTCCGGCTGACTGTGCCGGTGTCCCAGGGCTCCGGCGCCTCGCTCCCTGGACGCGGGTGGACGTCCTCAATAGCCCCCTTCCAGCGGGAGCCTTTGAAGCCGCCGCCGCTGGCGCCTAAAGACAACATCACTTGTCTGCCTATTAGGGGCTCTGACTAATCGTGACAGATTGTTTATTCTCGCAATTAGCGATGCAGCCGCTTCTAGGAGCAGCAGCCACGCCGGCCCCCCCCCCCCGGACCCGCCCGGCCCTTCTTCCCCCCTCCCAGGATCGATCACAGCCTGGGAAGGGGGGGGGAAGCTGCGCTTGCGAGGTTCCCACCGACAGGGAGGGCAGAATGTGGCGGGGGGGAGAGAAGGGGAGCAGGGAAAGAAAGACCCATCTATTTCACCTGGCCTCTGGGGAGGGAGGCACCCCCTAGGGACCCCTTAATTTTTATTTTTATTTTTTTTTTTTTTGCTGCTAGACATTATTTTATCTCCTACCTGCTCTTTGACTGTAGGTATTGTTTTTAAATGGTTTTTTATGGTTTGTAATTTTAATATTTTTAGTCTATATTTAGCTTTTCATGTGGGGGTATTTGTTTTGTTGGAAGCCGCTTTGGGTTTTAGAAAAGAGGTATAAAAATCCTTTGAAAGAAAGAAAGAAAGAAAGAAAGAAAGAAAGAAAGAAAGAAAGAAAGAAAGAAAGAAAGAAAGAAAGAAAGAAAGAAAGTGGCCATCACCAAAATCTGATTTCCCTTGCTCCACATTTCAGGCCAAACCTGAGATCCTCAATGGGTTTTTAGTCCCCCAGGAGTCGCCCTATTTCGGCCTATCGTCTCCATGGAGTAGATTCCAAAGCGTTTGCTTTGCCCGTGCGTCGTGAGAGCATGTCCCAAAAGGGGACTTGAAAAAGACAAGGTCGTGAGCAGAGTGGCCCTAAAGGACAAAAGCCCAGAGTTTAATCCCGGCTCCCCTTCATCATCATCTTCGTTGAGCCCTGTAAATATGATCTACTGGGGTTTTAAATAGGAGAGGAAAAGGTTTCCTTAGTAGGGACCACGGTGGCGTAGCTAGAGAGGGTGCAAATCACTACGTTTTGCAGGGAGCCTCACCGTGGTGCGCAAGTCACCCCCCCTCCCCTTCGAAGGTGCACACCTCCGCTTTACGCCCCCACCTGGAACGGCTCCGAAGGGGAGGGAGGCCACTTGCACGCCACGGTGAGGCCCCCTGCAAATCTTCGTGCCTTGCACCCCCTCTAGCTACGCCACTGCTGTGCCACACCATCCACCCGAATCAGGACAATCCTTAATTGGATAGCGCGCGTTGCAGCGAATTTTCGACACAAAACCAAAAACTGTCGTGAAAACAAACTTCTCCCATCAGGAGCCTGAAATGTGGGTGAAGCCACCTCGCTCAGGTTTGATTGGCACACATTTCTTGAGACCCACAACATCTGCGGGGGTGAAGACACACTTGTGTTTGAATGCAAAATACACCCAGTGTAGCCAACACTGCATTCTTCCCATAATTGCCCTCTGTCTCTACTATATATCTCTGTAAGTACCATACACATTTCCTTACCCTCAAGCCCACAGATCTAGCTCATATCTTAGGGCCCAATCCTAACTAGTTTTTCAGCACTGATGCAGCCCTACCCAACAGGGCATGCATTACATCCTGCAATTGGGGAGGGGGGGCAGTCACAGAAGTCTCCTCAAGGTAAAGGAACATTTATTCCCTTACATTGGGGTTACATTGCGGCTGCATCAGTGCTGGAAAGTTGGACAGGATCGGGCCCTACGTTTGCCCGCATGTCGTGAGAATATTCCTCAAAGTCATGGTCCAGACGAGAGTGGCCAAAAGGGGGAAAAGACCAGAGTTCATCCCAGGTCTCCTTAATTAGCTCCATTTATTTAGCCCTTCATGTAGTAGTAGCTTAATTTGTTTAAGTTGGGGGGGAGGGGCAAGAGAGCAAATGGAGAAACACGGCTAACAAGGGATGGATGTAACAGCAGTTAGGCCTCGCTTGATGACAGCTGAGCCTTGGGGTTACAGCTGGGCATTCATCTCCAGTGATTCTGGGTCCTGAGAGTTCCCAGCTCCAGTATAAATATTCCCAGAGCTCTCTTCGGACACGGGTTAAATTCCTTTCCCTCTGCAAAGGGATACATTACTGGCACTGGGACACCCACCCAGTGGTGTAGCTGGGGGGGGAACACAAATTTTTGCAGGTAGCCTCACTGCAGCGTGCATGGGGCCCCATCCCCTTCAGAATCATTCCAGGTGGGAGGGAGCAAAATGGAGGCATATGTTCCTGGAGCCCGATCCTGAGCACATATGCTTCTGGGGCCCAATCCTGAGCCTCACTACAACGTGCAAGCGGCGCCTCCCCCAGCCCTTTGGAGCCATTCCAGGCGGGGGAGGGAGCAAAACTGAGGCGTATTATTATTATTAGTATTATTACAACAGTATTTATATACCGCTTTTTAACGAAAATTCACAAAGCGGTTTACAGAGAAAATCATGCCAGAGAAGACCCAGAGAAGAGGCGAATGCCTCCATCTTGCTCCCCCCCCCTCGCCTGGAATGGCTCCAAAGGGGAGGGGGAAGGGACCCCTTGCACGCTGTGGTGAGGTGCAGGATCGGGCCCCTGGAGCGCATGTGCTCAGAATCGGGTCCCAGGAGCATACGCCTCCGTTTTGCTTCCCCCCGCCTTGAATGACTCTGAAGGGGAGGGGGAGGGGGAGGAGAGGGTCTCCTTGCACGCTGCGGTGAGGCTCCCTGCAAAACTTGGTGCCTCGCCCCCCTCTAGCTACGCCACTGATGCTTCGGTGGGTCCAGCGGAGAAAGGCAGAGGGGCTCCGCGGGTCCCCCCTCCCCGCCCAGATAATGACCCTTAAACGCCTGCGAGAGCCTCTTGTGTTTCTCCGAGATTAGAGCCCCGCAGCTATCAATCCACTTTGCCCAGCGAGCGGCCCATCGCCTGATTAGAGCCAGCGCTGCCCCTTTCACTGCACGCCCGTCCTGGCCGTCGAGGATAAGGGCTGTAAAAGCCATCCCAGAAGGAAAATCGCCTCTTTAAGGCCTTAATGGGTCGGGACTGGAGGTGAGGCTTCCTTTGGGGTACTGTGAAGGGGGCCCTGCAGCCATCCAACCGAATGGGACCTTCCCAGCATTGTCGGCGTTATCAGGGCAGAAACACGCAGGCTGGAGGTAGAAACGACGGTGTCCATCTCCGGCTTGGTCCATTTCCATTTTGGTTGTAGCCGTGGCTTGATTTTATTTTTTAAGCCCTCTTTGGAAACCCAGAGAGGCCGCTTTGATTCATAGGACGACGAGCGATCCACACACCCAGGACCGTTGGCAGCTCCGTCCCCAAGCCCGTTAAGGAGGTGGCTTGAATTCACTTTTAAACCGGTTTAAGATTTATCAAGATCGGTTTCTAAACCGGTTAAGGTTGTAAAGAATCGCATATGGATCTTATTCAGCCGGTGGTGAATGGGGCTTTCTGTGCTTTAAACAACAACAACAACAAAGTTTGCCTCATTTAAATATCTCTCTTTTCACAAACACATTCAGCAAGAAGGCTGAAATCCTAGGCCTCAGCTGGCAATCCTATACACTCTTTCCTAGGAGTAAACCACTGAACACTATGGGACTTACTTCTGAATAGGCGTGCATAGGATTGGGCTGTAAATCCCATTGAGCTCTGTATACTTCCGTGTCAATGCATTTGAGGATCGGGCCAACATGGAACTCTTTCAAGACGAAAATTAAATACTAAAAAATTTTCCCATTGAAATGAATGGACATTAAAGATACTGAAATCGGATCATGCCTTGAAACAGGGAGGGGTTTAATTTTTATTGGTTTTTATTTTACAGCGCACTCTCTCTCTCTCTCTGTATCGTGTGTGTGTGTGTGTGTGTGTGTGTGTGTAACTGAGAGCGAGAGAGAGACTAATTAAATACTGAATTTTTCCCATTGAAATGAATGGACATTAAAGTTACTGAAATTGGATCATGTCATGAAACATGGCTTAATTTTTATTGGTTTTTATTTTACACCTACCTCTCTCTCTCTCTCTCTCTCTCTCATATGAGTGTGTGTGTGTGTGTGTGTGTGTGTGTGTGTGTGTGAGAGAGAGAGAGAGAGAGAGAGAGAGAGAGAGAAGGGTGTAAAATAAAATAAAAATTATACCCCTCCCTGTTTCAAGTTACTATCCGATTTCAGTAACTTTAATGTCCATTCATTTAAATGGGAAAAAATTAGTATTTAATTAGTCTCTCTTTCTCTCACACACACACATGAGAGAGAGAGAGAGAGAGAGAGAGAGAGAGAGAGAGAGAGAGCTGTAAAACTGTAAACGTTTTGTGACTTTTTTCAAAGCTTTTTTGTGATTTTTTTTTTAAAGCACAAAAAGTTTCTTGAGAAATAAGCTGTATATTTTAACTCCATTGGATGTAGGTCTAAAAAATAAAAATCCGCAAGCGACCACCGTCTGCTGCCAAACAGAAAGTTCCTGAAAAAAATGGCCCAGGCAGATCTCAGGCGCGCTGCCGGCAACTCCATCGCAGCGAGGAGGGGCGGGCCTCCCAAATCAAAGCAAAACAAACAAAAAACCCCGAGGTGAATAGAATGCAAGGAGGGGGGGGTGTGAATAGGAGTCAGCAGCATTGACTAGAGCAGGGACGTGCCATAGGTGGGGAGGCAGGAGAGGCAGAGCCTCCCCAGGCAGTCCGAAAAGCGCTGCTGCTGTGTGAGGTGTACAAGCACTCACAACCCACGCGAGGCTGAGTTCTTGCGTGCCTCACAGGGCAGCTGTGCTTTTTGAAGGGCTCCAGTGGGGAGGCTCTGCCTCCCCTGCCTCCCCACACATGGCACGTTCCTGGACTGGAGAGCGCCCAGCCAGTGGCATAGTCAGAGGGGGTGCAAAGCACTAAGTTTGGCAGGCACCTGAACGTGCTGTGCAAGCAGCCCCCTCCGCCTCCCCTTCACAGCCATGGGGGGGGGGAGCAAAACGGGGGCATTCGTTCTCCCTGCCTCCCTGCCTTCGCCTCTGTTTTGCTCCCCCCATCCGGAATGACTCTGAAGAGGAGGGGCTGCTTGCACGCTGTGGTGAGGCTCCCTACAAAACTTAGAACCCAGTCCTATGCACGTCAACCCAGAAGTAAGTCCCATTATCGTCAATGGTGCTTACTCCCAGGAAAGTGTGGATAGGATTGTAGCCATTGCGGTGAGCCGCCCCTCTAGCTACGCCACTGGCTGGGCAGTCTCCAGTCCAGGGGAGGCAGGGCCGCTTGTCGGGAGCGCTCAGGCGCCTGCAGGACTGACTGCTCAGCCCCCCAGCTACGCCACCGCGCCCGGCCAAGCTTCCCAGCGGCGCGTCCCGTCCGCCCGAGCGCTGGCGCTCCCCCCGCTGCCCGGGCCCTGCCGCGCGCCTTGCCCAATGGCAGAGGAGCGCACCTCCCCTCTGCGCGCCCATTGGCCGTCGGAGGAGCCTGCCCGGCTTTATGAGCGGTCGGGCGGGGGAGCGAGCCTGGGAAGGGAGCGCGGGGCGGTGCGCGCAGGCAGCAGCGGAGCGGAGCGGGTCCGACGGCGCGCAGCCCCATGAGCCCGATCGCCGGCAGGAGGCTCAGGCTCGGGGGTGCTGGAGCCGCGGGAGCTGCATGGCCCCGGGGCTGGCCATGACTTCCGTCCAGGGCCGGGCCAGAGCCGAGGGGGCGCCCTCGCCGGCCTGCAGCCAGGCTGGCCCGGGGGCGGCTGCGAGCGCCGGAGAGGCGATGGGCGCCGAGGAGGACGGCGAGCAGCGCAAGCCCAGGGCCGCTCCGGCTCTGCTGCCCTTCAGCGTCGAGGCGCTCATGGCTGACCGCAGGAAGCCCGCCGGAGCAGGAGGCAGGGACAGCCTGGCCGATCTCGCAGGGCCCTCGGCCCCCCAGCGGACCGGCGCGGACAGGCCGGCCTCCCCCCTGGCCCTGGCCAGCCACTTCGCCGTCGGGGGACTAGTCAAGCTGCCCGAGGAGGCGCTGGTCAAAGCCGAAAGCAGCCCCGAGAAGCCCGACCGGACGCCCTGGGTGCAGAGCGCCCGCTTCTCCCCGCCACCCCCAAGTAAGTGGGAAGCCCCAGGAGGAGGGGGGCGACTTGGAGAAGAAGGTAGTCCTTTCCCCCTGCTCATTTGCAAGTGCTTGGATCCCCAAGCCGCCTTGGGCTGTCTTGACTCTTCTTACTTTCGAGTAAACCTGTTGGCAGGAGATCGTGGAACTGAATTGCCAGGAAACACACACGCACCGTTCAATTCTGCGGACACAACCAGGGCAGGCACACTCCAAATGTATTTACTTGGATTGCTTTTCCCCATTGGGTTGGCACCGGGTGCCCCGTGTACTCTTTTTCCAGGGCACGTCCTCTTTTTTAGCTTCACGTCCTGGAAAAGAACTTAAATGTCCTCCTTTTCCCTGTGAGCAGGAACCGCAGGCCCTTCTTGTAATTCATACATTATAGGCATGAAATGATAGGTAATACCGTTTTAAATTTAATAATAATATAGTGTTTAAATTAACCAGTTAAATAAGTTTATGAGTGTTTTTAGCTTTCATTTTGTCACGTTCTACAGGTTTCTTGGATGCCCTACATTTTTGGGGTGCCCGGTCCTCTTTTGCAGTTATGACATTTGGTCACCCTGGATGGCAACCCCCACCTTGCTAAACATTCGGGGTTCAACAAGACAGACTTCCAAGTCAAATGTTTAGCAATGTTTACTCTTTGTAATGAGGTCACAAGGCCTAAGACTGAGAAAGCCATCACACTGGAAGTGCCTGCAGTCCATTGGCTTCAATGGGGCTTCCTTACGAGTAAATATATTTTACGATTGGATGCCAAGCAAATTATTTTCTTCAAGGCATGATCCAGTTTTAAGGCATGGCCCGATTGTCTTCAATGGGGTTTCCTAACAAGTAAATATATTTTAGGATCGGATGCCCATCGGCTTAAAGCGAATTACAGGCTGCAAACCACTTTCAGCCTCCAGCGGCCCTGCTCCAAATGAGTTGAGGAAGGGATTTGTGTGCAGATCTGTTGCTTCTGTGACTAATATTTTGCTCCCAAGCCATCGTCTCCCTTCCTGGTACCCTTTGAAATCTAGACTATCCAAGGAACCGCTTTGTCAGGCAGCAGAAGCCCCTACCCAAGCATTTTTGGCCTGTTCCCACCAGTTGCCACTCCGGGCCTGTCAACCCAGTCCAGTGAAGCGAAGGCATCCCAGGTGATAAGCCAAGGTGATAAGCCAATGTCTCCTTGATTCTCGTTTCCAAACATTTTTTGTCTGTGACCGCAAAAATGAGAGTCTCTGACACTTAAAAAAATGATTCCGATTATTCAGAATGAAAACAGATTGTTCACTGTCAGCTTTCTTCCTGGTGATGCATCTGAAGAAAGGTCATAAAAGCTTCAGCTGAAATATATTTGCTGGTCACATTTGCTGGTCTTGTGTAAGATTTTTCTCGTGTTGGATTCTTTTAATTATAATTAAAGTGACCTTGTTTCAGTTGAACTGGATTAATCGCCAGTTGCATTGCTTTGGGGGTAAATGGCTTCCTGTTTCTTTTTCAGGGGTGGGGGAGAGCTTAATTTTAAGGTTCAAAGCTGCTTCACTCCCAATCGCTGTCATTAGCTTTTGGTGTGCCAACAAGTCTCCCTAAAGTAGAAGGGCAGAGTACTAGATTTTTTAATTAAAATCTCAGCAGCGAAGCCTATTATTTACAGAGGAGGCCTGTCTGCTTAGTTCTACCTTGTAATATATTATTCCTTTAGTTACTTGCAAGCCAAGTCCCTTATCTGCTCTGCAAACCCTTATCCTGAACAACTTGAAGTTAAGTTCCTGGACCCAGAACGGGATTTAATCGGGATGATAAAATCTTGCGTGGAAGCAAGAAGGGACAAAACCTCAGCTTTGTACAATATCCCTGGAACAACCAAAACCGGGTTAAGATGCAGTATTTGATTTTCAGTTAAAGTACTTGGGGTTAAACACATTCTGGATCTCCCTTGTGCAAGAGAAGAAAGAGCCGGAACTTTCCATTTTGATTGAAGCAATGCTTCATTAAGCCACTCTCCTGTGGATTGAAACAGGACATTTTTTTACAGCTTCGAAAGTATTCTTTAAATAAGATCTCCAAATTAACATAAAATAAATTAGTCAAATCCTAGACATATCTACATATGGGAAACATGTTTCATTGGCACGAACATGAAGGAGCTGCCTACCACATTTGTAGTAATGGTGGATTGGGGTCAAACACATTAGCTCTTTTATTTGAACCTGTTGCGCACTTTTAAAGTTCAGTTCTTTCACCTTGAGAATTGATCTCTGGTTGATTTCTTAACAAGACATTTAAAAGGTAAAAAGGGGAGAAATCCACCCGATTATCCAGCATGACAGGCCTGGAGCAGACTGGATTAATTAGAAGTTGCCTTTCTATAAAGAGATGCAAATAAGTTTTTTGGAATTTATATAAGCAGTTCAAGCCAGCCCTCCTTCCCCTAGTTAATGGCTAGTTCTTTTAAAACAAAATTTTATCAGGAGCCATTTCTGAGTAACTAAGAAGTCTTTTTTGAAAGTAGCTGTCCAAATTATTGCAAAGGAAATGGGGGGGGGAGAGAGGAGAGGGAATTTGATCCGTGTTTCCTGTTGACAAATCTTACTCGATTTCCTTTCTTATGAGTTTCTGCTCTCTAATACTTCAAATTTAGCTAGGGAATAGAATTGAAAGAACCCTTTGAAGCAACTCTGAAATTTGGGAGGGATAGAGAATTTATAAGATTTTGATTTCTACGGTCCGGTCTTCAAAACACAATCCACAGGGAGAATTAGTACAAAAGTCATGTGAGAGGCGACGTATGTGGAACTCTTATTTGTTGCATTGGAGTTTACATAGCAGAGGTTCTCGGGAATTGTGCTAAATTAATTTAGGATTGTCCATCACTTGCCTGTGCCACAGTCCAAAATACCACATACTAAGGAGTAAGCATCATTGAACACCTTTAGACTTATTTCCAAGTAAACATGCATGGAATTGCACCAAGAGTCTCCTTTCTGTACACCGAACTACCTAAAAACGACATCCAACCATTTGCTCTATATATTTAATTAGAGCAAGTGGAAGGGCTTGATTTGGACCTGATTTTAGGCTGTGATTTTAATTCCCCTTTCTAGGTTGTTAAGTGCCAACAGAATTTGTCAGCTTTCAAATAGGCCTAGGAGTGGGGTGTCTCCAGTCGAAAACCTACTTCTCCTCAACTAGGCCTGGGTAGGAGTAGCGGAGAGAGTCCCTTTCTA
Organism: Tiliqua scincoides; assembly: GCF_035046505.1. Classification (NCBI taxonomy): domain Eukaryota; kingdom Metazoa; phylum Chordata; class Lepidosauria; order Squamata; family Scincidae; genus Tiliqua; species Tiliqua scincoides. The sequence goes on from NC_089826.1 coordinate 83,355,325, forward strand.
AAAGGCTACAAATGGAAGGAGAAACGGCTCTTTAGGAATTCATAATGAATGACATGCACATTCTGTCCCCAAGAGTATAATAAACGGGATGTGAGTGACAAGGCCTGCCCTTGGGATCTTTTTTTTAGTTTGTTTATTGGGTATAATACACTTTCCTTCCTCCATCACCACCCTGCCCTTTCTCCCTTCTACTTAACTGCTTCTCCTACCCCAGATACAACTTTATTTTTTTTATACTAAAAATCCAACTTCTTGGAGAATCTGGCCTTGCAGTGGGACTTGCCCACTGCTGTCTCAATGGGATGGGAACTACCTTTGCGAGGCAGTTGCAATGCGGTATAGCCCAGCTTTGCTGGACTGGGCTGCCCTAAGGCTGCCATCCAAGACACTGATTTGAGCTGTTGGCAAAACCCTTGGCAGGGATCGAGAATCTAGTGAAAAGGGAAAATGCTTGGATTTAAATAAACAATCTGGTTACCCAGCACCTGAATCTACTGGTAGGGGTGTTTGAAAATGGTGTTATTTATTTTACTCAACTCATTGTGTTCAGTGTGACTTGGGCTGTAATCCTAACTTACTCCCCAGAAGCCAGCACCTCTATCTATTGGCCCTAGGCCCCGTGTTTAGGATTTTACCTGTCGCCCACACGAAATGGAACACAGTCTTTTCTTGTTTGAAATTGGTTTGAATGCCAGAATGTACCCTGCTGTGATTTTGAGACCCTGCTGTTACAACAGTCAGCGAGGTGCTTTCAAAATCAATTGACTAAATCCCCCCAGAATTTGCCTTGTGGCTCATATAATCGGCTCCTGTAATTTTAGGAAATTTAGAATTTAAAACCAGTTTGGCCTGTGAGCTTCAGTAGGGCTAAAGTGCAATTTCACCATCTTACCGTGCTTTAACTGATTATGCAATCCTACATGTGCCAACTCAGAGGTAAGCCCCATTGTGTTCAATGGCACTTACTCCCAGTAAAGTGTGCATAGGATTGCAGCCTATGGATCATATGCTCAGGCAAGGGTCCCTTTTACAGCCCATGTTTTAACTTGTTTGGGCAGAAGTCAGTCCCATTGATTTCAATGGGATTTACTCCAGTGTCTCGGTGTGTGCAGTCCGTAGGGAGTAGAGAGAGCACTTTATTGCCCCCATGATCTGGTTTAGCCAAAACATTTGGGTTGTACTCTGAATGCTACTCTAAATAATTAGTGGGGGGTTATAATTCCAATTCAGTGGAAACTAAAAGTATAAATAAGAATGATGTGGTTCTAGTCCCTGTTGATTTAAAGCCAAACCCCTTGGTCTCTGGTAGTCTGAAGAGTATGAGTGAAAAACGTTTGATCTGGGACTTGGGCACAAAAGAGGCTCCCCCCTTTTTCTCCTCGGGGCCTGAGGGGTGGCAGTGGTGGGGTGGGTGAGATCTTTTCTCTGCCCTGTCTGTGTTTGGCCCCCGCTTAATGGGCATCATCTCTTGTCTCCGCAGGGCGCGCCAGCCCACCGGCCTGCACCCTCCGGAAGCACAAGACCAACCGCAAGCCCCGGACACCCTTCACCACTGCCCAGCTGCTGGCACTGGAGAGGAAGTTTCGACAGAAGCAGTACCTCTCCATCGCAGAGCGGGCTGAGTTCTCCAGCTCGCTCAGCCTTACCGAGACACAGGTCAAGATCTGGTTCCAGAACCGGCGTGCCAAGGCCAAGCGCCTGCAGGAGGCTGAGCTGGAGAAACTCAAGATGGCAGCCAAACCCATGCTGCCACCCGCTGCCTTTGGCCTCTCCTTCCCACTGGGCGGCCCAGCTGTGGCCGGTGCCTCTCTGTATGCCTCCTCAGGCCCTTTCCAGCGCGCTGGCCTCCCTGTGGCCCCAGTGGGACTCTACGCTGCCCATGTGGGCTACAGCATGTACCACCTCACCTAGAGCACCCCCCCACAGACTGGGTGGAGACTCTCCAGGTGGGGATCCCTGCCTGCCAGGTGGATGGATCTCCTTGCTGGCCATCCTGGAGGAGGAATAGGCCTTACTGGTCCTCCAGCCCAGGCGGAAAGATGTGCAGGAAGGAGGGCTGGTTGGTGCTCATGGCTCACCCAGGACACATCTGTCCTCAAAGGACCATCAGTGCACCTCAAAGGCTTTGACTCCCCCCCCTCACGGCAGCCAGACTGTGTGGACGCTCCCCAAGGGCCCAAGGCTACAACACCCACCCGTGGCGCTTTGCCACCAGTCCCTCCTCCACCACACCCTGAGAGGAAGGGGCTCTGCAGACTGTGTAATATACTGTACAGTTGAAAATTTATTATCGTTTATATTAATAGCTATATTTGATAAATAAATTAATTTTAAATGACCTTGGGTTGAGATGCTTGGATTCTACCTTCCTAGCAGGCCAAATATATGCCTTTGAATCTTCTGAGTTTAGGGTTTAGTTGGAAACATTGGGGGGGGGCACCTAGAATGTTTGAGAACTACGTGTGTTCAACACCTGGCTGCAACGACCCTGACTGAATTGATTTACGTGGGACTTTGACCGGGACAAACTCCCATTTGTAGGGTGCCCTTTCCTTGGAAGAAAGTTCTATCGAACTTCCTTCCAACCAATAGATAGCCATTCCTTTCCTTTTGGGGGAAAAAGATCAAAGGCTTCATCTTTAAAAGGGCCCCATTGATGTATTCAGGATTGCAGTCAGAAGCTTGGAAAGCAGGAGTAACATCAGTGGGACTCCCGTATCCTTGCTTGGCCTGGGTCTCATCCCTTTCAATCTAGCAGGAGTATATAGGTATCCCATTGGGCTCAACCCCTCCCCTTCCAAAACAGGTTAAAGTTTGACAAAACCCTTCTCTTCCCTCCCCCACCCCAACACCAAATATTATAATTTTACCACTACAATTCTGCAGGTGATTGGACTTCAAATTGTTGGGAGCTAAAATGGCGGGGGGACGGGACGGACGGAGAAGAGAGCTCTAGTAGTCAGACCAGTTCCACATTTGGATCTAATAATACATGAAAACTTAATAATGATAATAACTCCTAAAAATTGAAATCCAAAGATTGTGGTGCAAACCAGCAGTGGTCATCCCAAGTGGTGATTAGCACATTAGGTGCAGTCCCAAAAATGTTTGAATCACATTTAAAGCATCTGAACACTGACAAATTTCCTATTCAAAAAAACACCCTGCTTGGTTCAGCATACATTATTCGCAAATCTACTACAATGTCCAAGGCCCCTGGGTGGGGCCCGAATAGTAATTAACACCAGCTAAAGAACTGAATAATAAGAACTATTATTACTATTTAATAATAATAAATTTGTATAGTACTTTCGCATTTTCAAAGTGCTTCATGTGTATAAACTGGTTGCGATTCTTACTGCACTTGAAGATCTGAAGTCTTCTGAGCCCCGTATTGCAGAGGGGGGAGCCAACACTGAGAGGGCCTGCAGATTTGTACCTCCAGTGCAAGCCTAGGCCTGTCTGCTCAGAAGTAAGCCAGACTGAGTTCAATGGGCCTTACTCCCGGGTAAGTGTGTAGAGCAGGGGTCTCTAAACCTTTTGGCCAAGGGCCACATCAAATATCTGGCGCTGTGTCAAGGGCCAGAAAAAAAAATTAAATATAAAATTTAAATAAATACATTAGAGAAGGAACTTAGATGAATGAATAAGTGAATGGGCTCAAATGTCCAGGACTTCTCCAAGCACGAACACAGCCCAAAAAATAAATGGACCCCCATTTCCCCTCCCCACAAGCACACCTCTGGTTGTGTTTGGTCAGCTGGGCCAGAGGCTCTCAGGGAATCGGAGGCTAGCGCGGGGCCTCATCTGGCCCCCAGGCCAGGGTTTGGAGTCCGCTGGTATAGAGGATTGCAGCCTCTAAGATTTGTAGAGAGCAGAGTTCCTCCCCCCACCCCAGCTCCATCTCTAAGCATCACAATACACCAGCTAGAAATGGAGTGCAAGCAAAATTCCATTAGTGCTGTTTGGGACTACCGGTTTGGGAAAGCGTCCATGAAATCCAATCCTAATCCATTGCATGCTGAATTAGGAAGAAATCCTACTGAATTGAATGGAGCTCGCTTCCAAATATAATGTAAACTAAAGCGGCAGTAAAGAAGGCCAATTCTATGCTAAAAGGTATTGAGAACAAAACAGCTAATATTATAAAGCCGTTGTACAAATCTATGGTAAGGCCACACCTGGAGTATTGTGTCCAGTTCTGGTCGCTGCATCTCAAAAAGGATATAGTGGAAATGGAAAAGGTGCAAAAGAGAGTGACTAAGATGATTACTGGGTTGGGGCACCTTCCTTATGAGGAAAGGGCTACGGCATTTGGGCCTCTTCAACCTAGAAAAGAGACGCCTGAGGGGGGACATGATTGAGACATACAAAATTAAGCATGGGAAGGATAAAGTGGATAGGGAGATGCTCTTTACACTCCCACATAACACCAGAACCAGGGGACATCCACTAAAATTGAGTGTTGGGAGGGTTAGAACAGACAAAAGAAAATATTTCTTTACTCAGCATGTGGTTGTTCTGTGGAACTCCTTGCCACAGGATGTGGTGATGGCATCTGGCCTGGATGCCTTTAAAAGGGGTTTGGACAAGTTTCTGGATTACAAGCCATGATGTGTATGTGCAACCTCCTGATTTTAGAAATGGGCTATGTCAGAATGCCAGTGCAAGGGAGGGCACCAGGATGCAGGTCTCTTGTTATCAGGTGTGCTCCCTGGGGCATTTGGTGGGCCGCTGGAAGCTGGACTAGATGGGCCTATGGCCTGATCCAGTGGGGCTGTTCTTATGTTCGAATGAAGGCCGCAGCCTGGTATTCAAAGATGTAGATGTCTTCCAATGGAGCTAAGCGTGGCCTCCTGAATGGAGCTCCCAGTTGATCAGCCTTTGATGGGCTTGAGACTGGAATCTTTCAGGCATCTGGGAGAAAGGGAGTCCTGTTCCTAGAAATTGTGCTCAAACTAGAATCTGGGTCAACTGCAATTTAAAATAGAACAAAGCCTATGCACGTCTACTCAGAAGGAATTGCCATTGTATCCAGCAGAACTTACCCGCAGAAAAGTGTGCATAGGATTGCAGCCTAAGTCACTGTGTTTGGGTCTGGACTGTCCATCCCAAGTTATTTAGTTTGTATGATATTGGAGGGTTGGGGAAGGATCTAGTTAGAAAATAGACCTAGGCCTAGTATATCAATCACGTCTCACTGCTTTGATTTATGTTCATTGTAGTCGACTCCTGCAACCTGACCCCAGCATATGTTTACTTGGAAGTAAGTCCCAATGAATTCAGTGAGACTTGCACCCAAGTAAGGGTGCACAGGGTTGCAGCCATTGATGTCTTTCATAGAAATCAGTTCCATGCAGAATAGTCCAGGGAGGTGAGGAGGGTGGGGAGACAGGTGAGGCAGAGCCTCCCCACAGGAGTCCTTCAAAAAGCACCACCTCTGTGTATAGCATACAAGCATTCACAACCAATGTGCACAGCCTCCTTCAGAGGCAAGGGGAGGCAGAGCCTCCCCACCGGAGGAGGCAGCTGTGTGCATGGGTTGTGAGTGCTTGTACACCTCACCTCAGGCAGCTTTTTGAAGGACTCCAGGGGGGAGGCGCTACCTCCATCTGCCTCCCCACCCACCACACTGCCCTGGAGTAGTTGCACTTGTTGTGTGCTTCCCAGCTGGGTCTGAAAGTCGTTTTCAGGGGAACGTATGGTATCAAACTGGCTTCCTCTTGGCTGAAGATCGGCTTGCTAGCCTGCAATTAGGCAGAAGACGCTGGGGACAATTTGGCTGGAAGTGGGTGTTGGGGGGATTATTATTATTATTATTATTATTATTATTATTATTATTAAAGTCAGTAACTTAACTGTGTGAAAATCCCATCATCATCATCATCATCATCATCTTGCTTTTTGTACTCCCCTTTGCTTTCTGTAACTTTCACCAAGTTATTATTATTATTATTAATAATAATATTAATTATAATTTATTATTATATTGTATTATTAAATATTATCTTATAATATACAATATATTATATTGATGATGATGATGATGATGATACTACCACCCCCAGTATTTATATACCGCCTTTCTTGTCACTGGATTGCTCCCCCAGCCCAGCACGGCTCTGAAAGGGCCGCTTGAACACCGCGGTGAGGCTCCCTGTCAAACCGAGTGCTTCGCCCCCCTCTAGCTACGCCACTGCATCTTCGGACGGACAGGGCAGGGTAGAGCCGTCCGAGGAGCGGAGGGGGCGATTCCCAGGCAGATGCCTGGCTGTCGGCAGGGGCTGGACGGGAAGAGCGGGGGGGGGGGTGGAGGGATTCAGCCCCCGGGGCTGTGCTTTCTCGCCCCCCCCCTGCGCCAGGCGCCTGCCTCGCAGCCCAGCGCAGCCCGGCTCTCTGGACCAGGGTCAGTTTGCAGCCGGCTCCGTCTGAAGTCTGAGCTCGCCGAGACTCCCCCTCGGAAGGGACGGCGACATGAAAGGGATTCGCTTACAGGCGGCGGGGGGCTTGGAAAAGACTTCAAGGGGAGAGGTGAGCCGCGGGGGGGGGGGGCGGGAGGTCCGCACCCTCGTCTATCCAAACACTGGGCGGGGGTGGGGAGGTCGGATCCCTGTCGTCCCCCCAACGCCTCCATAAACCCAAAGAGGCAGCCTCGGGCTTGCCTTCCCCCCATCCAGTCCTGTCAGACCACAAACGCGACCATTGAGGGTGGACTCCCTTTTTTCTGCGTGTCTGCCCGCGATCGCGTATCCAGGACGCACGTGGGAATGCAAAAGCCCGTGTGCGGGTGACTGGCGGGCTTCACAGTCCAGCTGAGCCCTTATTTTTTAACTGGGAGAGTGGCTCAAGTCTCTGGGGAGGGGGCTTTGCAGGAGCCACTGTCTGATCTGAAAAGTCGCTCCCCCCCCCCACTGTGCTTAAGACCCCTTGAGGTCCTCGGGACGGGCCTCCGACGGCTGGGAGGCTGCAGCTCACCCCCTCCGGCCGAAGCGGGCTGGGGACGGCGCTCCGTTCCCGGCCAGCCTCCCTTTCCGCGGCTGCCTCTTTCATGTGCAGGAATTTCCCAGCGCGGAGGAGGCGAAGCCGGGGAAGCCCAGTAATTGCTCTAATGAGCACGGCGGCTTCTCAGCTCTGCCAGGCGCGGGCAGGCTCCAGCCAGGCGGTAGCTGCGGGCCAGGCGGGGACCGACCCCCCCCCCCCAGCAGCCAGGAGCTTTCCCTCCTGTCTGCCTCCTCACCAGTGGGGTAGCCAGAGGGGGGGCAAAGCTCTAAATTTTGCAGAAAGCCTCACCGCTTTCTGGTGAGGCTCCCTGAAAAACTTAGTGCTTGGCCCCCCTTCTGGTTACGCCACTGCTCCCCACCCGCCCTCCCCCAGTCGCTGCCCCTTCGGCAGCCTTGCCTGGCGCCCTCCACCATTAATCACAGCCAGGCTGCCCCCGCAGCGGTTCCCACGTTCTACTGTCTCTGAACAAGACCCACCAGCGGAGCCAATTGGAGCTCTCCAACTGGGGAAGCAGTTTCTCCGGCTCACCAGGAGCGCCCCCCCCAAACCTAGTGCTTTGCTCCCCTTTAGCTACGCCACTGAGCTAGCGTTGCCGCCGCGCTCAAACTGGAGAAGCGGTTTCTCCGGCTCACCAGGAGCCCCCCTCTCTCCCCCCCTTCCCAGAGCAGCGCAGTAAAGGGCTCGCTTACACCCGAGGAGTCCTGCAGCCCTGGCTCAGGCTTGCCCTCGAGGAAACCAAGGCAGGCAACACTGGCCCAGTGGCGTAGCTAGGGGGTGCAAAGCACTCGGTTTTGCAGGGAGCTTCACCGCAGCTGCAAAGCGCTAAGTTGAGCAGGTAAGCTCAGCCCGGTGTGCCAGCGGTCTCTCCCCCGCCTCTTTCGCTCCCCCCACTCCGGTTTTGCTCCTCCAGCCTGGAATAGCTCCGAAGGGGAGGGGAAGGCGGTGCACTGTGGCTCCCTGCAAAACTTAGCGCTTGGCAACGGTGGTGAGGCTTCCTGCAAAACCTAATGCTTTCCCCCCTCTCTAGCTACGCCACTGGGCCAGTGTTGCCTGCCTCGGTTTCCTCGTGGGCAAGCCTGAGCCAGGGCGACAGGACTCCTCAGGAGTAAGCAAGCCCTCTAGTACTCAGCCCTGGAAGGAGGGGAGAGGGAGGACTCCTGGTGAGCCAGAGAAACAGCTTCACTGGTTGGAGCATGGCAGGCAACACTGGCCCAGTGGCGTAGCTAGAGGGGGGCAACGCACTAGGTTTTGCAGGGAGCCTCACCGCAGCTGCAAAGCGCTAAGTTTTGCGGTGTGGTGCGCGAAGGGGAGGGAGAGGGGCCACTGGCACGCTGCGCTGAGGCTCCCTGCATAACTTAGTGCTTTGCCCCCCCTCTGGCTACACCACTGCATTGGCCCCAGGCGGCACAGGGGCCAGGGTCGCCACTGCACGCCAATCTCAGGCATCTGCCTTGACATTCCGTTCAGCTCCAAGAGCAGAAGGCACTTTGGCAAGGGAAAGTGGGGGGGGGGATGAATAGTGGGGGGGGAGCAGCAGCCACTATACATCGAGTGGGAAAGAAATACGGAAAGGAGACTGTTTCAGGCTTCTCCCCCCCCCCTTGTGGCCTATTGGACGCCACAAAGGGGGTCTGGAGCATTTTAAGTCCTCTCCCCCCCCGTGGCCGCCCCCTCGGGCTAAAGTCCTTGGCTGCTCAATTAAACCCAGATGAGGACGATTAATAACGAAGTAATGACAATCGGTGGGGCATCACACGGCCCAGCGCCCCCGATGAATGGGAGAGGCCGGCTCAAAGGAGAGTGGTCGGCGGCCCTTTTCAAGCCCCCCCCCGCCTCCCTCTTTTCTCCCCCCGCTCTCGCCTCCGGGCTGAACCGGCAAATCAAGCGCGCTTTGGTGTCTTTGTCGCCTCCGGAGCGGCTCAGTGGGGCAGAGGCAGCCGGAGGGGCTGCCTTCCCTTTGACTGGGGGGGCGCTGGCGCCACGCAGCCCCGACGGGACGGGCTAGCCAAAGCAAAGGCTACAGCGGCGCAGCAGCAACCCAGCTGGCCGGAGCGGGACACTGGGGCAGCCCCTCCAAGGGGAAAAGGGGGTGCAAAGCACTAGGTTTTGCAGGGAGCCCCACTGCTGCACAAGCCCCTTCCCCCCCTCTGCTTCAGAGTCATTTCAGGCCAGGATGGCCAGGCGTCCTCTTTTTCCAGGACATGTCCTCTTCTTTAACCTCAGGTCCTGGGAAAAGCTGAAATGTCCTCCTTTTCGCTGTGAGCCGGCCCCTGCAGCCCTCAATTATATGCAATATAGCTTTAAATTGAAGAATAATAGCCACATAAAAACCATCTACCAGTGTTTTCAGCTTTTATTTTGTCATATCCTACATTTTCCTTGGATGTCCTACATTTTTCTGTGCCTGGTCCTCTTTTGTGGTTATGACATCTGGTCACCCTCTTCCAGGCAGTGGGGGCAAAAGCCCTCTTCTCTGGGTCTTCTCTGGCATTTGCTTCCATTTTGCTACACCTCCATCCAGAATGGCTCCGAAGGAGGGGGGCCCTTGCATGTCATGATGAGGCTCCCTGCCAACTTTGCACCCCCTCTAGCTACACTACCGCTTCCCCCCTCCTTCAGAACAAGAATGGGAGCCAAGCCACCACCCAGACATTATGCCTCCCCCCTTTCAAAGACACCCCCACTCCAGAGATGCAGGGAACATGCCCTTTGGGGAGATAGATAGATAGATAGATAGATAGATAGATAGATAGATAGATAGATAGATAGATAGATAGATAGATAGATAGATAGATAGATAGATAGGGGAGCATTTAACAAAATGATGGATGCTGGGGAGGGCATGAATTGTTTCTCCCCTGGTTCATAATAACCCTCCTCCAGGTCACTGACAAAAAGGCGGGGCTCCTCACAGTGCCCAAAGGAGCTCAGGAAAGCAGCCCAGATATGGAGAGGCAAGCCACCATTGCTGTCCATTGCTGGAGAGGAGGCAGGTTTCACCTTTGAGCCACAGCAGCTGAGCAAAGACTCTGCCTCCACCTCCAGAGCAGTTTAGCTGGGGTGGGGGGACTAGACTTTGCATGCAGGGCAGCAGACCTGCTGTCTTTGGGACCTTCTGCTAAGTTTCTCAGAGGCATGTGCATAAGAACTTAAGAGCCCCACTGGATTAGGCCAAAGGCCCATTCAGCTTCCTGCATCTCACAGTGACCCACCAGATGCCTCAGGGAGCACACAAGACAATAAGAGACCTGCACCCTGTTGTCACTGCCTTGCACCTGGCATTCTGAGGTAGCCTATTTCTGAAACCCTGTACCATTCTGAGGTAGCCTGTTTCTGAATCTCCTGATGGGAGATTGTACATTCCCATCAGGACTTGTAACTTGTGTGGACTTTCTTTTCTTCGGAAATCTGTCCAATTTCCTTTCAAAGGTATATAGGCCAGATGTTGTCACCACATCCTGTGGCAAGGAGTTCTAAAGACTAATTACATGCTGGGCAAAGAATTTTTTTTTTTTATCTGTTCTAACTCTCCTAAAGCTCAATTTTAATGGATGTCACCTGGTTCTGGGGTTGTGTGACAGGGAAAAGAGCATCCCTTTATCCACCCCCTGCATAATTTTGTGTATCTCAATTAGGCACCTTTTTTCTAGACTGAAGACCCCAAATCCTGTAGCCTTTCTTCATAAGGGAGGCGCCCCAACCCAGTAATAATTTTGGTCAATTCCAACCATGACAGAATCCCTGGTAGACATTTCATGCAATGATGCTCTTCTTCAGGGACATTACCTTCTTTGGAAATCCCTTTTAATTTAGTCTGTTGGCCATTCCTTCAGAAGGGTTTACAGGGAACAGAAGATACCCAGGATTGAATCTCAAATCCAGCAGAAGCCAAGCAGGTGACTTGCCCCAGAACTACTACAGCCCCTCCCTTAAGCAAACCACCTGTCCCCACCTTCCATGCTCCTAATTGCCACCTCCAAAGCTGCTTTTATGATGGATGTTTTCCTGCAGTATATAGCTGACCCCAGTGGCATAGCTAAGGGGGTGCGGGGGGTAGCAGTTGCACCGGGCATCAAGTTTTAGGGGGGCAACAAGCTGGGCTTGACACTAGTGACCAAAATTGTGAAAATCTTGGTATGTATGAATAATACCATCATGTTATATATCATTGGAAAGGTAATTTAATGCAGAGTTCAATGAAATAAACTGCACTGGAATATCTATATTCTATCAAAAGTTATGGCCAATTAACCAGAAAATGAAAACACAACTGTCTTGTGGAACAAAAAGTGGATTTTCTTAACTCCAAACCGACCTATGAGACTGATTGTTCTGAGTGCCAGTGAGAAGTTATTATGATACAGCATGGAACCAATAACCTTTTATTTATTTCCTTAATTAAATTTGATTTTATAATGCAGGGGGAGCTACAAAATCTTCTTTGACCCTGGGTAGCAGATAGATGCCTTAGCTATGCCATTGACTGGGGGGAGGCAGCAGACCAATTGGGTAGTGAGCCGCTGGGGGTAGGAGGTGGGTTCCTCCCAATTTTCACTTTTTAAAAAGCCTGGGTGTGATGTCATTTCCAGTTGTGACATCACTTCCAGGGCAACATTTTGAGCTTGGCACCAGGCTACACGATCATTAGCTATGCCACTGGCTGGCCCCTTAGAAGCTACTGGGTACTTCCTTCTAAAAAGCAAAAGAGCTCCTTGTGCTCAGTAATTTCTGGTGTTTGAAGTTTTTGGAGGTCTAGGAGATCATTCAGTAGACCTTGTAGCTGGGTTGTGGTGTTTCCGGCTGCAGGTGGGTCTACTACAAAGCAAGCAACACCTATTCTGCGCATAAGAAGTGACATGTCAGGAATCAGGATTCTAGCCTACCCTCCTCTCACTGGTGTACCTAAGGCATCTGGCACCTGGGTGCACAAAAATTCTCAACACTCTCCCCATGCCCCCCAGAACACCCCCCACCAAATTTTTAACACCCCCATACACTATATATTCATACACTGGGTACCCTGAATGCAGTGAGTCTTAGAGTGCAATCCTGCCCTTTGAATGGGCTGGCGCAAGTCCATCACGCTGGCCTAAGAGTGTCACAAACTGTGCCATAAAGCACATTCACACTCTCCTTTAGAGAGGCAAGGACATGCGCCACTGGCCAAGGCTGCATCCAGCCCCAGAGTGGTGAGTTTGCACTGGCCTTGGGAGGCAAGTGCGGAGGTTTGGGGGGGGGGAGGGAGGAAGACAGAATGAGGGCATTTCTGGGTGAGGAGAGGGCAGCCAGATGGGTGCACATGACTGTGTGGGTCGGTGGGCAGACTGGATATGGTGCAGGCCACTTGGCCTGCTGTAGCATTTTGGTGCTACTTGAGGAGCAGCCTGAGATGTTGCGTTGGTGTGGCAGAAAAGCCATGGCAAGAATTAGACAACAGACACAGGTTTCAGAGAGGTTGAAAGTGCTGGAAACAGGAGCAAGAATGAAATCAAGGGAGAAGTCAAGTGCTCTCTCTCATTCCTGACCCAGCCTTTTATTAAGTCTCAAAACACATGATATAAGATTACGTAGTTGGGAAATTTCCACAAGGATGCTACTTTTCATACTGGCTGTCTACTAGCTAGTTCTAGCTTCACCGCAAACACATTCCTAGATAAGATTCTTCTTCCTAGCATTCTGCTGCTCACAGGCACAGAGTTCAATGACCCAACATATTTTCAAGGGCAGTTGAGTGTGCCCAAACTGCGCAGGTGTGCCTGACTTGTCCTTGATGCCAAATATGCTAAGACATCTTACCTCAGTGCCTGGGCATATAATACTACAGCCTGCCTCTTCCAGTGCATGTTGGGATTGCTCTGTTAGAGGTCTCTGTAAAGCACTTCTGGTTTTCAGTGACACTTCAGTGAATTTCAATTGTGACAACTTAAACACGGGCAGCCAACAGCAGGATGACAACATGCTGTGTGAGTTCCCTGTAAAGAGTGAGTGAATTAAGCTCAGCAATCCCAGAATAAATACCCCATTTTGAAGAACCCTTGGATCTTGGACATCTGCAAGAGGGATCTGAAGGCCTTAGGAGTGGACCTCAACAGGTGGGAAACCCTGGCCTCTGAGCGGCCCACTTGGAGGCAGGCTGTGCAGCATGGCCTTTCCCAGTTTGAAGAGACACTTGGCCAACAGTCTGAGGCTAAGAGGCAAAGAAGGAAGGCCCATAGCCAGGGAGACAGACCAGGGACAGACTGCACTTGCTCCCAGTGTGGAAGGGATTGTCATTCCTGAATTGGCCTTTTCAGCCACACTAAACGCTGTGCCAGAACCACCATCCAGTGCGCGATACCATAGTCTTCCGAGACTGAAGGTTGCCAATATGATGGATCTCTCGGTCTTCTAGGCTAAAGATACTTTAGTCCTCAATGAAAGCAGGCAAATGATGGATGTAGACATGTTATCTTGCAATTGTGGAGGAAGTGACTGGCAAGTCAATGCAGAATTTTAAATGATTTTTTAAAAAGACCATTTCCTTGGAGAAAAGCACTGTTCTGAGAATGTGCATTTGATTAAAAATCTACATTTTTGATGAAAGTCATAGATTTCAATTGATTAAAAATCTGCGATTCTGGGTATTTGATTAAAAAAATCTACGATTCTGGGTTTTTGTCTTTTTTAAAAATACTTTTTGATGTTTTGGTTCAGGCTGGACTTCAACACCTTCTGTGCAGGGGTGTCCCTTTTGGAGCATATATGCAGCAGCTTGAGGCCATAAAATATCTCCTGTTGCTTCGGATTTCTGGTCTTCTTTTGCCTAGAGTCTGCAAACTACCATTAGAACGGAGCCCAGGGCCACAGGAAGGAATAATAATGAAGACACACTCTGTTTAAAGAGTATCTATTCTCCAACCCTGAGCGCACCTCAACAACAACAACAACAAAGGCTGCAATCCTTTCCTGAGAGTAAGCCCCATTGAACAAAATAGGATTTATTTCTGAGTAGACATGGTTAGGATTGTGCCCAAAAGTACCCTATAGATTAGAAAAAGGTTCCAAGCAAGCTTTCAGCTGACCTTTTTTATTTGAGAAGGGGATTAAACACGGGATTATTTCATGAGGATCAGTGATCATCAAAGCAGCTCAATCAGATGCCACCATCCAGTTGGTTAATGGAAGGTAAAAAGGTGGGTTCTCACCCCCTTTTTCAAGTATATGTTTATGGGGGATATGGACATTCTAATTGTTTCAGTGGTGATGAATTATGATGATGATGATAATGAATATTTATATACCACTTTTCTTCAAGGGTAATTCACAAAATGGTTTACATAGTAAAATAAATCAAATGGTTCTCTGCCCCCAAAGGGCTTACAATCTTAAAAAAAAATATAAAAGAGACACCAGCAACAGTCACTGGAAAAGACACCATGCTGAGGTGAAGAGAGACAGGGCACAATCCTAACCAGGTCTACTCAGAAGCAAGTCCTATTTTGTTCAATGGGGCTTACTCTCAGGAAAGTGTGGTTAGGATTGCCGCCACAGTTGCTCTTCCCCTGCAAATATCGAAGACACCACTTTAAACCGTGCCTCTTTGCCCAGTTAGCAAAACCACCAGTGTAAAACGAGTGGGTGGTAATTGTTCAAGAACAGACATGTAGGGAGAAAGGTAGAACTTGAAATAACTGCTTTTGAGGCAGTATCTCAAAGTCTGGGGAACATTTTGGTACATTGATCCATATTTCCTCTTTCTCCTTTCCCTCCCTTGACGTTCTGGCCACTATTGAACCTATAGCCATGACTTCCTCAGAGTAGGAGCCTCTCTGTTTGCTATGTACTGTGCAAAGCAGTATATTCCATTAGTGGTGCTATCTAAAATTCCTACTCATTTTACATTCATTCATTCATTCAGCATATGTAAAGCATCACTTAAGCGTGTGGTTGGTCTGTGGAACTCCTTGCCACAGGATGTGGTCACGGCATCTGGCCTGGAAGCCTTTAAAAGGGGATTGGACAAGTTTCTGGAAGAAAAATCCATTAGGGGTTACAAGCCATGATGTGTATGTACAATCTCCTGATTTTAGAAATTGGCTATGTCAGAAAGCCAATGCGAGGGAGGGCACCAGGATACAGGTCTCTTGTTATCTGGTGTGCTCCCTGGGGCATTTGGTGGGCCGCTGTGAGATACAGGAAGCTGGACTAGATGGGCCTATGGCCTGATCTGGTGGGGCTGTTATGTTCTTATGTGAAACTCTTAAAGAATAGTTCATAACAACATCAAGGTGAATCACTGCAAACCCCCCACCCCCAACTGGGAAAAGAACTCATCATAAATACAATTATGATATTGGTCTCAAGGCCTTTTTTACCCATACTGGTGCATACGGAATTATTTTTTAGTGTTTTGCAATTGTTGATCTTCAGCTGATTCCTGCTGAACCTGTTGCGATCTCATCTCCATCTACTGTAAAGTTCCAGCATGATCACCTTAACATTTCACATAATGCTCAGGAGAGATGGTATGTGCTTTCAGTGCTCCTCTGTGAAGGAACCTGGTCCAGAAATCCTAAAAGGAGGTGGGGAATGGGGGAAAGAAATGTTCACAGCTCTACTACGGTCAGCGGCACCTCCTTGATACCACTTGTTTTATAGCTCTATAAATCAGGCTCCCAGGAGCAGTCGTTTTGGCTGCTTCTCTAAGCACATCCGTTTCTTGTAAAATACAGATTAGGGGGACTAGCCCTGGCAGAATTGGCTCCCCCTGAACCCAAAGGGACCCTAAATCAAAGAAAAGGAAGTCATCAAGCACCTGCGAGGTCCGGCTTTTAATTTGTTTAATGATCTTTAATGAACTCAAAAAACTTTTTGTGATGCTGTCGGCCTTGGGCAGCCTTATTCAGAACTTGAGTCAAAGTGCTAGAACTGAAAGGGATCTCTAGAGCAGTGTTTCTCCAACCATCGGTCGGGACCCATTAGGTGGGTCCCGAGTCAATTTCAGGTGGGTCCCCATTCATTTCAATGTGTATTTTATTTTTCATAGACTTGATGGTATGGTATGCGACTGCATTTGGGGAAATGTTACAGATCTGTTCTTTTAACAGGCAACTATGAGTATGCTTTTAATCATCAGTGGTGCTTACTCCTGGGTAAGTGTGGATAGGATTGGAGTATTTGGGATGTTTGGGGATTTTTTTAAAAAGCAGATCAGTAACTGCTTGGGAGGTGCTGGGTAGGTTCTTTAAATTTTTTTTAAACTTATACTTATTGTATATTTTATACTTATTGTATACAATAAGTATACAATTTGTATACTTATACAATATTTTATACAATATTGTATACTTATTGTAACCTAAACCTTAATTTAGGTTACAAACCTGTCCACACTTTCCTGGGAGTAAACCCCATTGACTATAATGGGACTTACTTCTAAGCAGACACTCATAGGATTGGGCTCTTAATTTGATATTGTCATATGGGGGGTGTTAAAAAGTTTCCTGTTTCATAATGTCAGCTCTGGACAGGACATCACTTCCAGGTTAATGATATCACTTCTGGTGGGTCCTGAAAGACTGTCATTCTAAAAACTGGGTCCCAGTGCTAAAAAGTTTGAGAACCATTGTTTGAGCCTCATTGAAATGAACAGGAGCTGTGTTATTGTTCATGAATATTGACTCTCAGGTCAATATCCTATCCTACACAAATGTTAAAGGAAATAGTTACACTTTGTAGCATGGGCAAGCAACACTGGGTGCCAATATACATCTATCAAGTTAAACAAGGATCAGAAAGGAACATCCATGAGTGTTCCTCATGAGTAAGGAGGATATGATAGGGGTGTATAAAACTAGTACAAGACTATTTGCATCCTGGATGGTTGTGCCCTGGTCAAAACATAAGTAAATAGCCCTGCTGGTTTTTAAACTATGTGCTTGATTTTAAATGCTTTTTAAAAAATTTTATACTATATTTTGTTTATCCATTTGGGTCTGCAAGTCACCTTCGGCTACTGGAAAGGCAGGATAGAAATGTCTTAAATAAATGAAATAAGTATTTCTTTGAAAAATGTATATGCTGTTGTAAAGCTTTAAATGTTTCGCACCAAAAATTAATAGAGAGTGATTGACAATAAAGCCTTGTGAAAAAATAACAACACTTAAATATCAATTAGGAACAGAGTGCTACAAGGAGGATCAGTGGTGTAGACAGAGGGGGTGCAAAGCACTAAGTTTTGCAGGGAGCCTCACCACAGCATACAAGGGGCCCCTCCCCCTTCCCCTCACCTTTGGAGCCATTCCAGGAGGTGAATGCCTGGAAAGGCCTGGAATGGCTCTGAAAGGGAGGGGTAGGTGCTGCTTGCATGCTGCAGTAAGGCTCCCTGCAAAACTTAGTGCTTTTCACCCCCTCTAGCTATGCCACCCAGGAGGATACTTAGTCTGCATTTTTTTGGATGCTTAGTCTGCATTTTTCTAGAGCAGGGGTGCCCAAACCCCAGCCCTGGGGCCACTTGCAGCCCTTGAGGACTCCCAATCAGGCCCTCAGGGAGCTCCCAGTCTCCAATGAGCCTCTGGCCCTCCGGAGATCAGATGCTGGCCTGATGCAAGTGCTCTCAGCTTGATGGCCAACTGTTCAACCTCTCATGTGAGCTGTGGGATGAGGGCTCCTTCCACTGCTTGCTGTTTTACATGTGTGATGCTACAGCAGCAGCAAAAGAAAGGCCGGCCTTGCTTTGTGCAAGGCCTTTTATACTTCATTACATCTCTGCTGTTTAAGTAAAGCATGGTTGGGTCAGGGGTGCCCAAACCCTGGCCCAGGGGCCACTTGCAGCCCTCGGGGACTCCCAATCTGGCCCGCAGGGAGCCCCCGGTCTCCAATGAGCCTCTGGCCCTCCAGAGACTTGCTGGAGCCCACACTGGCCCAACACAACTGCTCTCAGTGTGAGGACAACTGTTCTACCTCTCATGTGAGCTGTGGGACATGCTGCAGTAGCAGCGAAGGAAAGGCCAACCTTGCTTCGTGCAAGGCCTTTTATAGGCCTTGAGCTATTGCAAGACCTTCATTCATTCATATAAGTTCCATCTCTAATATATCCATTTATGTAAATATATTCAAATTTGAAATTAATTCTCCCCCCCCCCCCGGCCCTTGACACAGTGTCAGAGAGATGATGTGGCCCTCCTGCCAAAAAGTTTGGACACTGCTGTTCTAGAGTAAGTGCACTGCAGACTTAAAGAACCACTCCAAAATGATTAATGAGACAATATTTCCCCACTTTCTCCCAAAACGGACAATGGCTCCATATTTGTGAGCTCAAACTGAATATGGAAGTATCTATAATATAACTGTAGTACACCACCTGCTGTCCATATAGGGGTCTAGCTACTATAGACTCTGAGCAGAGGCACTAATAGTGGAAGTTATAACTGATTGCAGTTCTGATTCTGCTTTTCCTACCTTATCTGCTTATTGTTGTGCTACTGTGTTTTTTTTAACTTTTATTGGCTTCCAAATTATGGGTGCTTTACTATTTTTAAAATTGGTTTTAACTGCCTTGCGAGGTTTCTTAGCCTGAAAAGTGGGCTACAAGTCATTGAAATAATGGAAGGAAATAGGGACATCATTCTTTGCTGTACACACCAAGGACAGCTCAGAGCCCAGTTCAACTGAAGTCTTTGGATTTAATTCGATTCATCCCTATTAATTTCCTTTGAATGGGAAGGCTTTTAACAGGAATGCTTGACTCAGGCACGATTCTTGCTAAACTTTTTCCAGTGTGAAGATAAATACCCTTGTTGGAAAGAGTCGACAGCAGGGGTCTCCAAACCCTGGCCCGGGGACCAGATGCGACCTGCGGTGAGCCTCTATCCAGCCTGCGGCCAGCCTCTGATCCCCTGAGAGCCTCTGGCCCAGTTGACCAAACACAACCAGAGTTGTGCTTGTGGGGTGGGGGAATGGGAGTCCATTTAAGTGTGTGCTTTATCTCTTGGGCTGTGTTGGTTGTTGGAGAAATCCTTGACATTTGAGCCCATTCATTTATTCACTCATGTAAGTTCCATCTCTAATGTATTTATTTAAATTTTATATTTAATTTTTTTTTTTCAGGCCCTTGACACTGTGCCAGATATTTGATGCAGCCCCTCAGCTGAAAAGTTTAGAGACCCCTGGTCTACAGGGTACATATAATGTAGTGCAATGGACTTTGTAGCAGGCATTGGGGTATACTTTAGTTTGGAACTTGTAGGCAAGCCCTGCTTTCTTTTAATTTTGTATTACATCTCATGACTTTGGGAATATTTGATGATGATGTTGATGCCTGTTCTCTCTTTGCAAAACTCAGAAACTGAGGCCTGCTTTTGATACTAACTTTACAGTTGTGAGGCATTCTAAGAAAACCTGAATTTTCTTAGCCAGACCACTAAACGACCACTGCTGTTGCCAGTACGTTTTGCAGGCTCCTGAAATTCACCCATCCCAAACCTGAGAAAGATGCCTCCCCTAGAGCTCATAGTCAAGGCTGGAGGGACAAACTGGTGCCCAAGGGGGGGGGGAGATTCAGGTTCCGGCTGGTTCTGCAGCCCCTGAAACCAATTGCCCCAATGGGAGACCCTGGCCAGAACATCTATCTTACAATCAGTCCCACATCAATGATCCCCCACATCAACAACATCAGGACTCATTGTAGTAGACAGTGCCACCATCTGCATGAGCTGAATGACAGGTGGAAGTCCTGTGACTCTATCCCACTGGGTATACCTTACCTGTATACCCAACAGGCATTTGTGACTCTACCCCATTTGGTATACCTTACCTGTATACCCTCCCTTCATTGGACAGAGTAAATAAACATCCCTTGTGCAGCATACTTTTTGGATTCCAAACCTCATTCCAAACTAACTGGGGGGGGGTGAGATGTTACTTTCCACCCCTAGGATGAGGGCCTCCCCTTTTGGGGCAAGGTGGTGGGGAGATGTCACAGGGAGGCATGAATTTCACCCACAACTAGAGAACACAGAGCATGCAAAAATCACACATGGAATGGGGCATTGGATGATGAGAGTCCCACTGCCTCTTCCGACATGGATATGGGCGAGAACTCACTCAGAGTAGCAGGAATAAATATGTATCTGTGCTTACAGATTTCAAGTATTAGCAGGCACAGATATATCATGGCCATGGCAAAGTCTGGGAAGACAATTTCTAAGATGAAGCATGTGCCTCTTCTCAATATGAGATATGCCTTACGGAGCTCTCAGATGACTGGTTATTTTTGATGCCTAGTAATTTCTGAAAAGTTGAACAGAGACCACCAACTTACATCACAGAAGCCCACCTGGCAGCCACTAAGTGGCAGTTGCATTCAATCACCATCAGCTTGGGAGGCCACATCCATTGTGATAACTTAAGAGGCAAAAGATTCCCTATCCCATTACAGTTCTTCCTGATCCTCCTGCCCTCACTAAATTGGTTTCAGACTTTAAAGAGAGATTGACAGACAGATTGATAGGTGGTGAAGGCTCACGCAAAACTTGGGAATGCACATGGATTTTACAAATAACTTCTGTTCGTTCCTTTCTTTTTTTTTCCAGCAAAAATGTGTGCTTTGAACCAGCATCTAAATGTTTTTTAAGACTCAGAAAATGACTCCACCAGGTGTCTTCTTGGAAACTCCCAACTGCTATGAGGGAACTCTGATCATAGACCAGAAGGGCATCAAAGGGGCAAACTCCACTCTCTCCTTTACTTAACTACATTTTCCAATTAAACCTCCTAACTGAGTTAAGATTACTGGACATCCAGTGAACCCTAGGAAGGCCAGGCTATAGTTTCTTGAACCCGTGGACTGAGTAATCTGCAATCTCCCTATCATAACAATAAAGGGGGCAGCCAATAACAACCAAATTAATGTCTACTCTGAGCAAGGTAGAGCCCATGAGGAAACAGGTCAGACAGTGGTCTGGAATTGAGAGTAGAACCAATAGTTTGGGACTGTGGATCCACCCCAAGTTTCAGAACCAGAATCAAGAATTAAGGATGTTCAGGACCCTGGACAGGTCCCAGGAAACCAATTACTTGTTCCAACAAGGACCTGGTGGTAACGGAATCCTTATAGACTTCCTATACCTGAGGACCTGCCCTAAGCTTCATCCTCTGACAAGGAAAAGACAAGGAATCCTCTGACAAGGAATCCTCTGGCTTGAAGACCTCCCACTGCCTCTCTAAGAGTTGCAGGTGGGAAGCGGTGGGGAGGGGGGAGGAGTGGGAGACAAGGAGGCTGTAGGAGGGAGTCAATCTGGTGGTGATGTCCCATTGCAAAGCAGGAGTCTTAAATCTAAAGAGGATTTAAATCTCCTTTCTCCTCTGAAACTTCCCAATCTGCTGCCACTACCCCCTTCCTCCCCTGTGCTGGATGCAGTTTACTCCTTTTCCACAAGGCTACATCAGCAAAGGGAGGGGGGCAAGATAGGTTTGGTCTCAAAGTATGAGAGCCTATAAACTAAACATAAGAACAGCCCCACTGGATCAGGCCATAGGCCCATCTAGTCCAGCTTCCTGTATCTCACAGTGGCCCACCAAATGCCCCAGGGAGCACACCTGATAACAAGAGACCTGCATCCTGGTGCCCTCCCTTGCATTGGCATTCTGACATAGCCCATTTCTAAAATCAGGAGGTTGCACATACACATCATGGCTTGTAACCCCTAATGGATTTTTCCTCCAGAAACTTGTCCAATCCCCTTTTAAAGGCATCCAGGCCAGAAGCTGTCACCACATCCTGCGGCAAGTATTGGACCATCTTGTTTGTGAAAGGCATTCACCTTAGGTCCCAGGCTTCCACCTCCCTTTACGATGGAATGCTGCACTGATTTGACATGGTGCTACCCTATTCCCCTTTCAAGGTGGATTTTAGCTTTGTCAGCGTGAAGTGCACACAACTCTGGATGCCAACAAGGATGTTATTGAAATCTGGAAACAATCAGATTCTGGGACAGATTCTGCAGGTTTGATCATGTTGAATGTATTTTGGAATTGTGGGCATGTTGAGCCAGTGTAAAACATGAAGTTCAGGCCCATTTCCAGATTAACTTTTGGCAACACACATGCACAGTCATGATTTGTGTCACATTAATGCACAAGAATGTTCCACATTTGTACCAGGCTAAAGTACAGTTCATTCTTTATTCACAGCAGTTTGATCTCTTATCTTTTTAAACAGTTTTCAAACAATACCAGACTCCAGAGGAACTCTTGTTCAGTGGGGATGAATGAAGTCTGTTTCCCAAGACACCCATGCCTGTAAAATCATGTAATATCACCTCTTGGCACTTCTTTTTGTTTTTAAATTGCCAATTTGCAATCCTTACAGACCATTTCTGTGGCTGGAGCTGCCAGCAGCACAAGCATTTCACTGGTGGTAACTACTGGAAAAGTGCCATAAAGCACTTTCTGCACTACCTGGATGCTGGTGGGAAGACCAGAACCTTCCTGTACATGTCATTGGCTCTCCTACTGACCAGCAGAGCAGGTAAGTCAGCAGGAGAGGCAGGAGGGGTGGGGGAGAGCGATATAGGGCAGGGAGTGGCAAAGCTGGGTGGGGGGGAGGCTGCAGGAGGGGGTAGAATTGGCAACTGGATCCTATCCCCCTTTCCCTAGCAAAATTGCTAGCACAGGTACGAGGAGACCCACTGTGGAAAGTGAGGCTTAAGCAGGAGTAAGGGGATCCTTTGGGATCCTCCCAGTCACACTCCCCCTCCCAGGTTCAGAGCACCTGTTTTGGGCATGGCTGCACCAGCTTGGGGGGGGGGGGAAGGATAGGTTTGGGCTGTTATTCTACTTTTCAAATTCCAAATTAGTTCCAAATGACAGGATCAGAAGTACTGGCATGGCAGTTCTCTACTTGCTGGCAAAGATGCTCACAGGATGCCATCAACTGCTAGGCATCCATCATGCATACACCATGAGTTGTGAACATACATGTGCAGAAAGAAGAACCCACAGTACAGGAATGCTGCTGGAACAAATTAGACCCTTGCATAACAAGACAGATGGGCGGCAGACATCTGGAGAACTGAAATTTAACAGAAGCCAGTGGAATTCACTATGCAACCTCAAGATGATGATGATGATGTCATGCTCATCTTAGTATCATTATCCCCCTATTGTGGAGTAGGGGAGCACTGACCAATAGAGAATGGCTTGCCTATAAGGCCATTTAGTGAATTTATGATAGGGATAAGATTTGAACTGGAAAACCGAGGCCAGGAGCATGAATCAACTTTACCCAAGGTCTTGAGTCTCAGAAATTGACCTTCTCCCCCCCCTTTTTTCCCCCTTTGGAAGTCAAAATCTAAATGTCAACTCCCAATCTTCACTGAACTTGGGTGTTGGTTTTAAAGTTTTGTGATCTGCCTTCTTGCGTCTTTGGAAAAGGAGGTCAGAACTGTAGAAGAAAGAAATACAAGTTGTCTTGTACACAACTAAGCTGTTGTCCAACTAGCACAATATGGACTGCCCTGACAGGTAGGGATTCTCACAGACCAAGGTAGATGTCTTTCTCAACAGTGTTATCTAAGGTCCTGGAAACACTAGGATTGAACCTGGAGCCTTATGCATGGAAATCATGTGCTCTACACCAGCAGTTCCCTGACGTACTGGTGCTAGTCTATTGAAAAATGCAACAATCTGACACTTCTTACTTAGGGCACAATCCTAACCCCTTATGTCAGTGCTTTCCAGCACTGGCATAGTGGTGCCAATAGGACATGTGCTGCATCCTGCAGTTGGGTGTCACTCACGGAGGCTCCTCAAAAGTAAGGGAATGTTTGTTCCCTTACCTCAGAGCTGCATTGCCCTTATGTCAGTGCTGGAAAGCAATGATTTAAGGGATTAGGATTGCGCCCTTAATCTCTCTCACAGCCACATTAGCTATCTATTGAAAGGGTGATGCTAGCAAGAACAGATTTCTTTGCCACATGTCCTACCATCCAGCTGCGGATGTTCTTGATCCTCTACTGTTCCAAAACTTGCTTTCCCCTTATGATTCAGATGCTCTCGTTGCGCTCTCATTCAAGAAGTTTCACCTCTTTTGCTCTTCCCATCTGGTCATCCACCATTGTAGCTGTTCAGCAGTTCAGATCTAAAATGTTTCGCTACCTCTGATGCTCACAGTCTTCTTCACCCCCAGGCCAATTCACAGTTGGTTATCCACTCGTTCCTAATAAACTTCTAAAACAAAAGAGAACCATACAAACCACAAACCAACAAGCCCCCTCAAAAAACAAAGGAATCCCTTTTACGCTCCTCTGGCCACTACCCTTTGAACACATGACTTGAAGGGGGAACGCATAATTTACAGATGAGGCCTTCATTATGTAGCAATCCTTCCAACAAATGTTGCAGTATTACATATTTTCATACATTAATCCCAGACCCATCAACATAATCCATAAATAGTTTCCATATGCTTTTGAATAAATCTCCCTTGTTCTGTGTTTTATAAATCGCGCTCCCAAGAGGTGTAATTTGAGTAAAGCTAGTTATCCATTCTGCCTCTGCTGAGGGAGCTTAGTCTTTCCAGAGTCTCGGAATAATTCCCTTCACCATTAATCTGATCCACATCTTGGTTGCTTTCCTTGAAGAAGGAAGTCTTCAAAATCAGACGCACTCCTCCTCATCAGTGGGGTTGGAGTGCTCACAAAGCCCGCATGGTGGCCAGCCCTTTCCTGACACCTTCCACACAATGTCCATATGAGCACCGACACCAAAATTATAATCATCACCACCCAGCATTGCTTTAAGTTAATCAAAACTGGGTAGCTCGCAGGCACAACCTAGTCATTCCCCCTTAGCATCCAATGCCGGGTGTGTAAAATATTAAAACATGCATTTTTCAATCCATGCCTTTTCTTTACTGCATTATAAAGGGGAAACCAGATCTTTTCCCACTGACTTTCCATGCAATTTCCCCCCAGTTCTGAGTTCCCCTGTGACTGCTAAGTGTGCTAAGGCACCAGTATTAAAATTTATAAGAAATGTATTTAAATCAGAAGGGTGAGGGTTGAATTTGAATGCTTCTCAGTACAGTAATATGAGGAGAAAACAGTAAAGTCATAAAACATATTGAAAACACCGGGCCGTAGTACATGTGAAGTGGCAGATCCATGATCTGATCTCCCAATAATTCTATTTTTAGTTAAATGCAGCCATGGCTGGGGGAGGGGGAAGCAGACTGTATTGGGACAGTGGTACTGGTGGGTGGTTACTCGTTCCCTTGTGCTGTTTCCCCAATCTAAGCCCTCTCCCCCCATAAGAAGCTGCTATTTCCTGGGGATCAATGGAACAAATAGCATCTTTGAGGAGGCAATTTCATTCAGGGAAATTGCATGGCAAGAAAGGGTTGAACTCCCCTCCCCCGTGCCATTACCCTGATCCAATTTGGAATGCCCCACATGGCTGCTTTTAACTGAAAAAAGGAAGATCCAATCAATGCTGCCTCCACCAAAACAGAGACAGATGCTTTGGTTCTTCTACCAGAATCTGCTCCAACGTATAACTGAGGGAAGAGGAATCATTGCATCAGGTGACAGGAGAGAGTGAGTGAGTGTGCCCAGGACATCCTGCAACTGAAATGTCCGTGTCCTACAAACTTGGAGGCTTGTTACTATAATAAAGTTGCCAAAAGTCCATGCACAGTGCATAAATGTCAGCGTGCAGTAGACTAGACCAGCATTTCTCAAACTGTGGGTTGGGACCCACTTGGTTGGTCCTGAGACAATTTCAGGTGGGTCCCCATTCACTTCAATGTGTATTTTTTAATATATTAGACATGGTATGCGACTGCCTTAGGGGAAATGTTACAGATCTGTACTTTTAACAGGCTACTGTGTATATGCTTTGAACAACAATAGTCAGTGGGGCTTA
Source organism: Tiliqua scincoides (assembly GCF_035046505.1). NCBI lineage: Eukaryota > Metazoa > Chordata > Lepidosauria > Squamata > Scincidae > Tiliqua > Tiliqua scincoides. The sequence goes on from NC_089826.1 coordinate 83,381,230, forward strand.
CCCCTAAGTAAGTGTGGACAGGATTGCTGCCTTTGGGATGTTTGGGATTGCTTTTTTAAACAGCAACTGCTTGGGATGGTTAGAAGGGTTCTTCTTTATTTTAAATAATTTTTAAACATAATTATTGTAAACTTATTTACTTACTTGTTTTGATTTTGTCATATGGGGTGTTAAAAATTTTTCCTGCTTGATGGTGTCATTTCCAGCCATGCCATCACTTCCAGTGGATCCCAACAGATTTTCATTCTGAAAAGTGGGTCCCGGTGCGAAAACATTTGAGAACAACTGGACTAGATGGCTGGGGAAGGAAGACCCGTGTTCAGCCTGACCAACCGAAAAGTTGGATGGATGCAGCTGCAGCCAGCTAAGTACCGATGGTACATAATAACATCAACACCAACTACTTCTGCGAGGCCCATTTTCGGACATATAGAGGCAAGTGCAGGAGGGAGGGCCAACACAGTGCATTGCTCACCATATTTAAGTATGACCGATTCCATGCTGAGGTGGTGAGCACAGGGCCCGATTCTGCTGAATCAGTCAAATTACCCAAAGGCCAACCCTGCATATCCACATGGAGGCAGGTACTGTTATATCTATACATGTGTTCAGAAGTGCACTAACTCTGAAAACGTGGCAGCGGCAGTACAAGTTAAAACAGTCATGGGGAGCAGTGGGGAGAAGGTGGAGAAAGTGTGCTCCTGCCAGCCTGCCGAAAATGTTTTCCTTAAAGACCCCAATTCCTGCAAGTTCTTGGACCCCACTGATAAAACTATAAATATGATCCCTCACGCTAGATTGTAAGAGGGGTGAATTTTAATCCATTACACAAGGGACCCTTTAATGACTCCCGAAAGGGGAGAATGGAAATGGCCCTGGCTTGGTCACTGCTCTCTTCTCTGCGTGCTCAAGCCTTGGCACGATCACTGTGTTTAATAAGTAATAAACCGACTGGGAGTCCAAAGGGTTGGGTTTTGCTTACCCTCTATCAAGTATTGCCAGAATGCGCTTGCTAATTTGGTTTGGCTGGCTACAGTGCAGCCATTGAAAATTAGTCACACCGCGGATCTGAGTCTCACAAAAAGTTGCCTCATTTGCTTAAGGGAAATGTTAGGATTCCAAAATATATATTTTGGCAAGTGTGAATCCTTAATCTCCAGCGCTGCCTGCCAGTTCAAAGTGCGGTTGAAGGGAAGATTATTCAAAATGCATTGGCACTTAAGGACTTTCCACTGGCGGTGAGAATGCCACCCTGTGCCAAGAAAGTAAAGATTGCGTTGAAATGCCAAGACTGCCTGCCAGCTTTGCATTTTTGAAACTGATCCCCGGCTTTCATACCATGTGTTTCTCCCACACTCCAAAAGATTCCTAGGGAACAACTGTTTGAGTGGCACCCTGGTTTGCTGCAAAGTCATGCAATTAAAGGACCAAAATGTTAATTGAGAAGAAGGGAGCGGGCCTCAAGATGAACGAGGAACACTTTGGAGCCTTCAGAAGTCAGGGGTTGGAAGGCTTTGGGATAATGTATGAAACAGACAGCATAGTTGTGGCCAGTATTCCTCCCAACAGCTTCGGGAAGTGGTAGCTCATATCTTCTTCCTGAAATTTGGTATCAGCTATTCTAGATGAGCCATCCACCAGTGGCATACAGAGGGGGGCTAGGGGGTGCTGGGTGCCAGGCTGCACAGGGGTGTCCAAGAAGCCACCCCAAGATGTTTAAACTTCTTTTTCAAGAAGAAACATATTTCTCTAAGAGTTATTTTTCAGTTGTTTATTGGAAAATATAAATATACAAAGTAACAAAGTTAGTATATCTATTATCTCTATACAAAGTTCAATAAAAGAAAATGTTCACTGCCTCTGCTCCTTCTCCGGCTGTCATTATGATTCATTTCACGTCTTGACTATTACTGAAAATTTTGTCATGGGGGACGTGCCGCTCCCCGATCGACAGGCTCACTGTTCCAGCAGACATTTGCACAGAATAGGATATAATACCAACCACTGTGTCAACATAGCAATTACCCAGCACCCCCCAATAAAGACACAGGCAAGGGCATATGGTACGACTCTGGGCAGCGTCGGTACAAGCTTGCCGCCCCCTTCATTGTCACCCCGAAGGGGCAGGGTGGCAGGCTAGCTCAGGCCACCCAAGTGAACCCGCGGTGTGCCTTTACCACCAGGCCAAGGTTCATCCAGCCTGCGTCACCCAGCCGGGAATGCCAGCATGACCAAGCGTGGAGTCCACCCGGCCCTTGCCACCCTGTGGTGTACACCGATATGACCTTACCTACCCAAAACCCGCACACCTGCCTAAAGTGACCAAGAAGACCTGTGGAAAACCTCCATTCTGCCCCTAACTCCACAGTCCGGGGTAGGCAAAAAAACCACCAACCGATGTGCCAATTAGGCTGATGGCAAAAATTCCTACCCGGCCTCAGAAGGCGACCAGCTAGTCTCAGACTGCCAAAGGGTGGGCGGGTGGGTGACCGCTGCCTGGTCCCGACTGCGCGGGCTTCCCTGAGCAGCCTGCATGTGGCCCCAGACCAATTAGCCCCCAACCAATCGGCTGCGAGGCTGGCCCCCCCTGTGCCTTGTGCAGGGGCAGGGCAAACGCTGGTGGCGCGCTAATAATAATAATAATAATAATAATAATAATAATAAAACTTTATTTTTATCCCGCCCTTCTCCCAAAAAGGGACCCAGGGCGGCTAACAACATATAAAACAAATTAAAACATAATTTCACAGATAAAAACATATTAAAAAACACATTAGCAGAACCCATAAAAACAGTAGTCAGAAGAGTCAGAATAAAAGAGCATAAAACAGCAGTTCTTAGAGGAATCGGGCCTGTAAAAAAGCAACTAAAAGATATATAAAAGATGTTAAAAAGACCAGAACGTCAGAAGGCTTGGTTAAACAACAAGGTCTTCAGGCCTCGCCGAAAGGACTCAAGAGAGGGAGCCATTCTCAAGTCAAGGGGAAGGGAGTTCCACAACGTTGGTGCCACTACTGAGAAGGCCCTATTTCTTGCCGTCGCCCCACGTACCTCCTTAGGCGGCGGCACTTGTAAAAAGGCCTTCTCTGATGACCTGAGAGGACGAGCTGGATTGTATGGGAGTAGGCGATCTCTAAGATAACCTGGCCCAGAGCAGTATAGGGCTTTAAAGGTCAAAACCAGCACCTTGAATTGGGCCCGGAAACGAATGGGCAGCCAATGTAGCCCCCGGAGAAGCGGGCTGACAGAGTCAAACCGCCTAGCTCCAGTGATCACACGGGCCACCGCATTCTGCACTAATTGCAGTTTCCGAACCGTCTTCAGGGGCAGCCCCACATAAAGCGCGTTACAATAATCTAACCTCGATGTCACCGTAGCATGGATCACTGTGGCCAGGTCTGCACGATCCAAGTACGGACGCAGCTGGCGCACCAGCCGAAGCTGAGCAAAGGCCCCCCTAGCCACAGCCGCCACCTGGGAATCCAGGAGCAGCTGCGAGTCCAGGTGGACCCCCAAGCTGTGGACCTGCTCCTTCAGAGGGAGTGCAACCCCATTCAGAGCAAGCTGATAATCCAGCACCTGCATCGAGGATTTCCGAACCAGGAGAGCCTCTGTCTTATCCGGATTTAATTTCAGCTTGTTAGCCCCCATCCAGATCCTCACTGCTTCCAGACAGCGCTCCAGGCCCTCAACCGCCACCCTGGAGTCTGGAGGAAAGGAGAGATAAAGCTGGGTGTCATCAGCATATTGATGACACCCCACTCCAAACCCCCGGATGACCTCTCCCAGCGGTTTCATGTCGATATTAAATAGCATGGGGGACAGAATTGAGCCCTGCGGCACCCCGCACCTCAATGGCCAGGGTGTCAAACAGGCATCCCCCAGCACCACCATCTGGGACCGACCTTCCAAGTAGGAGCGGAACCACCGCAAAACAGTGCCTCCAACTCCCAACTCGGCCAATCGGCCCAGAAGGATACCATGGTCGATGGTATCGAAAGCCGCCGAGAGGTCCAGCAGGACCAACAGGGACGCACTCCCCCTGTCCAGTCCCTGGCGTAGGTCATCCACCAAGGCGACCAAGGCAGTTTCCGTCCCAAAGCCCGGCCTGAAGCCAGATTGAAAAGGATCCAGATAATCCGCTTCATCCAAGACCCTCTGGAGTTGGGCCGCCACCACCCGCTCAATTACCTTGCCCAGAAACGGGATGTTGGAGACTGGCCGATAGTTGTTCAACACATTGGAATCCAGGGAGGGCTTCTTCAGGAGGGGGCGAACCACCGCCCGCTTCAAAGCAAGCGGCAGTGTCCCCTCCCCCAAAGAAGAGTTGACCACCCTCCCCGTCCACTCAGCCAGTCCCCCCCGGGCAGCTCTTATCAGCCAAGCTGGGCAAGGGTCAAACAGGCAGGCAGACGGCCTCACACTCCAAAGGAGTCTGTCCACATCCTCAGGCTGCACAAGCTGAAAAGAATCCCACAACACTGGACAAGCAGTTGCCAGGGGGACATCATCAGACATTGTCAATGTGGCATCCAAGTCGTAACGAATGCGATCGATTTTATCTGCAAAATGTTGCGCAAACACGTCACAGCGGCTGACCGTGTATTCCTCCTGGTCCACTGGCGGGGCCTGATGGAGGAGGCCCCGCACCACACGGAACAGCTCTGCCGGACGGTTATCAGCAGACACAATGGTAGCAAAGAATGATTTCTTCGCTGCTACCACCGCCACGGAGTAGGCTCTGTAATGAGCTCTACTCCGTGTCCGATCGGATTCATCCCGAGTTTTCTGCCACCGTCGCTCTAGACGCCTGCCCTGCCGCTTCATCAGTCGCAGCTCCTCAGTGAACCAAGGAGCCGCTCCGAGTCTGCGACGTGGCAGAGGTCGCTCCGGAGCAATCTCATCCACTGCCCTGGACATTTCCCTGTTCCAGAGGTCAACCAGGGCCTCAGATGAGACGCCAGTCTTGGCAGTGGGGAAATCCCCCAGAGCCCTCAGGAAACCTTCAGGATCCATTAGCCTCCGGGGGCGGACCATAGAAAATGGTCCCCCACCTCTGCAGAGGTAGGAAGTCGCAACCAGTCTAAACCTTACCAGGAAGTGATCTGTCCATGACAACGGAGTGATCTTGATCTCCTCTACATCCAGATCACTGCCCCCATGCCCAGCTGTAAACACCAGGTCCAGCACGTGTCCTGCAGTATGTGTCGGGGCCAAGATCTTCTGGGACAGGCCTAATACATGTGCCCCCGGAATTGTTTCACCACAATGCTCAACTCTGTTGCGCACATTTGCTGGTACAGACAGTTAGGGCTGGGGTATTAATGACTTGGACCAGAGATGGCCAGTGATTTATTTATTTATTTATTTAAGGCATGGATTTCCCACCCCTTTAGCCCCAAGGGGACCACCAGGGCAGTTAACAACATAATGTAAAAAAAAAAAAAAAAACCCAACCCACAAATAGGGGTCTGCAGACCAGATCCAGCTCTCAAGTCAAGGTTCCTGGCACAAAACATTAATTACAGTGTGGTAGAACGTTTGCCCAGTTTCACTAGTTAAGATGAGAAAAATGTAGCGTGACGTGTTCCCCACCTCCACGCAGCGAGACGTTACAGAGAATAGCTTAATCTGGATGAGAGAGTCTGGAGACAGACGATATCTTGCAATGTTTGATTCCTTCTCAAATACACAAGCAGATTACAATACAAGAAAGCACACTCCTATAAGCAGGCAGCACCAGTGGCGTAGCTAAGGGGGTGCAAAGCACTACATTTTGCAGGGAGCCTCACAGCAGCACGCAAGGGGCTCCTCTTGCTCGGAGCCAGGCATACACCTCTGCTTTGTGTCCCCTGCCTAGAATGGCTCAGAAGAGCTGAAGGAGGGGCCACTTGCATGCTGCGGTGAGACTCCCTGCAAAGTGCTTCCCCCCCCCAGCTACACCACTGGGCAGCTTAGCCTCTAGTTCTGTGCCAAATTCCCAAAGAACTCCAAAGTGGCACTTCAGCTCAGCTCATTCCAGCTAAATACTCATCTCTCAGTTACCTAAATTGAGACGTGGTACTGCTTGTTTCAAGCAGAGTATTCATCTCAGACTCCACCCTTTTAGGTGAATTGCCAGTCAGGAAACCATTTTCCACTGGCAATCTTGGCCCCTCTGCCACCTGGGGCACAGGAATGCAGAATGCCACCCCCCTACCCTGCCAGAGTGCCCTACCCCCTAAGGGGCCTTCTGAGGTCTCCGGAAGGACATAAACATCGCTTCTGGTTTTAACCCGAAAACCAGGGAGGCCCTCAAAAGACCTTCTAAGGGCTTTAAAACATCACTTCTGGTTTTCACCCCAAAACCAGAAGTGTGCTTAAAAGGCACTCAGGAGGCCTCAGAAGGCCTTTGGAGGGCTGTGGAGGTTGTGCGCAGCCTCCTCTGGCCCTACAAAGGCGAGGAAGGTGAATGGGCAGGTGAGGAAGGTGGCAGCACCCCTGCACTGGGAACTCTTTCCTCCTGGATTAACAGAGGAGTCCCCAATCCAGACAGTCCCCTGAAAATCAACCAGTAGTGGAAAGTGGATGGTCTGAGAGACCCAACAACACACTCCCTCGCAAGTGAACAGATAAGCAAAACAGTAATAAACTTCTGGTGCTTTGAAATAGCTGCAAAATATCAAAGGACTTGAGAGGAAGCTGTAAAGATAAAGACAAGGCACTGATGATCCAGCAGGAGGAGAAAAAAGGTGGAGGCAAAGGTTGGCAAGGATGTTAAACAACGAGTGGCAAACAAAATCTGTCACACTTTCCCAACCTTACTTACTCATAGCATGGGGGGGGGGAGCAAAACAGTAAGTACTTCTGGTGACACAACATGCCATGTAGATGGTGTATTGGAATCACGGAAGATATTGTGAGGAGCTAGGATGTGGTGTCAGCAGTGGCCCTTTGCTCTGGTGAGTTTGGGGAATGCAGGGTTAAGGCCTGGGCTTTCAGCAGGGGGTGTGCTGCACAGCTGCAACCACTAGAGGCTTCAGGGATATAAGCAGCACCTGAAGGAGGAATTGTGGGTTGTAGTTGGAGAGAGAGAGTGGAGACTTGCTGGCTAAATGGACTGACTTTTTGGCTTCCTGGCCTGTTGACACATGGACTGATTTATGGCTCTGCTTCTTGGACTGTTGGCATCCTTCAGTCTTGGAAGACTATGGTGTCATGCTCTGAATGGTGGTTCTGGAACAGAGTGTCTTCTCCAGTGCGTGAAGCCTGGGTAAAGCAGGTATGGAGGATAGGCTGTTACCCATGCAGCAAATCCCCCCTCTCCATGTCGCTGAAATGGTCCAATGGAAAGGCAGAAGCCAATACGGTTGGTTCCAGCGGCGTCGCAGGAGTTGCCAGAACGTGACTGTGTTCAGCCATGAACTGCCTCAGGGACTCCGGCTCCGGATTTTGCCTCGAGGTTGACTCCTAAAGCCTTTTCCGTAACTGGATGTAGCCACAAGGCAGTGGAGGTTTGGGATCAGAGTTTTCCTTCTCTCAGATGAGCTGCCTTCCTAGGCTGACGAGTCCCATCTACCCGGTGTAGTCTTGGACTGACTCTCTGGCTAACTGACTTTCTGGCACACTAACTCATGGACTGGCAAATGAACAACTTCCTGGCACATTGACTTGTGGACAAACAACAAACTGGCACCCTGACTGATGGACTAATCCAACAGAGGCTACAGAGTGCTGGGGTACTGTACATTACAGGACTATTGCTTGGAGAACTGGGAGGAGGGACCCTGCAGACCTCCACGCAAGCCACCTACTAGCCTCCTTCCTTTTGGTGCTGGGGTACAGTGGTAGTTCTTGCAGTCTGTTACATCTAGCTATGGTTAAGCTGGGAGAACTAATTGGTGTAAAGCGGGCATAAGTTTTCTTAGGCAAAGCTCAGAACAGGAATCTGGCAAAACAGATGGCCACTCACTGCTGGAGCTATTCCAGCTCTTACAGAACCAAACAGAGTCTCCTGCACACCGCCATTGCTGTGCAGGATGGCTCTGATGGTGAATGGGAAGGGCTGCTTACATGGCACATTGTGGCACCTGCAATATTTATCATTTTGCCCCCTCTTACTGACTCACATTGTTCCAGATTCTTGGTCCATGCACTCATTCTTTGTGAGGACAGGCAGGTGAGCCCCCATAAAGGAACAGGTACTCTTGACATTGGACCTGGGCAAATGTGCAAAGGGATGCATGTGATCCACTCTAGAAAATATAATAACAATCACCTGTGGGCATTAATCAGGTTTTACCTGTTAAAGCCTGAGCCAGAGGAGAGATGAAAGTGACATGAAATAATTTAGGCCAGGAGAGCTAACAGGATGCGTCTGCTCTAGTCAGCATCCTGAGATGCTACTGAGGAATGGCAGAAGGGTAACAGACAGTAATGCAGCAAGCTGCTTCCTGTTAACTTTCAACTCCAGACAATCTAGACTTGAAATTCTATGCACCATTTTAGGAAGTTAATCTAAAGTTTTGTCATGGATCAATGGCAATCTGTGCTGGCACGAAAACCACAGTCATTAATTTAGTGCTACCTTCCTGTTGACCTGTGACCTTTTTAAGATGACAATTTGGTTTCAAACTAACCTAACCAGTCTTACAAGCAGTGGTGTAGCTAAGGAGGGGGGGCAAGGGGGTACATTGCCCAAGTACCAGGCCTTGAGGGGGCTGTCAAGGGAGCTTGACACTAATGGGTAAAATTATGGAAACTTGGGTATTCATGAATAATACCATCATATTAAATGTCATATGATAGACAAATTAATGCAGAATGCAATGGAAAAAAAACTGCATTGAATTAACTGTATTCTATCAAAATTTATAGCCAAATAACCAGAAAAGGAAAACACAACTGCCTTATGTAACAAAAAGTGGATTTTCTTAAATCCAAACTGACCAGTGAGACTGATTGTTCCAAGAGCCAGTGAGGTGTTGTTATGATACAGCACAGAACAAATAAGGCAGTGGTTCTCCAACTTTTTAGGCCAGGACCCTCTTTTTAGAATGACAGCCTGTTGGGGCTCACCAGAAGTGAAGTCATTAACCTATCCTAGGCTGTAATCCTAGCCACACTTACAAGTAAGCCCCATTGACTAACATTGTTAAAAGTATATACATTGTAGCCTGTTAAAAGTACAGATCTCCCCAAATGCAATCACATACCATCAAGTCTAATAAACTAAAAATAAAATATTGAAATGAATGGTGACTCACCTGAAATTGACTCGAAACCCACCTAGTGGGTCCTGACCCACGGTTTGAGAAACAGTGCAATAAGGTGTTAGTATGAGTCAGCTCTCATTTCCATGTATCAAAATACAGTTCCCCTGCTAACTGAGTAAAGAGACACTCTTTCAAGTGGGGCTCCTCTTGTATTTAACCGGGGGGAGAATAACTGTCCCTCTTCACCCCAGCACAGTGTCTTTTCTAGTGACTGTTTCCTGGTGTTCTTCATCTTTTTAGATTGTGATCTCTTTGGCACAGAAAGCCATTTGATCTTGTCTGTAAAGAGTTTTGTGAACTTTTTTTTGCTGAAAAGTGATACATAAACATTCTTAATAATAATAATAATAATAATAATAATAATAATCAGAACGCCTATTCAGTTGTGTGAGTGTCATCAAGATGGCCACTGACTTTTTGTTGGTTATTGATTTTTTGGAATGACCTGTGTTTTCTTCACTCCCCCCACTTTTTGAGGGGAAAAAGGCTGCCCCCCCCAAAAAAAAACCCAGTTGGCTGCCTGTAGTAGTATGGAATGGTTGCAAGCCCACCATAACCCATAAGTAATTGGCAGTGATGTCATATCACCACAATTACTTTTGGATTTTGTCAAATGGGGATGTTAAAAAAATTGCACCCCAGGTGCCATATACCTTAGAGCTGCTCACAAGCCTTCTCCATTCTACTGCTGTCACTCTAACTCTGCCCTGCCTCAGCGCCTCCTTGCTGTACTCAAGTCCCTACCCCACGCCTCTTCTTCCACCTACTGCTGACATTGCTACTCCTTACCTCTGCCATAAAGCTTGGAGCCTTCAAGGTGTTGCTGAATGCCTCTAACTTCTGGTTGGGTTTCTCCAGAGAAAGGAAGTGAATTGTCTTTCTGGGCTGTTGCCAACATATTCAAGTCTCCTTGGTTCTTGCAGAGAAAAGAAGAGGAGGCAACAGCAAGGGGGTACAGAGGGGGAGGAATGGAGGCTCCCCTGCCAAGTCTCAAAGTTGCATGAAATTTCATTTAAAGCTCTTTTCCAGACCAACCTAGCTTCACTCTTACATGCTGTAACTCATTAAGTACACCAAGGCATTAGAAAATGTTTATAATATTAAGCAATAAGTAAAATCAGATTTCAGAATCTTGGTTTTGGATGTGAAATGCTTTTTTTTTTTCTAGAGGCAATTTTCGGAACAGCAAAGGGGCTACGCCGTGGCTGTTTTGGGAACCTTGGGGCATTGATGGGCATGAGAGTTCATAGGCAAGTGCCATTAGCATGGAACACTTTCTTGGCACAGATCTAGCATTTAGATTTCAACCAGCAGCCAGTGTCCTGTCATGCACATTCCTTTCAGCATGGAAAGAGGAATCCAGTCAGTTCAGTGGCGTCGAGATAAGTATTGCAATGCAGATGGAGACTTGCATTACCTGTGCTGCACTTTTGGAAGCGCAGAACTCCCTTGTTGGAAGAGGGCTAATTTTTGGTGTCCAAAAGGAGTATCCACTCAAAGCCAAACTAGACATTTGGGTAAATGCATGGCTACTACTACTGAACATGGTCTTCACATGTCTAGTTTTACCTTCCATAACTACTACTCTTGTTTTCAACCTGTGGTCCATGGTCTACAGATGGTTCGTGTGACCCTGAGCAGTGGTCCATGAGGTGTCAGGCACAAAGATTGCCTTTGATCATTTCCAGCATCTCACTTGAGGTAGCACTCCTCACAGAATACCAGTGAGGGTGGAGAATGAACTGCCTATAGTCGGCACTGAAGTGTCGGCTGTGACTGTGAGCAGTTCATTCTCCATCCTCTCTGGTAGTCTATGGGGAGCACAAAGCTTGGAAGATGCTTCATCATGAACCACCAGAGAGAAGAATTGGACTGCCCACATCTGCAGCTGGCGACAAAAGCAGCAACCCACAAATATCTATTTAAAAATCTCTTAAATCTCTAATACAGCTCTTAGAGGAATGCAATACCACCAGAGTGGTCCTGCCACCAGAATGGTCCTACTCTTTTGGAGAGGGATGTTTGATGCCTGTGTCTATGTCTGCTGACAGCATAATACACAAATATACCACCCATATGACAGTAATTGACAGTCATATGACAGTCTCACAAAGAGAGTCTGGTCCAACAAGAAGCTGACGGAACATACCAAGATCCAGGTCAACAGAGCTTGCGTCCTGAGTACACTTCTGTACTGCAGCGAGTCATGGACTCTCCACTCACAACAGGAGAGGAAACTGAACGCTTTCCACAAGCGCTGCCTCCAACGCATTCTTGGCATCACCTGGCAGGACAAAGTTCCTAACAACACAGTCCTGGAACGAGCTGGAATCCCTAGCATGTATGCACTGCTGAAACAGAGACGCCTGCGTTGGCTCGGTCATGTCGTGTGAATGGATGATGGCCGGATCCCAAAGGATCTCCTCTATGGAGAACTCGTGCAAGGAAAGCGCCCTACAGGTAGACCACAGCTGCAATACAAGGACATCTGCAAGAGGGATCTGAAGGCCTTAGGAATGGACCTCAACAAGTGGGAAACCCTGGCCTCTGAGCGGCCCGCTTGGAGGCAGGCTCTGCAGCATGGCCTTTCCCAGTTTGAAGAAACACTTTGCCAACAGTCTGAGGCAAAGAGGCAAAGAAGGAAGGCCCATAGCCAGGGAGACAGACCAGGGACAGACTGCACTTGCTCCCAGTGTGGAAGAGATTGTCACTCCCGGATTGGCCTTTTCAGCCACACTAGATGCTGTGCCAGAACCACCTTTCAGAGTGCGATACCAGAGTCTTTCGAGACTGAAGGTTGCCAATACTAATGACAGTAATTGATAAAAATGCTTTAAAACAAAAATGTTAATTTGGAATAAAAACACAAAACATCGCTTTCAGTCTTTCTTTCTTTTCCCCCCCAAAGGATAACACCAAAATTTACACACACAAAAATACTGACCCTACTAATTACAGATTTAAATGTATTTGCAAGGGGTGGGGGTTGTATGTGGTCCACAATGGTTCCAATTTTTGCCTCAGCGGTCTGCGGGCTCCTAAAGTTGGAAACCACTAATCTCCCAGAATGTATTCATGTCATGGCATCATAATGTTATGGAGGGGAAGGGGGGCTACAAAATGGGCAGTGGTTGTTTTTGGCAACTGCTTGCCTCACTCCTAAGGGCTGGCTTGGGCCCCTGGTGTCCAGGATTCAACACATCAGCGTGATCTCCCTTGTACTCCTCACAGCAATCACTAACAGGCATCTGTCAATTTTTTAATAAGAAAACATTCTAAGAAGAAGGAGAGACCCAGTTTCATAAACGTGGGGTTTGAGCTCAAGATTACAGGAAACCCTTTACGTGGATGTGTGTTCCATTGAATAATTATCTTCCTTAAGAAGATCTGCTACCCAGCTTGCAAGTGTAATTGGAGCCAATGAAACTTACCGAAGGGCTCATTGGCCAACCCTGGCTCTGCAATTCATTAGCATCGAGTTGCTGGAATACAGAGCTGTTCAAACTGCATTTTATGTTTGTTTTTTTTTAACAGGGCAAATTTCATGTCAAAATTGCTAAGAATGTAGATAAAATGGTAGCAGCCTTGCTTGAAGCACTGAAATAGGCAGCCCTGATCTATCAACAACTGGGGGCCCTAATCCTATCCAACTTTCCAGCACCAATGCAACCGCAATGCAGCCTGAGGGTAAGGGAACAAATGTTCCCTTACCTTGAGGAGGCTTCTGTGACTGCCCCACCACCACAGGTGGCAAGGCATACCATATTGGTGTGATTGCATCAGCTCTGGAAGGTTGGATAGGATTGGGCCCTGGGATGGCACACATAGGGCTTTACACATTTGTTTAACAAATGGCTGCTGGTAGAGCATGCTGTGTTTCATTGGTGGCCATTTTGGGAGCACTGTCGCATGATGTGGCAGCATCAGTTGTTGTTGTTGACAACCTTCAGTCTCGAAAGACTCTGGTATCGCGCTCTGAAAGGTGGTTCTGGCACAGCGTCTAGTGTGGCTGAAAAGGCCGATTCGGGAGTGACAGTCCCTTCCACACTGGGAGCAAGTGCAGTCTGTCCCTGGTCTGTCTCCCTGGCTGTGGGCCTTCCTTCTTTGCCTCTTTGCCTCAGACTGTTGGCCAAGTGTTTCTTCAAACTGGGAAAGGCCATGCTGCAGAGCCTGCCTCCAAGCGGGCTGCTCAGAGGCCAGGGTTTCCCACCTGTTGAGGTCCACTCCTAAGGCCTTCAGATCCCTCTTGCAGATGTCCTTGTATCGCAGCTGTGGTCTACCTGTAGGGCGCTTTCCCTGCACGAGTTCTCCATAGAGGAGATCCTTTGGGATCCGGCCATCATCCATTCTCATGACATGACCGAGCCAACGCAGGCGTCTCTGTTTCAGCAGTGCATACATGCTAGGGATTCCAGCTCGTTCCAGGACTGTGTTGTTTGGAACTTTGTCCTGCCAGGTGATGCTGAGGATGCATTGGAGGCAGCGCATACCAGTTCATCAGTGGCACTACCTACCTGAAATCTGCAAGCACCAGCATACACTTGTAGTGGTATTGGGTCCTGAAGCCCTCTTTCTGGTCCCTAGTTCAGCCTGGTCCACGTATCGGCCTTCACACTGATCAGTGTAAAGAGGCACTGGAATTCCCACAGCCCCAAATTCTATCCCACGTGTGGGTTGTTGGCATGCTCTGTGCCAGAACGCAGGCCTTTATTATGAGGCAGATTTCATGCCCCACATGTTGGCCATTAGATATTAAATATCCCATGTTCAGATTTTCCTGGCAATCAGTATATCTTAAATCCTGTTCAGGCATTCACTCTCCCATGAAGAGTGTATACATGGCGGCTCTTCCACAGCGCACCATGCTGACTCCATCCAGTGATGCTCTCCCTGCACATGGCCCCCTCCACTTTCCCATGGTCAGCATTTCTCTGCAGCAACACATGCTGAACATGGAGAAAGAGTCTCCCTCTGATTGCCACCTTGGAACTTCCAGGGAGGAACTATCCCCAGGTTGAGTATTTGTCACTCCAGAGAAACACTGATCACGGAGAGGGCCAAATGAGGCTCTCATTGGAAGGTTGGCACAACACAATATGGAGGTTCCATCATCCACGCCACAAGAAAGTGAACACCAGAATAGGGCTTATTTATTTTGTAGCAGCAACTGTTACCTTGCACATGCCTGATCTCGGAAGCTAAGCAGCATCAGGCCTAGTTATTACTTAGATGGGAGACTGCCTGGGAATACCGGGTGCTGTAGGGCTATACCATAGACTGAAGGTTGCCAACCAATTTTATTTGATTTTTTTTTTCCTATAAACCGCTTTGGGAACTTTTTGTTGAAAAGCGGTATATAAATACTGTTGTTGTTATTATTATTTATACCACCCTTCCTCCACAGAGCTCAGAGTAATGTACTCATCTGGTAACTCAGGCAACTGCTTCAGTTGGCCTCATGGATGGGCCGAAACGGCATACAGCTAAACATCCAACTTCCTCCTTCTCTTTTGTTACTGGAAGTGGAAAAGAACAGAGAGGGAGAAGGTACTCAGGACTTGGTATAGGAGCCTGTACAGAGAGCAATGTTTTGCTTGGTATCCACTAAGACAGTGGTTCCGGGAACCGGGAACCAGGAACCGTGGAACCAGAAACCATGGCTCCCTGGGGGGGGGAGCAGAAACAGCCATCAAATCCTTGTAAAAAAAACCTGCTGCTCTATACAATGTATAGGATTGCAGCCTGAATGGGGAGCTGTGGTCAATGGCCCAGTAGGTCAAGGGAGCTGCCAGTCAAAAAGTTTGTAACCACTGCACTAAGGAATTATATTTCTAGGGAGGAGGGTTGAGTTGGAGGGGAGTTACTGGGGTAAATTGTTCTTTGTTTTTTATTTTCCCTAAGTAGGGACCTATACCAACCTAAATTAAGGCAATGATCCCGTACAATTTCCTGGGAGTAAGCTCCATTGCGCACAGTGGGACTTTGTTCTTAGTAATCAGGCATAGGATTGCACTGTTAGTAAAGTTAAGGTCTTATACTTTAGACTAACTTGAGGTTTATGGGGCAAAAGAAAACAGAAATCTGAAAAGATTTCTTGCAAAGAAATTCTTGAATAAACATGCAAGCAGATCATCTTGTGTTATTAATATTTATATGGCAGCCATGCAAACAGAGACATAAAATGTTCTCCTAAAAACTTTAAATTGCAAAAATACCATTTCCATTTTCACATGACACTGTTTATCGTGGGCTTGTTACACCCCCCAGAATCCAAATTGTTAAAAGATTCTTGGACCACCAATTCCTCATTAAATGGAGACAATTCTGACCAAAAGGACAGGAATGAACGCTTCTTGATGTCTGTTTCTAGAATGCTCAACTGTTATAATCACGGTTCAGGGGGCTGCATGCCTTAGCTAAGAATTCAAGCCAAAGAAAAAGGACAAGGATTCACTGCTCATGTTAGATGAGCGACTCAAATGTTTTTGCTGATCCCTGTAGCTCTGTAGCTTCTCGGACACATTAAACTTCTTCAAACCTGCTTGCATGTGTGACCTAGACCTAAGAAGCCAACAGCCCTAGGGAGTTCCTGGATGGGGGACTGGAGGTGTCTTTGTCAACCTGCATAATATTACAGGCAGGGGAAAACTTGGCAGAGGTTTGCTGTAGCCTGAAGGATCAAATGCACCCCCATACCAGAAGCATGAGAGGCAGTCTGGTTTTGCTTAAAGTAGGAATCTCGGGCAAGTGGGGTAAAAGAAAGGCATTGTATTACCAAGCCCATATGTTCAAGAGTTATTTGCCCCTAAGAAATCACTAGGTTGGCAGAAACCAACATGACATTGAATATATATATTTTAAATCCTTCTGACCTTTTCAAAGAGAATTTGCTATCATACTTTTAAGATTCTCTTTTCATTGAGAAGGCTAAGAATGTCTTTTCAGCGGCTGATTTTCTCCTAAATCAGGCAGATACCATCGGCAGACCAGAAGCCGCTACCAAAGCATTTTTTTCTGCCTCATTTAACATGCTAGACAACAGTTAAAAAAACAATAACACCCGTATCGTTTCTGAAACCTGCTGGCAGGACAGACACTCCCTCTGCGTCTCCATCCTGTCCAATTGCTCAGCAGGTTGGTCTTTCTGAAGGTTTCCTATTTCAGAAGGACCCAGCGTGAGACCAATTCAGGATTCAGTTTAAGGCAAAAGATGGGAAAACCTTTTCCCTGTTATAAAATGCCCTAGTGCAGTGGTTCTCAAACATTTTAGCACCGGGACCCACTTTCTAGAATGACAGTCTGTTAGAACTCATCAGAAGTGATGTCATTAACTTGGAAGTGGTGTCATGACCAGAAGTGGCCTCATCAAACAGGAAAATTTTTAACACCCCCATATGACAAAATTAATTAAGTAAGTAAGTAAATTGGTTGGTTGGCAACCTTCAGTCTCGAAAGACTATGGTATAAGCCTACAGCATCCGGTATTCCCAGGCGGTCTCCCATCCAAGTACTAACCAGGCCTGACCCTGCTTAGCTTCCGAGATCAGATGAGATCGGGCATGTGCAGGGTAACACTTTAAATAAATTAAAAGTTTGCAATAAATATAAGTTAAAAAATTTATTTAAAATAAAGAACTCCCCTAACCCTCCCAAGCAGTTGCTGATCTGTTTAAAAAAAAAAAAATTCCTTAAACATCCCAAAGGCTGCAGTCCTATCCACACTTACCCAGGAGTAAGCCCCATTGACTATCATTGTTAAAAGCATATACATAGTGGCCTGTTAAAAGTACAGGTCTGTAACATTTCCCCAAATGCAGTCACATACCATGGTAGCATCAAGTCTACTATATTAAAAAAAAAATAATTCAAATGAATGGGGACCCACTTGAAACTGGATCACAACACTACTGTAGTGATACTTTATAATTTAGAAGTATTTCCATAAATGGAACACCAGTTAACTATATTCTCTATCAAATGATAATTTGTCAATATGCCCAAGGATATGAGAACATCTGAGCCTGCTCTACAAAATTTTGATGCACTCTACAGATTAAGTCTGCCTTTTATGCCATTCCTCATTTCTTTTGTATATACTTATGGATACAAAAATATTACAAGAGGCATCCAATATTCATATAGTTTTGGTGCATATCTGATATCTGCAGTTACATGCAAAAATTTGACATACTTTTCATAGACCAACCCTTTGTGCTTTGTTGTGGCAAACATGCATCAGAAGTAACCAGATTTTGGCTTCAGATTTGGCAAGGGGAGGCAGGATCCCAGCAGTTGCGGCCCCTGGAAGAGTGCAACCTGGGGTCTTGTGACCCCCCTCAGGCATGCTGTGACAGCATGATGTCACATGACATTGTGATGTCATCTCTGGGTTCTCTGCAGAGGAGGGATTGGTCATTACAGCAGTTTCATGAGCCTCATTCCTTCTCCTGTGGAGGTTTCCAGCCTCCACAGGAGGAGGAATGGGGCGGACGAAACCATGAGTGCCTCTTCCATAACTAGGGTGGAACTTGGGGGCAGTTATGCACCCCACCTTGGCATTATTATAGCCCCCTGGATGTAATGTGAGTGGCCCACCAAATGCCCCAGGGAGCACACAACAAGAGACCTGCATCCTGGTGCCCTCCCTTGCATCTGGCATTCTGACGTAGCCCATTTCTAAAATCAGGAAGTTGCACATATACATCATGGCTTGTAACCAGTGATGGATTTTTCCTCCAGAAATTGGTCCAATCCCCTTTTAAAGGCATCTAGGCCAGATGCCATTGCCACATCCTGTGGCAAGGAGTTCCACACACTAACTACATGCTTAGTAAAGGCATTTTTTTTGTCTTTCCTAACTCTGCCAACACTCAATTTTAGTGGATGTCCCCTGGTTCTGGTGTTGTGTGAGAGGGAAAAGAGCATCTCTCTATCCGCCCTATCCTTCCTGGGCATAATTTTGTAGGTCTCAATCATTTCCCCCCTCAGGTGCCTCTTTTCTTGACTAAAAGTTCCAAATGCTGTAGCCTTTCCCCAAAAGGAAGGTGCCCCAGCCCAGTAATCATTTTAGTCGCTCTCTTTTGCACCTTTTCCATGTCCACTATGTCCTTTTTGGGATGTGGCGACCAGAACTGGACACAATACTCCAGGTGTGGCCTTACCATAGATTTGTACAACGGCATAATATTAGCCGTTTTATTCTCAATACCTTTTCTAATGATCTTGTATCTTCAGCCATTTTTTCCTCTGCAGTAACACAGCGGCAGAATTCAAGTCTAGCACTGAACAGGGAAGACCAAAAGTAGAAAGAAAATGTGTGAGAGATTTAAAAAAAAAGAAAAAAAAAAGGCAGACATAATAAGAAAGTGTAGCCTGCATCCCAGAAATAGAATTAAATGAACAGCCCACTTAGATGAAGGTCAATTAATCCAGTTGGCCCTTGGCTGTTTAAATAAAGGGCTTTTGACTAGCTTAAAATAAGACTCTCATCCAGAAGTCACTTTGATATACACCCTTCCAAAATCTTCCTTTGCCACCCAGCTTGCAACTGTAAATCCAGAAACAAAACATTGCTGTTTGCCAGTTGGCTACAGTAATGATTTTTCTATGGCAATATCCCAGCTGGCTGCTAATTGTTACTAGGATCAAAGGGGGGAGGGAGCCTTGGTTTTAATGTCAAAGCATTTAGTAGTTCCTAGATTTGTCCCCAGGTACGTTAGCAACAGCTTAAATCATAGAGTCAAATTCACTTCTCAAGTTTGCGTTTACTGAAACCTGCAGGGATTGTGAGAGGGTGTCAGAGGACAGAGGTCAGCTCCTAATACCTGTACAGAAAAAATTATACTTTGCAGGATTCTCACTTTGTCTCCCCTTTGAGAGGCAAATGCATTTTCCAAAAGCATCTTCACATTCCTACCTTTTGTGGGAATCGTTATTTACACTCTTTGTGAAAATGACTCTCTGATCCAGTTGCAATCCTGGCCCCTGTGCTGCTCAGGGGTAGGACCACATAGTGCCATTTCCCCATGCCAGCTGCCCCCCACTGGGTACATAGGAAGATCTTCTTACGCAGAAGAAGGAGGAGGAGGAGGTCTGGGCAGGAGGTCTGGTCTAGAGGGTAGAGCCTCCATTTGCCTGAAGATAACATCCAAAGGTCGCCAGTTTGAGGCCACCGGCACCGCGCGACCTTGAAGCAGCTGACAAGCTGAGCCTTGTTATTCCATCTGCTCTGAGCGTGAGAGGATGGAGGCCAGAAAGTGAAACCAGATCAAGAAAGTAACACCTGAATGTTGTGGTTCTTGTAAGATAGAACATTCTTTCAAATTGTAAAAATCCCTACGGGGATTTAATAAGCCTGCCTATGTAAACTGCCTTGAATAAAGTCTTGAATAAAGGCCAAGAAGGGCGGTATATAAATACCTGTATTATTATTATTATTATTATTATTATTATTATTATTATTATTATTATTATTATTATTATTATTATTATTATTATGCCCAAAGTGGCGACGTGGAGACTCCCTGCCCTCCAGAAGGCCTTCTGAAGCATCCAGAAAGCCTAAAAATGTCCCAGTTTTTGTCCCGGAGGCAAATGCCACCACCCAGAATGGCTCCAAAGGGGAGGGGGGCTGCTTGCAAGCCTCACTGAGGCTCCCTGCAAAACTTAGTTCTTTGCACCCCCTCTAGCTACGCCACTGAATGAAACTTCTGCCAAGTCTCCTGGAGAATGCCGTATACCCTTTGTATAACAGTGATGGTATCTCAGTGTTCCCGAGCTTTGCCTCAATTTCAGCTTCTAGCGGAATAATATTTTCTAGATTTCAAGAAACACAGCTACTCACACATTCTTTTGCCCAAGAAGAACTAATAGCCTCGGAATTTGAAAACAATATATATTTGACCACACAAACTAATAAGGCACTAGGATTTTAGCAGACACTATAAAACGTAAAATTAGATGGAAAATTGCCTTAAGCCCCTGTAAATTAAAATTACTCTTTTAATAGCAAAAGTAACTCTTATATGGCAACAAACATTGTTGTGATCTTCATTTAACTGGCATTTTTCATATGGCCAGGGGTATTTATTCATCCTGCTCCGCTATCCCAGCCAGCTTTTAACAACACAATGTCTTGCATATTTTCACAGCATTGTAAAACAAAACAAAACGTTCTGCAGATTTATTTGATTCCTGCTGAAAAACAATTTTTACCTCCTCCTAACCTGTGCAAACTGGAAATTACCCTTAATGTAATTTTCTGGGTTCCCTATCCATTTATTAATCAGGAAGCCAATTAGAGATGTTTGGCGGGCTCTGATTTGAAAGAGCAAACGCAACAGATGTTGACAGTTAATTTGGATATTTTTTGTTAACAAGCATTCAAGTTTCTATAATGAAATAATATTTGATTATGTTCTAGGAATAAAAAAAAACACAGGCTATTAAATTGCAGCAGGTTGGGGAAATGCCAGTACATTAATCACTCTGGGAGCAATAAAGCAGATCATTTGACATTTAACTTTCTAACATTTTTTGTGGGTGATTTTCCATTTCAGTTCTTTTTATGCGGCATTAGCAGGGCTCGATTTGGAACTCTGCAAGTGCGTGTCGCTGCAATTCTTTAAAGTCTTTTGAGTTTTCACAGGCCTGTACAATGTTGAGAACTTACTCCGAAGGAAAACACAACGTCTCCTGGTTACGTGCACGGCTGTTGTGATTTCTCATGCTTCCAGTTTCATGACTATTTTAACAATATGATTGAATTCCATAAACAGGTGGAATTCATCTAACCCCTGACTCAAGTCATTGGCTGTGGGTAAAGCCCTACAGAACTATTCATCTCACTCTCACTTTGGCCGAACCCTTCCATGGTTCATATCCCAGCAGAGTCTTAATGCACTGCCTTAGCGTCCAGGGCAGTGACATCACAACGTCACATGATGATGCTTTCCCAGAAAGGGGGGTGGTCATTACAGTTACTTAGAGTACCCTGTTCCTTCTCTTCTGGAGAAGCGGTGTATGAAACCACCAGCACCATCTCATCTGGGGAGAACCTGGAAGTGATTGCCTTTGCACCACTTGTGCCTCTTCCCAGAAAAGGGGCAGTCACTATGGCAGTTTCATGCGCTCCATTTCAGAGGGCTTCACAGAGCATCCAGAAGAGACAGCATGGGGACACAAAGCTGCCAGCACCTCCTCCATAACTAGGGTGGAACATGGAGGCAGTTATGCACCCTTGCTTGACATAGCACTAGGGCCAGGTGCCCCTCAGGCATCACTCTTGTTATGGTTCTGCATTCCAGAATACAAAAATCAAGCACAGTTGTTACCACAAGAACTGCCCACAAATTAATTTTGTAGGACAGATACTACACACCTTAAGAAGACACGATTCTACTCTCTTCTGGTAGGGTGCATGTCATACCTTATTAATCTGCAGATGCTTTGTATATTAAGTAATCTATTTATATCCTGCCTTATCTTCAAAGACTTAAGGCAACTCACCACGTATATTAAAAACACCGTAAAAAATACTATAAAAGCAAAACGTTGGGGAAAAAAGCAACCAAATGAAGTAAACCCAACCAAGAATTAAGAGTCTGAAAGAGAGAATTAAGCCAAAAAATAATGCTACAATGGGGGGAAAAATTGAAAGAAGTGTGTTTTGACCCGCCTATGAAAACATACGAATGAAGAAGCACAACAAACATCCCACAGGAGGGAAATCCACATGGAGGGAGTCACCACTGAGAAGGCCCTGCCTGCACGTACCTATCAACTATACTTTAGATAGCTGGAAAACGCAGCTAGAGGAAAACTGCTAGAGGAAAACGCAGCTATACTTTAGATAGAGGAAAACGCAGAAGTTCCCCTCCAGAGGAGGCAAGGGCATGGGAAAACTTGGAAAGTGCAAGGGTGCAACCAGGATGATGACTGCACTTTGAAAAGGAAACATCTGGCAAAACTGGAGAGTTCTATGAGTTTCTCTAACCGAACAATATTTGGGGGAAAAAAACCCTGTTTTAAAAAAAAGGGGTTCATGATAAGCCTGCCTATATAAAACCACCTTGAACCTATGAAAAAGGTGGCATATAGTCTTTCGAGACTGAAGGTTGCCAATAAAATACTATAATAAGTAAAATAAATGGGTAGACTCACATGGGGGAAGGTGGTTTTTCAGGAACCCAGGACTTATATAGAAGAATCTATGTTCAATTCTGTAAGAAGCTAAAAAAAAATTTCAGGTACAAAAATTCTCTCAGTGGCCAGAAACAGCCAACCAGCAAAACAAGTGAGCAATGCCACTAATAGCACAATCTGATTTCTGCACAGAGGTTTGACCCACTGTGTTCAATGGGGCTTTACTCCCAGGAAATTGTGCGTAGGATTGCAGCCCTAGTCACCATCACCACTCACTTGTGGAAAGAACTCTCACCACTTAGGGTAGATTAATTAGCATAGCAGTGGCCCAAGACAAACAAAACAATTGCGTTACTTTAAGAAGCAGGTTACATATTACTGCATTTCCATGATGACGAGCATTCTTCTCCCTCTGGTTAGGAAACATTAGCTGCTTCAGTAGCTTTCATTCTCAGTAGTATCCACTAGGGGCCAGTAGTCTCTTAAATGAGTTAATGAAGCAAGCTTCTGCATGAATAAATGAATGAACCTTATGCAATGTTTTCTCAAAGACAATTGAAAAACCTCTGGGAAATTAGTCTGTTTGCATGTTGCTTTGCTGGAACTGCATTGCTTTAGGGGAAAAGAATCAATTTAAAAAAATGCAAAAAGAACATTTACAAACAGCCATTGGAAAAGTCACCATGCAATGGGGGGCGGCGAAGAGGTACCATTGCTTTCCCCCCAGCGGCATCACTGTGGGGGTGCAGTGTGTCTGGGCTGCACCGGGTGACACTACTACTCACCAAAATGTTTAAAATCTTGGCATTTTTGAACAATACCCTCTTATTATATATCAATTAAGGTGTAATTTTATGCAGAAAGCAACGCAACAAACCGTGTTGAAATATTTCTATTCCACCAAACATTATAGCCAAAAACTCAGTAGGGGCAGGGTGATGGTGTCTGGGCAGGGTGATGGTGTCTCACCATGCCCCCCTCCGGGGTGTTGCCCCGCCCACTGCACAGGTCCATCATGGAGATGATATGCTGGCCTCCTGCACCGGGTGACGCAAACTGTAGTGACGCCACTGTTTCCCCCTGCTAAGAATGAGAGGAAAAGCACTTTAAATTTCACCGGGTTACCTATGCACAACCCTGACTGCTGGAGCAGACTATGGGGGATCAGGCATGTGGCACCCAGTTGTTCAAGCAACTCCTCACCAGCTAGGGTTATGCATGTGGGAACCCAACATAACGAAATACCCAACACAGCAAAAATCCCTACCAAAGCCATGGGGTGGGGGCGCGGCCCTCAGTCCAGTAAGTCACATTGACTGAATTTAGATCAAACATTGTACAGTACATTCCATCGTGCTTTTAGAGTTTTGCAACACAAAGCCAGGAACTGGGTTGAGCATGATTTTACCAGATGGTCTACCTTGGGACATGCCTGCTTGTCGATCATTATACAAATGCTGAAGTTATGCTGGGATTCAGAATCCTCTCCAAGGCAATATTTCAGGAGGGCATGGTGCGTAACATGGTTTATGTCACCGGCCTGCTGCACTGAGTCAGTCTGATGCATTGCTCTGAATCTGTGCCCTGGTCATTTTCCTCCTTAAATGAGCCTGACACTTATTAGGATGCTGTGTCTGAGGACTGGGCTGGATTTTTCCAATCATAAGCAACAAATTCTTTCCTATGTATTCCTTCTCGCAACTGACCTGTGATTGTTTGGGCTGCAGTCTTTATAATATGGGTAACAGGCTGGTGCATTAGGAAGTTCCCCAGTTAATTTAACACTTTAGGTATTATATACAAATGCCAGAGGCATGACTTAACTGGTATCCACATGAATATATCATATGAATAAAGTGAAAAGGGACTCTGTATTTTGAACTGCAGTAGTTGGGATTGCTGCTCTAATGGTTTTGAAGAGACGTTACACATATTTCCGACCTGCCGAACCAAATGCATTTAATCCCCTATGTATTGCGGTCTACTCAACAGACCTCTTGTTTTTGCAGTTCTGGGCAGACAGTGAATGAGGAGGTGAAGTCCTTGGTGGACTCCATACCTGCCTGTTCTTCATGTACAGTATGACTCTCCTCACTAGTCTTCATTCTTTAAGCACACCAGTTCAGTTAGATAACATTGAAAGATCATAGAATTGAAAAAGTTCCCACAAGGTCATCTAGTCCAACCCCCTGCCTGTAGTAGGTGGGGGGCAGCCCATGGGGGGTTCAGGTTGGGGAATGGGCCAAACTGGGGACAGTTTGAGGTCAGGATGGAGTGGATCTCAGTCCTGTAATATGTTGCTAGCTTTGCAAAATCTGGGTGAATAAAAGCACAGGATGTCACGGGTGGGGCAAGTCCCTTTCCCTTTAAGATGGATTAAGTTGGGTGTTTGTTACCCAGGTGTAGTGCATTAGTAATTTAAAGAATAAAACCTGGGCATGGGTGCCTGAAAACACACACAGCAGGAGGAAGGGAGCTGGGGGTTAACAGCTTTTATACTGGAAGAAATGCTGAGAGACCTGTAAGATGGTAATTTTAGCCTCTTTTTAGATATGATCTTTTTAGCTACTGTAATTCATGTAGATATGTTATTGGAGCCATTGAAGCTCCCTTAAAGCTATAATAAAAATCTTTTACATGAAAATTGAGTGCAATAATTAACCAAGGACATGTATGTTAATAGGACCTGGGGCTTGGAGTAAGCTAAATAAATAAACATTGCTCTTGGGGGTTTGTGGAGGATGGTGTAGGTGGAGGAGGGTTAAATCCTGGTTGACTTGGGAATCTCCCCTGGTCCTTCCCTACCCCAAGGGTGATGTTTGTGACACAGGGGACCTCTGAAAAGATGTCTCGGCCAGGGGCTACACAGTCCTGATTGGCACTAAAGCAGCTAAAATGTGTTGGCAACCTTCCGTCTCGAAAGACTCTGGCTCTGAATGGTGGTTCTGGCACAGCGTCTAGTGTGGCTGAAAAGGCCAATTTGGGAGTGACAATCCCTTCCACACCAGGAGCAAGTGCAGTTTGTCCCTTGCAGATGTCCTTGTATCTCAGCTGTGGTCTACCTGTAGGGCGCTTTCCTTGCACGAGTTCTCCATAGAGGAGATCCTTTAGGATCCGGCCATCATCCATTCTCACGACATGACTGAGCCAACGCAGGCGTCTCTGTTTCAGCAGTGCATACATGCTAGGGATTCCAGCATGTTCCAGGACTGTGTTGTTTGGAACTTTGTCCTGCCAGGTGATGCCGAGGATGTGTCGGAAGCAGCACATGTGGAAAGCGTTCAGTTTCCTCTCCTGTTGTAAGCGAAGAGTCCACGACTCGCTGCAGTACAGAAGTGTACTCAGGACACAAGCTCTGTAGATCTGGATCTTGGTATGTTCCATCAGCTTCTTGTTGGACCAGACTCTCTTTGTGAGTCTAGAAAACGTGGTAGCTGCTTTACCAATGTGCTTGTTTAGCTCGGTATCCAGAGAAAGAGTAAAAGAGGGAATATCAGTGATGCATTGAAATGCACACATTCGATTTCACTGAAGAAAATTTAAATCCTGAGAAAGGTGCAATAACAGCCAGGAGAGAAAGAGTGGCAAATGTGTGATCAAATGATTGTTGCTAAGAAACGTTCTGATAAGGTTTGTACTTCTTGTACACTAATTGGAACCAGCTCTGGTTTCACATGTGGATGGTTTAGGTTTACAATAGAGCAGAAGTGCAGTCGATGGAAATATACCCACAACACAGGGCAACACACATTTTGTGGTCTTAAAACTTAGACCTATACTTGGGTATATTTGGGGTGCTGAATTCAAAAACAGCATTGCTTTTGTCCAGTTGGGTCTAGTTTTTGGGGGGACGCCATAGCTTATACCATGGCTCACTTACAAGGAAGCTGTTCGAACCATTCACTAACAAAACTAAGTCATACCCTCAAAACTAGATCCAATTGGGTGAAACCAATGCCATTTTTTATTTAGCACCCCAAAAAATCCTAAATTTGTTCAAACATCTTTCACAACATAAAAAAAATTGTAGGCCTGTGTAATCCATGAGTTTCACCAAAAGTCTAAAGATGATTTCTTATTTTATTCTGATTTTATTATGTTTTGGTGTTGTTTTAAAACAGTGCATATGGTGTTTCCGTGTGCTGAATGCTTTGAGAATGCTCAAGACTTTCAAACGTGCTGTGGAAGTAGAATACACTGGTGTACTTTCACCACCACATCCACTAGATAGCAGTAGATCCCCATGAATGCTTCTTCCAAACATGCAGCAAAGGCAACTGGAAGGCCTGCTCCCCACAGAATAAGCAAAGACTTGTAGCAGTGGCATAGCTAGAGGGGGTGCCTAGCACTAAGTTTTGCAGAGAGTCTCACTGCAGTGTGCAAGTGGCCCTCCCCCTCCACTTCAGAGCCATTCCAAAGCATTCACCTCCATTTTGCACCCCCCCCCCACCCAGAACTGCTGATGGACTGATGGCTGAATGGACAGTCTGCTGGAACAGACTGCTGGAGACACTGAGATTGGTGTGTGGCTGCCTTGCCCAAGACCTGCTGAGGACCAAGGTGCTGCTGTAGTGGCTGGAGTTGCTGCTGGCAGGAGAGGGAAGGAAGGAAGACCTCTGCAGGTTGAACAGGTGAGCTACCCTGGTGGGGGGGTCCAGCAGTGCTGCAGGGCAGAAACAGGGCCATTGTTGGGGAACACAAAGCTAATTAGCTTAAAGTGGGCATAATTCTTTAAGCACAGCTTGGACTGGCAAAGCTAGCTACTCCACTGCTGCAAGTCTTTGCTTATTCTGCATGTTTGGTTTGGCTGCTCTGAAGATCATATATTTGACAATCATATTGGTGGCTCAACATAGGAACTGGAAGATCCACAAATTTGCCATAGGCACAAACTCACAGTCACAAGGAATTCAAATAAAAAAAACACCCTACTCTTGTCTCACTTTCAGCCCCTAGTCTGGAATATCTGTCTGTCTGTCCTGCCTTTCCTCTAAGGAGCTCAGGGTGGTATACAGAGATACATGCCCACATCTCATAGTTCCTCCCCAGCCCTGCGTCTAGATGGCTCCAAATCAGAGCCATTTTGGAAGCAATGGGTGGCCCCAGAGGCTTCTTCCAGGGCACACCAGGCTGGTGATCCACTCTACCATCCTCTGCAGCTTCCAAAAACCAGGAGTAGCTTCCAGAGGTTCAGCATGCCATCCTGAGGCTGTGGAGGCCACTAGAGTGGCTTGCCAACCCAGCACAACCCAGAAGAGACTTCCCCAGCATCAGCAGGAGTGTTGAAACCACTGCGGATTTGAGTCACAGCACTGCTAAGATTGGAAACTGCTGGCTTAACCAATTTTTGCCTGGCCCACATTTGGTCCCTGTTGCGCATATGCAACATTGGGCACAAATGGCTTAAGGTACTATGCAGTTGTAGTTCTGTAGCTTCTCATTTCAACACAAATTTTCTTGTTTATTTGAGGATTCAATGCAGAAGTATTGCTATTCCAACCTCGATATGTGTTCCCAATTTTTATGGCCCACCATAAACCATCATAACATTTTTGCCATATCGGATCTGCTATGGTTGATATCTTAAAGCCATTTGAAATATGCAACACTGATTTGTGCCATGAGCTCTACTTGAGGATTTCATTAAGTATCTAAAGACATCCTGTGACAGTCATTAACTACTAAGCTCGGATGTTTTCCTGTTGTCATCCAGTGTTCTATAAGGCAAGGAAAGCCTTTGACAAAAGGTTTGAGTGACTGTATTTTTTTTAAAAATGTTTTTCCTACACTGATTTAAATGATCCCATTCAGGAGAAAGGAAATGAAAAGTTTGGGGCACACAAGGAAGCAATTTGTTTGTCTGTTTAGAGTTCCTGCTGAAATATACGTTAGGATCTGTGAGCTCCCACATAGTAGGAAGCTTAACCAGGCACTCTCATTGATCCTACCATATGGTAAAATGATGGAACATCTGAATAAATAAGCAGACAATCGAAAGATGTAGATGACATTTTGTCCTCATCATTCAGAGTCTTCCCCCACTCCATCAGAATCTAAAGATCTAATATTTGCCATGCATGTCAGGAGCTTCTACATCAGCTTACCAGGTTTAAGAAGATTCTTGCTCATAGGTTTTTTAAAAGTCATTTCAAAATTGTTTCCCGCATTATCTCCTTAAAATGAAAGAAACTTCTCACCCCAGCCTCTTAAAAAACAGTATTTGGGAATGGGGTTATGTTCAGATATTTTGCCATCTCTTGTGAATGCTCCATTCCCCCTTCCCATTTTCTGCCTATTTGTTCTTATTTTTGGACATTAGTAAGTCCACAAGAGCTCTGTTGCAAGTTCAGCAGTCTAAAAACCTGCTGGGACATCCTTCTGCAGCAGCCTTTGGTTGAAAAGCCATGATCTACCAACCATGTGCTTCTGTGAATTTAAATCATTCTTCCCTGTCTGCAGAAGCTAAGGCTCACCAACTGGGCAGCCAAACTGATCTTATCTAGGTAAAGACAGGAGCAGGAAAATGGTAGAGCAGACAGATTGGTCCTACTCCTCCAATCAGGTGACTAAGTATCATCAAACCCAGGTTTCTTAAGATCAAGAACTAAGATGCTCAGCATTTAGTAGACAAAAATCTAGCAAACATAATTCAATCCAATGTGATCTTGATGTAGCAATACAACTAGGCTTCTATTGGTGATTGGCCAGAAGCTTCAGCTGGCACACTGACTAGAATCCCCTTCCTGGTGTGTGGGCCACTCACAACATGCCATACTAGTGTTCCAGTTTCCTATCATCTTGCAGGTACAAATGAAGTTGATACTGGTTTATTTTCTCTTAAGTATCTGGCCTGTCCTAACCCTGCCTGTCCTATCAGTGTCATCAGCACCTGAGTTGGTGAGCTTCTTGTTCCCCAGGGTAGAGGGCAATATTATCAGGTTGCTGGCTGAGTGAGAAACCATAGCATTATTTTGTTACGCAAGACACAGTGGCAGTTAATCACAGTCAGTACACCAGATCATCACAGAAGATGATCACCACTGCTTGAATAACTAGCCTGAAGATGGTCCCAGATCTAGGCTTTTCTTCATTTGAAGGTGTGAACATTTTAAATTGCCCATTCCCTTCGACTGAAGCTGGACTTTATGAAGGCAGGCAAATGGCAGCCTTCCAGTTTGCATGCTTTCTCCATCAAAGCCAAGAGGTGTCCATTGTTCTTTAGAGTTTCTTTTCTAGTTGGAGTGTTTTAGATGGAAGGGCTGAATTAAACTGCAACAAATGGGATATTCATCTTATACATCCCTTGAAACTGTTACTTATCCAGGCCCCTGGTGGCTGATTCTCCTATGTGCTTGCTTTCGATCTTATTAGAAATCTGTGTGCTTGTTTTATGTAGTTCCCCTCATATTGGGCTCACAACCCACTGGGCAGTTCTTTAATGCGCAGTGGTATAGTGGTAAATTTTGAAGATAAACTATTATTATAATGGCATATCACCAAGCCATTGTAAGTGTAAGATCAATGTAAATCGATGCCAAGATCAATGTAAGTTGATGCCTGTTTATCATCACTGGTGGCACAACTCCTCTGGCACAGTGGCAAAAAAGTGGGCAGCAAAGGGGATGTGTCAAGCAGGAAATGGGCTGAGTAGAGGTCAATTTCACTGAGGTTCTAAACTCCCTCAAATTTCAAACTAAACTAAACATATGAACAGCCTCACTGGATCAGGTCATAGGCCCTTCTAGTCCAGCTTCCTGTATCTCACAGCGGCCCACCAAATGCCCCAGGGAGTACACCAGACAACAAGAGACCTGCAAGGCCTCCTGGGAATTGTAGTTTAAGAACATAAGAACCGCCCCACTGGATCAGGCCACAGGCCCTTCTAGTCCAGCTTCCTGTATCTCACAGCAGCCCACCAAATGCCCCAGGGAGCACACCACATGACAAGAGACCTCATCCTGGTGCCCTCCCCTGCATCTGGCATTCTGACATAACCCATTTCTAAAATCAGGAGGTTGTGCATACACATCATGGCTTGTAACCCATAATGGATTTTTCCTCCAGAAACTTGTCCAATCCCCTTTTAAAGGCATCCAGGCCAGATGCCATCACCACACCCTGTGGCAAGGAGTTCCACAGACCAACCACAGTAAAGAGTAAAGAAATATTTTCTTTTGTCTGTCCTAACCCTCCCAACACTCAATTTTAGTGGATGTCCCCTGGTTCTGGTGTTATGTGAGAGTGTAAAGAGCATCTCCCTATCCACTCTGTCCATCCCCTGCATAATTTTTTATGTCTCAGTCATGTCCCCCCTCAGACGCCTCTTTTCTAGCTGAAGAGGCCCAAACGCCGTAACCTTTCCTCATAAGGAAGGTGCCCCAGCCCCGTAATCATCTTAGTCGCTCTCTTTTGCACCTTTTCCGTTTCCACTATGTCCTTTCTGAGATGTGGCAACCAAAACTGGACACAATACTCCAGCTGTGGCCTTACCATCGATTTGTACAACAGCATTATAATATTAGCTGTTTTGTTCTCAATACATTTTCTAATGATCCCAAGCATAGAATTGGCCTTCTTTACTGCTGCCGTACATTGGGTCGACACTTTCATCGATCTGTCCACCACCACCCCAAGATCTCTCTCCTGATCTGTCACAGACAGCTCAGAACCCATTAGTCTATATGTGAAGTTTTGATTTTTTGCCCCAATGTGCATGACTTTACACTTACTGACATTGAAGCGCATCTGCCATTTTGCTGCCCATTCTGCCAGTCTGGAGAGATCCTTCTGGAGCTCCTCACAATCACTTCTGGTCTTTACCACTCCGAAAAGTTTGGTGTTGTCTGCAAACTTAGCCACCTCACTGCTCACCCCTGTCTCCAGGTCATTTATGAAGAGGTTGAAAAGCACCGGTCCCAGGACAGATCCTTGGGGCACACCGCTTTTCACCTTTCTCCATTGTGAAAATTGCCCATTGACACCCACTCTCTGTTTCCTGGCCTTCAACCAGGTCTCAGTCCAGGAGAGGACCTGTCCTCTAATTCCCTGACTGTGGAGTTTTTTTCAGTAGCCTTTGGTGAGGGACCGTGTCGAACGCCTTCTGAAAGTCCAGATATATAATGTCCACGGGTTCTCCCGCATCCACATGCCTGTTGACCTTTTCAAAGAATTCTATAAGGTTCGTGAGGCAAGACTTACCCTTACAGAAGCCATGCTGACTCTCCCTCAGCAAGGCCTGTTCGTCTATGTGTTTTGAGATCCTATCTTTGATGAGGCATTCCACCATCTTACCCGGTGTAGATGTTAGGCTGACCGGCCTATAGTTTCCCGGGTCCCCCCTCTTTCCCTTTTTAAAGATCGGTGTGACATTTGCTATCCTCCAATCTTCTGGCACTCATTTAATTTCTCTGCCATCAAATTTGTGTTTTTGGCTTCACTGCTTGGGCCCTCCCCTGGTATGAGGGTGGGGGAGGAGCTGAAGGAAAGTGAAACTGAGGCACTGGCAGAGGAAGGGGCTCACCTGGGAAGGGGAGGCGGTTGGCCCCTCCCCACACTCCAAGTGCAGTCCTGCTCCAGCCACCCCAGGGGAAGGGGTCAGCCCCCCTGTGACAAGACCCCCTTGCTGACCCCCGCCAACCCCTCCCCTTGTCAAGCCCACCCGGTCTGTCTTGTGACCCCCTCCTGAGCCTTCACTGTCCCTGCAGACCCCCAAGTGGGGCCACCCTTCCCCTACTGCCTCCCAGCTTCCTGAGTCACCCCCAGCACCACCCCTTGGGGGCCACCTCTCCTCCCATGCTTTTGTCCTGGGTGTCTCCCCCAGGTGGGCCCCCTCCCCCACTCTCCCCCCAGGTGGGGCAGCTTCCTCCCCCACTAACCCCCAGCTTCCTCTGAGCCTGCCCCCACACCGCCCCTTGGGGGGCCACCTCTCCTCCCCACCCCCACCCCATGTTCTCACCCTGACCCCCTCTGACAGTTCTCGCCTGGCGGGATCCCTGTGGGGGAGGGAAGCCCCCTGCTGTGATTGGCTGGGGTGTGGGAAGAGCAAGGAATGGGGCTCTCTCCCTGTTGGACAGCAGATGTGGCCCAGCCATGCTGAGGCTGGAGAAGGTGGCCAACATGATCCTGCAGGTGCCCAGCATTGTTCTGCTGGACCTGCTCTACCGGTGGGACGTGCAGGCCTCTGCCGAGCTGCTGCGCTCCAGGACTGAGGAGTTTTACCTGTGGAATATCTGTTATGCAGGTGAGCGAGCAGGTAGAGCCCTGAAATCGGCCCTGCCACCTGTGCTGGAGTTTTGGCGACACCAGAGGCGGAAGGAGCAAAGTCCCACCTGGGCAGCCTGGCTTGGTTGTGGGAGCAGAAAGTCGTGACTCGCCTGCAGAGTTGACCCTAACTGTAGTGCTGATCAAAGTGCTCGGTGCCCTGTTGAAAGAGACCCTCCAGGCACGACACCAGAATAGCCAGACGTTTTGCATGGGAAACCCTGAAGAACACTGTGCAACTGAAATAAATAGAAGTGTGTGTCTTCTGATTATTGGCTGTATTTCTATTAATATTGGCTCGGTCATGTCGTGAGAATGGATGATGGCCGGATCCCAAAGGATCTCCTCTATGGAGAACTCGTGCAAGGAAAGCGCCCTACAGCTAGACCACAGCTGCGATACAAGGACATCTGCAAGAGGGATCTGAAGGCCTCAAGAGTGGACCTCAACAGGTGGGAAACCCTGGCCTCTGAGCGGCCCACTTAGAGGCAGGCTGTGCAGCATGGCCTTTCCCAGTTTGAAGAGACACTTGGCCAACAGACTGAGGCAAAGAGGCAAAGAAGGAAGGCCCATAGCCAGGGAGACAGACCAGGGACAGATTGCACTTGCTCCCGGTGTGGAAGGGATTGTCACTCCCGAATCGGCCTTTTCAGCCACACTAGACGCTGTTCCAGAACCACCATCCAGAGCGCGATACCATAGTCTTCCGAGACTGAAGGTTGCCAACTCAATATATATATATATATATATATATATATATATATATATATATATATATATATATATAAACTCTCTTGCTCTTTCCGTCTCAAGGAGGGTGACTAACAGCCAGCAATTACAAAGTTACAAAACTGTTAGGAGCAGCCAGTTCACCAAGGCACCACTACAACCTAAGCCAGAAACAAAGCCGATCAGGGACACATCTGAATAAAACACCTGTCTGGGCAGAATCCTGTTGTCCTGACTACTGAGCACCCCCAAAAAAGTAGCAATCCAAGAAGTAATCTGGTTTACAGAACCCCAGAGCCAGTGACGAGAACGCCCTAGCCTGAGAGCCCATTCTCTGCACTCCAGGTGGCTGAAGGGCCTTCCCTGGTGACTGCTAGTGAGCGGTCAGTAATTCTGTGGGCCTAAGCCATTTCTGCCAAACGTTGCATATATGCGACAGAGAGATCAAATGTATACATCTGTGGGCTGGGCAGAAATGGGTGAAATTCATTCAAGTTCTCCCAGCCATGGGAAGCTAAGCGGCGTCACTCTAATCTCTTACCACTCGAAGTCTTGTCCACCTCCCACCAGCCAGTTTTTAAGTTCCTCTTATGTATTGCCCACATAGCTTCAAACCTATTTATGCTGAAGTATGCACTAGAAACCTGTTTAAAAAAAAAAATCTGAAAGCTTAGATTCTTGAGATACTAAATTCTACTCCCCATTCCATGTCCAGTCTTGCTATTTTACAGTCATGGCAAGGCAGACCTGCAGCGTGGTTTGGGACAATACGTTAATTGCCTTGGCCAGCAAACTGGCTTTTTGAGAATTGGATAGAGGCTCCTAGGAATGTGGACTGGTTCTGAATTGAGTTCCATGGCATTGTTCCAACTTTGTTACCCTCTTTCAGGTCATCCGGTGTGTGTGGTTGTCTTGCTACTCCCGGTCCAGTCCCTTGTGAAGTTGTACCTCTACATCCTGACTGTGTTGCTGCTCTACGTGGGTCATCAGACTTCCCAGTGAGAACGAAACTGAGGAGAGATTTGACTTGCTAGGAAGGAGGATAAGAACATAAGAACATAAGAACATAAGAACAGCCCCACTGGATCAGGCCATAGGCCCATCTAGTCCAGCTTCCTGTATCTCACAGCGGCCCACCAAATGCCCCAGGGAGCACACCAGGTAACAAGAGACCTCATCCTGGTGCTCTCCCCTACATCTGGCATTCTGACTTAACCCATTCCTAAAATCAGGAGGTTGCGCATACACATCATCGCTTGTACCCCATAATGGATTTTTCCTCCAGAAACTCGTCCAATCCCCTTTTAAAGGCGTCTAGGCTAGATGCCAGCACCACATCCTGTGGCAAGGAGTTCCACAGACCGACCACGCGCTGAGTAAAGAAATATTTTCTTTTGTCTGTCCTAACCCGCCCAACACTCAATTTTAGTGGATGTCCCCTGGTTCTGATATTATGTGAGAGTGTAAAGAGCATCTCCCTATCCACTCTGTCCATCCCCTGCATAATTTTGTATGTCTCAATCATGTCCCCCCTCAAGCGTCGCTTTTCTAGGCTGAAGAGGCCCAAACGCCGTAGCCTTTCCTCATAAGGAAGGTGCCCCAGCCCCGTAATCATCTTAGTCGCTCTCTTTTGCACCTTTTCCATTTCCACTATGTCTTTTTTGAGATGCGGCGACCAGAACTGGACACAATACTCCAGGTGTGGCCTTACCATAGATTTGTACAATGGCATTATAATACTAACCGTTTTGTTCTCAATACCCTTCCTAATGATCCCAAGCATAGAATTGGCCTTCTTCACTGCCACCGCACATTGGGTCGACACTTTCATCGACCTGTCCACCACCACCCCAAGATCTCTCTCCTGATCTGTCACAGACAGCTCAGAACCCATCAGCCTATATCTAAAGTTTTGATTTTTTGCCCCAATGTGCATGACTTTACACTTACTGACATTGAAGCGCATCTGCCATTTTGCTGCCCATTCTGCCAGTCTGGAGAGATCCTTCTGGAGCTCCTCACAATCACTTCTGGTCTTTACCACTCGGAAAAGTTTGGTGTCATCTGCAAACTTAGCCACTTCACTGCTCAACCCTGTCTCCAGGTCATTTATGAAGAGGTTGAAAAGCACCGGTCCCAGGACAGATCCTTGGGGCACACCGCTTTTCACCTCTCTCCATTGTGAAAATTGCCCATTGACACCCACTCTCTGCTTCCTGGCCTCCAACCAGTTCTCAATCCACGAGAGGACCTGTCCTCTAATTCCCTGACTGTGGAGTTTTTTCAGTAGCCTTTGGTGAGGGACCGTGTCAAACGCCTTCTGAAAGTCCAGATATATAATGTCCACGGGTTCTCCCGCATCCACATGCCTGTTGACCTTTTCAAAGAATTCTATAAGGTTCGTGAGGCAAGACTTACCCTTACAGAAGCCATGCTGACTCTCCCTCAGCAAGGCCTGTTCGTCTATGTGTTTTGAGATCCTATCTTTGATAAGGCATTCCACCATCTTACCCGGTATAGATGTTAGGCTGACCGGCCTATAGTTTCCCGGGTCCCCCCTCTTTCCCTTTTTAAAAATAGGTGTGACATTTGCTATCCTCCAATCTTCTGGTACCGTGGCCGTTTTGAGGGACAAGTTGCATACCTTAGTCAAGAGATCTGCAACTTCATTCTTCAATTCCTTAATAACCCTTGGGTGTATGCCATCAGGGCCCGGTGACTTATTGATCTTTAATTTATCAATGAGGTCTGAAACATCTTCTCTTTTAACCTCTATCTGACTTAACTCCTCGGTCAGGAGGGGCCGTTCGGGCAGCGGTATCTGCCCGAGGTCTTCTGCCGTGAAGACAGATGCAAAGAACTCATTTAATTTCTCTGCCATCTCTAAGTCTCCTTTTATCTCCCCTTTCCCTCCCTCACCATCCAGAGGGCCAACCGCTTCTCTGGCGGGTTTCCTGCTTCTAACATATTTGAAGAAGCTTTTATTATTCCCCTTAATGTTGCTGGCCATGCGTTCCTCATAGTCTCGCTTGGCCTCCCCTATCACCTTCTTACATTTCTTTTGCCACAGTTTATGTTCCTTTTTATTCTCTTCATTAGGGCAAGACTTCCATTTACGGAAGGAAGCTTCCTTGCCCTTCACAGCCTCTCTAACTTGGCTGGTTAGCCATGCGGGCACTCTCCTGGATTTAGTGGAACCCTTCTTTCTTTGCGGTATACACCTCTGCTGGGCCTCTATTACTGTTGTTTTAAGCAGCCTCCATGCACTCTGGAGAGACTGGACTCTTTTTACCCTCCCTTTCAACCTCCTTCTAACCAGCCTCCTCATTTGAGGGAAGTCCGCCCGTCGGAAGTCAAGGGTTTTTGTTAGAGATTTGCCTGGTATTCTTCCCCCAACGTGCACGTCAAAACGGATCGCAGCATGATCACTGTTCCCCAATGGCTCAGTAACGTTTACATCTCTAACCAGGTCCTGCGTACCGCACAAAATTAAATCCAGAGTCACCTGTCCTCTGGTGGGCTCCGTGACTAGCTGATCTAAGCCACAGTCATTTAGCACGTCAAGAAATCCGGTTTCCTTATCGTGACCAGAACACAAATTGACCCAGTCAATATGAGGATAATTGAAGTCCCCCATGATTACAACCCTGTCCTTCCTTGTCACCTCCCTGATCTGTTTCCTCATTTCAAGGTCCCCATCAGATTTCTGGTCTGGAGGACGATAGCACACCCCCAGTATTACATCGCTGCTCAAGCCTGGTAATTTAACCCACAGAGATTCTACAGTGGAATCGGACCCACCTTCAATCTCTACTTTGCTGGATTCTATCCCTTCCTTAACATAAAGGGCCACCCCACCTCCAACACGCCCCTGCCTGTCCCTCCTGTAGAGTTTATAGCCTGGGATTGCGGTATCCCACTGATTCTCCGCATTCCACCAGGTTTCCGTTATGCCCACTATGTCAATATTTTCCCTTGTCACCAGACATTCCAGTTCTCCCACCTTTGCTCGTAGACTTCGGGCATTCGCATAAAAGCATTTATACACGGAATGCCCCAGGACGGGCTGCTTATTCGCTCCTTTGTCCCCGCATCCTCTCATTGTGCCAAACTGTCTATCACATCCCATCTCCCTACCTTTCCCAATTTCTTCTCCTACCCTGCCTTTGTCTTGTTGTTCTCTAACCTCCCCATCCTCATCCCATAGGGATGAGGAGTCCCGAACCGGATGCCCCTCGGCTCCTGTCGGCCTTCCCCCAGGGATCAGTTTAAAAGCTGCTCTGCCACCTTTTTAATGTTATGCGCCAGCAGTCTGGTTCCGTTCTGGTTCAAATGGAGCCCGTCCCTCTTGTACAGGCCCCGCTTGTCCCAAAACGTTCCCCAGTGCCTAACGAATCTAAACCCCTCCTCCCTACACCACCGTCTCATCCACGCATTGAGACCCCTGATCTCCGCCTGCCTAGCTGGCCCTGCGCGTGGAACAGGTAGCACTTCAGAGAACGCTACCTTTGAGGTCCTGGCTTTCAGCTTCCTGCCTAAAAGCCTAAATTTGGCCTCCAGGACCTCCCAGCTACACTTGCCCACGTCGTTGGTGCCGACATGCACCACAGCCGCTACCTCTCCCCCAGCACTGTCTACTAGCCTGTCTAGACGAGAAGTGATGTCCGCAACCTTCGCACCAGGCAGGCAAGTCACCATGCGGTCCTCACATCCGTCGCAAACCCCCCTCTCTATGTTTCTAATAATCGAATCCCCCACTACAAGAAGCCCCCGACCCCCCTCCCGCTGAGGAGTATCCCGAGTGCGCTCGGATACGGGCCCATCCCCTGGAGAAGGGATCCCCCCTAGGGGATTGTTTCCCTCCTCTCCAGGATGACGTCCTCCAGTCCCGAGACTTCCCACCTGGGCAGCCGAGGAGCTGCACGCCTGAGGTTGGGACGAAGCCTGATCGTCCCCAGAAGTCTCCCCACGGTCCTCCTCTGGCTGCCTGCGCTTCTCCAGGTCGGCCACCAAGGCTTCAAGGGAGCGGACGCGTTCCCTGAGAGCCTGGAGCTCCTTGCACCGAGGACACACCCATGACTTATGCCCCAGAGGCATATAATCATACATGTGGCACTTGATGCAGAACACTGGATAGCCCCCACCCTGCTGCTGGCTGTCTGACTGCATAGCTTTTTTGTTGTTGTTGTTGTTTTATTTAGGGGTCCTTTTAAAAACCGTACACTGGATAGCAGCCCTTTTCTCAAGATAAGAGGAAGGGCAGTGTATGGGGCCCTGGCCTCCTCGCCCTGCTGCTGAACTCGCCCAGATGCTAAACTCTTGTGCCTTACCCGGCACTTAGTTCCCAGAGGCACTTGGTTCCCAGAGGCCACACGCGTCTGCAGAGAGTACACTTACCTCCTCCTCCTGCTCCTCCTCCTCCTCCTCTCCTTCTCCAAAACTCAGAGGTCTCCTTGCCTTCTCCTCGCCCAGATGCTAAACTCTTGTGCCTTACCCGGCACTTAGTTCCCAGAGGCACTTGGTTCCCAGAGGCCACACGCGTCTGCAGAGAGTACACTTACCTCCTCCTCCTGCTCCTCCTCCTCCTCCTCTCCTTCTCCAAAACTCAGAGGTCTCCTTGCCTTCTCCTCGCCCAGATGCTAAACTCTTGTGCCTTACCCGGCACTTAGTTCCCAGAGGCACTTGGTTCCCAGAGGCCACACGCGTCTGCAGAGAGCCTCACGCGATGGCCTGCCTAGCTTTATACTCCTGGCTGGCTCCTCCCCCCTCCTTCCTTCCTGATTGAAAGGGGGCTGGCCTTCCCAGGTGAGTTTACAAAAGCTCAGGAAGGCAAATGGCTGCTGATGGGCGTGACCTACTCTGCAGGCTCCTGAATGGACTGCTTGGATTAGCCTAATGGGGCTCTTAATGGGTTGGGAATTGGCCCTTCCTAGGTCCTTTCCCTCCTAGTTCTGTTCTCTTAGGCTGGA
The DNA here is from genome assembly GCF_035046505.1 of Tiliqua scincoides. Classification (NCBI taxonomy): domain Eukaryota; kingdom Metazoa; phylum Chordata; class Lepidosauria; order Squamata; family Scincidae; genus Tiliqua; species Tiliqua scincoides. The sequence goes on from NC_089826.1 coordinate 83,420,585, forward strand.
CTGTTTTTGTAACCTCAAGCTAGTTTTTATTTGGGTTTGTTTAATTATTTATTGCTCTCTAGATCCTGTGTCCCAATTTACTGACCTGTTTAGGTTATGTTCCAACTTAGATTAGGTTTAACCTGGGTTAAGTATAGGTTTAATTTAAACAAGTAGAAAACCTGCTTTTCACTTTATCCTCCTCCCTTCCTTCGATTAAGTGCTACCTTAGGTGCAGCTAACTTTCAATTTTGATTTAAATGCCTGACCCTTGGGCACTTACTCACGAGTAGGGCGCTGCTCTTACTCACGGGTAGGACTCTGCTCCTGCTCAGAGTAGCCCTATGTACCTCCCTTAGGTGCTAACTTTCAATTTTGATTTAAGGTTGCTTTAAAGGTAAGGTTAAGGTTAGAAGACAGGGAGTTAGAAAGACAAAGCGTTAGAATGAGTACACTTACCTCCTCCTCCTGCTCCTCCTCCTCCTCCTCTCCTTCTCCAAAACTCAGAGGTCTCCTTGCCTTCTCCTCGCCCAGATGCTAAACTCTTGTGCCTTACCCGGCACTTAGTTCCCAGAGGCACTTGGTTCCCAGAGGCCACACGCGTCACAAATGGGGTCGCGAAGGCCCTACTCCAAGACTGTGTTTCCTGCGAACATCCCCAAAAAGAGTGAGGGGCGCCTGACTGGGGCCTGGACTGATCCTTGCCTGCTGGGCTGAAGTGATGGTGACTGGACTATTTGCATAACTGCCATTTTTACATCATCTCATGCAAACAAGTGGTGCAAAATGAGCACTTGGCCAAACTCTTTGGAATGGAAGCAACTTAGCAATTAGCATGGGTGCGCTCTTTGGCTCAGGAGAGATGCAGGATAAGGGGTTTGTGGTACCAAGGTGCTAGGAGCACTGTTTTATTTTGTGCCTCCTGCTTGTGTGTGTGTGTTTGTCACTGTTAGACAGCAGGCTTTAACACCGCGTACTGTTTTGTGTATTCTTGCTCCAGGGGCTACATTCGCCATGAGAAGGAGTGGGAATTCCCATGGTGCTGTGTACCACGATCCTGCGGCTCTCAGCCGCTTTGCCACTGCGCTCACAGTTGCAGAACAGAGGGGGTGTCCGTGTCCCTTAGTTTACCTCAACCCACTGTGGCTTCACTCCTGTGTGTGTTGGAAGCTGATGTTTAAGGCACCACTGGGTGCTGTTTCCTGCCCAGCATTCAAGAGAAGGTCTGTTGTGAAACAAGGAGCGTCATTCCTTAGCTAAGCTAAAGTACAGGCATTGTCCCCAGCAGGTCCACATCCAATTCCCAACATTTCCAGTTAAACAGATCTTAGCCAGGAGAGCTGAGAAAGCCCCTCCTTCCGCCTGAGACCTTGGAGAGCTGCTGCCAATCAGAGTCTTGGGCAAGGTGAACCAAGACTGTTGCTAAGCATAAGAGAACTTCATAGTCAAGTTACTGGTCAACTAGACGCTCACAAATCGAATTTTCTTGCCCTTTGTGGCCCTAGCAAATTTTGACACCTGGCAGGCAGAAAATCAGCAGGTGCATCTCTTGCCAGTACGATGGGGGAAGTTTTGCCTGTTGATTTTCTGAAGCATGCTGCTGATAAAAACACACAGGCTGGGTGTCCATTGACAAAAGTGGCGGTGTTAGTATTGGGGCAGTAGCAGGATTAACCTACAGATAATGCCTTATTGCAGTTTCCCTGGCTCGAGATGTGGGCAGTTGGTTGACTGCAGATGCGGAGGGGAAGGGGCAAGTAGCAGCTGGGACTGTGGCCTTCCAGCCCCACTTGGTGGACTTCCTGGAAGCATCTGATTGGCCCCTGTGGGAAGCCAGAGGGAGAGGATGGTCTGTGCCACAAGGGTGCCCTTGACCTGCCCGACTGCATCTGCTTTCTCTCCAGGGCAGGTCATTGTCATCACGCTCTGTGCCCTCCTGCTGAAGACCCAGCGGGTGTGGCTCTTCTCAACCCAGCTGCTCCCCTTGGCCGGCCAGCTCTGCTGCCTCCCTCTGCACACCCTGCCCGTGGTCCACAACTTTGCTGCCATCCTCACTGCTCCGGAGGCCCTGTGGTGGCCTCATGCCTGTCAGTGCCTTTCCAGCTGGCAGCTGCCACCTGCTGGGAGATCGTGCAGGGGAGGCAAAGACTCTCTACATGGGGCTGCTGCTGCTCCCCTGGCTTGTGTGTGCCAGGCCACCCTTCTCCAAATCCCCTCTTCCCCAATTCTGTTCTTAAGAATCCCCTGTTGCGTTTATGTAGCCAGCTATATATTTAGTCTTCCTATTGGGTTTCCCCTGGGGGCTGGGGATAAGAATAGGCCCTCGGTTCGCCTGTACTTGTCGTAAGAGGCGACTAAACAGCCACCGGGTAGATGGGACTCATTAGCCTGAGAAGGCAGCTCATCTGAGAGAAGGAAAACTCTGATCCCAAACCTCCACTGCCTTGTGGCTACATCCAGTTATGGAAAAGGCTTCAGGAGTCAACCTCAAGGCAAAATCCGGTGCTGGAGTCCCTGAGGCAGTTCATGGCTGAACACAGTCACGTTCTGGCAACTCCTGCGACGCCGCTGGAACCAACCGTATTGGCCTCTGCCTTTCCATTGGACCATTTCAGCGACATGGAGAGGGGGGATTTGCTGCATGGGTAACAGCCTATCCTCCGTATCTACTCTACCCAGGCTTCACGCACTGGAGAGGACACTCTGTTCCAGAACCACCATTCAGAGTCTTCCGAGACTGAAGGATGCCAACAAGAATATTGGGTATTTCCTCATGTCAAGAGCCAGCCCTTTCTGGCAAGGAGGCAAGAATGGGATGTTGCAGGGGGGCTGTGTGAACGAGATCACACAGCAGAAGAATCTGTTGTTTAATATTATAAAACACTTCAGTCTTTTTTAGGAGATACATCATTTAGGTAAACAGATGTTGAAGTGAGACCAGTGAGCTGTAGTTCAGCGTTGGAGCCCCTGCTTTGCCTGCAACAGGTTTCAGACTCTCTAGGTCAGGCTAGGGTAAAAATAGCCTGCCGGAAAAGCTCCAGCCAGTGGAGACAGCAGGAGCCTCGATGGAGCACTGGTCTGGTGCGGTTAGGGCAGCTCCGTGTGTTCACCTGACCATGTGTGGCATGGAGTGTGGAACTGGTGTGAATCCGTCCCACCCCAAGAGCGTAGGGGCTGTTCTGCTGCTTCACGACCAGATCTCTTGCATGTGTCCAGCTCTAGTTTAAAAACTTGCACCACCCAGGCATTTAAATACAATGGAGATGGAATGAGTAAGGTCTGTCTCTGGAAGGCTTGCATAGGCTGATGTCCTGTTAGATTGCAAGCCTGCCCTCTGTACTTTCCATCCCTGGAGTTGTTTTGCTTCTTATTTCTGGGGGGGACGGGACAAAAACCAGGGTAAAGGGGAGGATGGATTTTTGCAATTCCGATTTCCGAATATCAGCTTGTGCACGTCTGCCATGAAACCCTGGCGTGTGGAATGCGTGTAGTTCCGACCTGGCAAAGGGCTGCATAATTCCTGTGCCCACAGCATTCTCCACATGCATGTCGCCTGGTGCTCAGGTCCACATCCTCAGTGTGACTGGGTCAGTATCCCTGTACCACAGGTCATGGAGGACTGTGCGGCCTCATTTCTCAGCCCTGTAACCTGCTCTAGGTATTGGACAGGGGGTGTGCAAGCTGGCTGACCTTTGTCTCAGCTGAGTGCCAGTCCAAATGGTTTCAGGCTGTGCTTGGAGTCTTTCCTCCTTTCGCAACTCCTCCCCTCCCCCAGAGCAGTGAGACGAGCAAAAGGGCTGGCCGGTCATATTTTGCCATTCTGCATCACTGGGAGCACGGCAGAGTTGAGAATGCAACACAGCAACCCAACTGTACCTGTGTTGCCTCACAAGTGGCTTGGGTTTCCTCTGTGTCCAGGTGCTGGAGGTCTATCGGTTGGTCAGCCTGGGGATGTCCCTCTGGAAGCAGCTGGCCATCCCACTCCTGTTCCTGGTCTTCTGGCTGGCCCTGTTCACCCTGCAGCTCTACGCCTTGGCAGCCGCCTCCTCTGGCAAGCTGCTGTCCCAGCAAGGGCTACTCTTCATCTTCCTCAGCAGGTACAAAGAAAGCCATTGAGGCAGATATGAAGCAGGGGAAAAAGGCTCAGTGCCTTTGCCTGTTGAGTTGCGCTTGCCTGATTCCTCTGCTGTTGCTCCGCTTCTCTTGCTTTGATAGGCAGGGGGCCCTTCAGGCACTTCCCACAGCCATGACTGTGGAGGGGGCCTGAGGCAAGCTGAATTCCCAAGGTCACAAATGGCTGCCTGGCAATGGCCAGGGGCCTGGGGCTGAGAGTCCCTTGTTGGAAGGACAGGTTGTGTTGACATGGGTGTGATGCAAGGGGCAAGTTCTTCATGTGACCACAGGCTCATTCAGACATCACATCGTCAAACTCCATTGGTCGTGTGAGCACACGTGGGTACAAATTTCCAGCTCATGTGATCACCCCTCCCTCCCTTCCTTTCCTTCTCCCCCTGTGCAGTGACAAACAGCCAGTTTCTGTTTGCAGCGAACGATACTTTGCTAGATGTGGACAAAATGGCAAACGATGGTTAGAAGGATTGCTACAGAAGGAAGGCCTCATCTGTAAATTATGCGTTCCCCCTTCAAGTCATGTGTTCAAAGGCTAGTGGCGGGGGGGGGGGCGTAAAAGGGATTCCTTTGTTTTTTTGAGGGGGCTTGTTGGTTTGTGGTTTGTATGGTTCTCTTTTGTTTTTGAAGATTATTAGGAACCAGTGGATAACCAACTGTGAATTGGCCTGGGGGTGAAGAAGACAGAGCATCAGAGGCAGCGATACAGTTTAGATCTGAGCTGCTGAACAGCTACAACCGTGGATGACCAGATGGGAAGAGCAAAAGTGGATACAGACGCAAGGATGTTCCCTACCTTCAAGTCCAGGGAAATCATGTGAGGCGTACAGCAAGATCAGCAGCTGTGACCAGTACTCATCCATGTTCCTTTGTGGGGTTGCCACACTGCCCTCATACCTTTGCAAGCTGCTTGATGGACAATTATTTATGAAGTCACAGCCAGAACAAGGATGGAGCTGTGGCAGCAGGGGGAGAACCAACATCTACTTCTGCCCCCCCCCCCTCCCTTTTATTTAAAATCAAGGCTGTTAAGGCTGTTTCTTTCTCCACAGAAGTCTCATTTTCCTCCTAAGAAGTGCCTACAACACATGTTAAAACGCAGCTCTCCCTCAGGGAGGTATCTTGTTTAGCTGTGTGGACACATTCCTCAGAGAAAAAAACTGTAGCCCGAAAACCACATGCAAAAGGAAGTTGAAGTGAAAACTTGGAGTTTTAATACAAAACAAATCTGGCCTGAAGGGCTACCAGGCAGAACACAAAGAAGTGGTTGTGTTTTGAAACGTTTTAATAGACGGCTTTGATGGACACATGTCTTTTCTGAGCACATGTAGGTTTTCATACTTTTTCTGCCTCAGGGACCAAGACAAAATCCAGACTGAATTCCTTTTTTTTTTTTTTAATTCAGAGGTGAGGTAGACACAATCATCAAAAGGTAGTTTAGGACCAACATTAAGAACAACCAAGTCAACGGAGATTTTGTACAGAAATCAAGTAATTTTCATAGACGGCACTGATAAAATCTGAACTTTTGGATTTCCAGCATCTTCCAACTGCTACTTTAAAGTGTTTTTTGTTTTTTTTCCTTTTTTGAACAGTGTCAGTAGCAGTGGTTTCACAAGGGGATGGCGATGGGGGCAGACAAAGGGGCACTCTTGTTTTCCCAATAGAATGCAAAGGCCCTTCTGACCACTTCCTCATTACATAAGACCTCTCTGTAAAAGGCTGTTTTTCTATGGGGCTGTGGTCAGTGGTCCGTTTCATGAAACGGCTCTAGTCTTATGGCAGCCCTGAACTATTTGTAAATACACTCATTCATTACACACCCAGTTTTGCTTATATGGTTTGTCTCTGGAAGGAGATAATGAAGAAAACTGTTTGGTTGGTCCCAGCTTGGGAGGAATTTCGCTCCCCATAGAAAGTCCTTTCAGATTTAGAAAAATATTTTTGTTTCGATTTGGGTGGGGCGGGGCAAAATGAAAAGCAAACAAGCCCAGGCATCTTGAAAATGTTGGCAATTAAATCACAAGATACATCTAGTTCTCTTTTCAAATATGTTTTGTTTTGACATGCAGGAGTGGAGAGGAGAGTCAACAAATATGTTGCAATTTCCAAGCAGGGTGTCTATGACCCACGCATGAAAAAGACTCAAATGTGGCAACTCAATCCATTAGTTTATTCAGAGGCAAAATCCTTTGGCTGTACTTTAGCCTGCTTGGGAGTACTTTGGTGAACATTTCATATGAGCACCCACTAAAGCAGTGATGTGCTGTGAGGTCCAGGCCCAGGGAGGCATAGCCATGTGAATACACACTCTCCCCACCCCTCCCCCCTTAAGCTCAGTCTCTCTTACTAACTTCCTTTAAAAAAAAAAACTCACTCCCCCCTTGCGGGAAATAAATTTTTAAAAATTCACCTCTTCTACCCCCTCTTGGGGAGAGCTCAGCCACAAATCCCCTGAGGCTACTGGCAATTGCCTCCGCTGGTGCTTTAGAGCAGTGATTTTCAAACTTTTTCATCTTGCGGCATACCACTAAAACGGCAAGGCACTAAAATGGTCAAGGCACACCATCAGCTTTTTGACAATTGACAAGGCACACTGTGCTGTCAATGGGGGCTTACATCCCCTAATGGTCCTATTGATAAACGAACCTCTCCCAAATTCCCGCGGCACACCTGGGAACCATTCGCGGCACACCAGTGTGCCACGGCACAGTGGTTGAAAATGGCTGCTTTAGAGGGAGCCAGTCCTTTGCATGAGCTCCCTGCTTTTTCACAGCTTTTGTCAAACAGAAAGGAGGCAACTCTTCCTGCTGCCTCCCCAGAGCTTGCTGATGCCAACTCAATTTCAATTCTTTTTTAAATTGAAAGCAAGTCACCCTGCTTTGTTTCAATGGAAGTCAGCCATGATCACAGCTCCACACTGCTCTCTCTGCTGCCTGTAAGCGACTGAGATTGCAGTCCTATGCACATTTACCTGGAAGTAAATCCCATTGAACTCAATGGGACATATTTCTGAGTAGGCATGCATAGGATTGTTCTTGGAGTCACTGGGAGTGGTAGTGAAGAGTCTTCTCTAGCTTGGACTACACTCTAAAGGACTTATGAGAAGAAAATTGCCTGGAATGGCATATAGGTTCACTGTACAATTGCACCGAATTTGTATTTTGCTAAAGAAGTTTGTTTCCGGTGAGTAAGATAGGTTTACACCTGAAGTCTTAGTGAACAGAATGGGCTTACTTCTGAGTAAGGTGAATAACTATTTTTCAAACACCTCTGCTAATTGCCTAAGTTCAATGACACCACTAACCCTGCAATAGGTGAAGAAACCTATCATTTGAATGATAAAACTTTGAAGAACCATATTATTTGGTGGTCTTCTCAAACTTACATTTTGTATTTCATTTCTGCTTGGGGAATGACTTAAACTGTTCCAATTTGTTTTCAGTTGAGGCCAGTAAAGGTCTAATAGCTTGTCTGATTCTTTTTTTTCGGAAGGCCTCTCTTGTCTTCCAGCTCTTCCAGCTGAGTTTCAAAACAGAAATGAGGCGTAGGGAGAAATGGGACCAGGGCGAGGTGGCTGCAATGCTGACTGATAGGCACCGGATGCTGCTTTCAGCCATCTGACACTCAAAGCAGCTGATTCACAACACCTCATGGATGGGCTGGTCCTATACACAAGTCTTCCTACAAACTGTTTGTATATGCCTACTGAGCCCTAAAGCCATTCTGCAGATACTGAACTTTTCACATGTTTACTTTTCAGCTAAACCCTGAATATTTTTAGATGCTGATCTGGTTGAGGTTCAGCAAAGACTTTTGATTTTGGTTCAAGTTTTGTTCTGCGGCGTGAAAACAAACAAATTAAAGCTTGATCCTGCTGTAGTATCAGTTTCAGGCTGATCTTATGCTTCAGATACAACTATATGGAAAAAGTGTTATTTTAATAATGCAATCCTAGACATGTTTACTCAGAAGTAAGTCCCATTGTGTTCAGTAGGATCGGTTGCATAGCTGAGGGAGGGGCGCAGGGGTCACAGGTCCCTGGGTGGCACTCTATGGCGGGCAACAATGCTGTCCTTGCACCCGTGCCACCCTAGCTCACACAACTGTGCTGAGATTGGCTGCTGCCAATTGCACCCAGACTGGCTGTGATCACACACAATCGGAAGTAATTGTGATGATGTCGTCATGTCACCACAATTACTTCTGGGTCATGTGGGGAAGCAGTAGCTTGAGGTGCGCCCCAGGCGGCACATGACAGAGCTACTCCACTGAGTGAGATTTACTGTCAGGGAAGTGTGTATAGTGTCTCAAAGAAGCAGCTATGACCACTTTTCTGGGAGTAAGTCCCATTGAATACAACAGATCATACATTAGAGTAGACATGCCTAGTACTGCGCTGTAAGACTCATAACTTAAGATGCATATAAATTTCCTATAGGATAGTTTGATGCGCTCACGTTTCTCAACAGGAAAGACATCTTGAAGAAGCCTGTTGTTAGTGTCTCCTCAAGGGAGATATTTATTTTTGGTAAGATGTTTACTGGAGCTTTTTCTCTGGGGCATAAAGTGTTCCAGCAATATTGGGTAAGCTTTTCTCTCACAGTCCTTGCCCGAGGGTGAGAAAAAGTACACTCAGGTTTTGCTCACATGTTGGCAGGAAATTTAAAAAGGCAGTGAGTTGATTGCTGGACCAACCCCGAACATTTTTTTCATTAACACTAGAGACTATTTAAGTGGCAGACTGAGCATGAAGGGGAACCCGCTAAGAAATTCCTCAGACGGTAACACAGGAATTTCTCCCCTGACCGTGTGGGATTTACCTTGACTGACTGGCACTTTTCCCCACCATGAAGGAAGCGCTGAGTTTGACTATACTACTCTGTATGTTTTTATTTGCAAGCTCAGCTCCTCCAACATGCTACTCGCGGATCTTGTCACTGAGTCAAGAGATCACAGACGGTTATGCAGATCTACAGAAATCTGAAATGGTGGTACGCTATTAGTTATGAAAGTCTCTGGGTGGGAGTTATGGGGAAGTGGACAGGGAGCTTAAAGTATTTCCAGCTGAATAATATGTAATACTCTCCTATTTTATAACAGGACCCCTGTGTGATGATGCTACCAACACTCTACCTGGACATACATGTAAGTTTACTCCTTTATTACTCTCTGGGGATTGGGGGGAAGCAATTGACAAAAGACAAATGCTTGACTTGCAAGGTGTGTTTCAGGAGAAGCAACAAAAAACACTCCTTGAAAGGGCCTATGCTTGCTTTTGTAAAAGAAAAGGCACAGGATGTATATGAAAAACACTGTATAGTTCTTTTCATCCCACCCTTAAAAGGTTATCAGAGAGCTAGAAAGGGCTCAGAACATGTGTAGAAAGACATTTTTCTCTTGTACTCATAACAGCAGAGGGCAGAGTTACCCATTGAAACCGATCAGCCATCAGCTCAGTACAAAAGGCAGGGATTCTTTAGTGCAGGGTGCCTAGTTAACTACTGGAGTATGGTGCCACCAGAGGTGGTGATAGTCACTAGCTTAAGTGGCTATGGAACAAGCTGGAGAACTTCGCAGAGGATCAGGTCTATTTTAAGGTCTCTAAGCTCCAAGTCATTTTCCCATCAATGGGTGATGTCACTGACAGGGTGCAGGAGTGAGGACTACATCAGATGACACGGGGGGGGGGGTAAACACCAAACTCTCCTGAGACCATGTCTACCTGCTTGTTAGACCAAGCCACACTGTTGAACTCCTCCACAAAGCCCACGTCTTTCCAACGGTTTTCTAAACTTCATGGGAGCCATCCAAGTAATTTTAAGAGCTTTTCAGTCCCTGTGATTTCAATGGGTCTTAAAGCTGTAGAACTTCAGTTGGACTTGCTTGGGGGCTAGCAAAACCAGAGAATAATGTCCATCATTTCCGAAGAGTTGCCCTCTGGTTCAGCTTGCTACATGTTGCAGGGTTGTCCTTGGCTACACACACACAGGCCTCTGGATGTATATTTTGTCTGCAATTGTCAATGCTACTGCTAATGTGCAAAAACCAAAACCAAAATGAAAATCTTCTTGCAGTTTTATTTCGGATAATAAACAGAAACTCACCAGAATATCCAAGCATTATGAACACAGTGCCAGCTTTGTGTTCCTTCCCATCCACAGACTGGCATTAACAGCTTTGCTTCTTACCACTGTAGAATTACTGTGTTCTGGCAAAACTCCGAGACTTTGTGGCATACCCTCAATGTTGGCAAGTGCCTCAACTGAATGCTCTGAAGGAAAAAGCCCGGAACCTCTATACCATCATGATCTCCTTCTGCAGACAGGTATGCCAAGATACCTTCTTGTTTGCTGTTATCTTTATAAGCCAGATTCAAGTCACACTGATCTCATAAAAAGCCTTCCATTGATTTCATCACAGTTAGTTTAGGACTTAACTTTTCAGGGGTTGTTAGCATGTATCTATCCTTCTCTGAATTATTGCTATTCACCCTGCTATTCATATTTCGGCAAAACGCACGAGGCCAACTTTTCTTTTTCTTACCATTTGCGTGATTTATCCACCACTATATCCCAGCACTTTAAGAAACCAGCATGGCAGCATGGTTTAGAGTGGAGAGATTATACCGGGATTAGCTCATGATGAGCAGCTATCATGGACAGCCCCCCCCCCCCAATCCTATTGAAATTTGCTATATCCCAGAGGGGAATTTTGCAGTGTGGTGGTCTCATCAAGGTAGGGGGACATTTGTTCCCTTGCCCTGTGGTAAGCTCCAGCTGCAGCAATAGGTCTACTCAGAACTTTGCCTGCTGAATTGCCAGTGCAAGTTTGAGTAGATCCATTCAATGGGCCGCCAATCCCTACCCACTCTGCCCAGTCCCACTCCATTCCACCCTGCCCTCCCCCCGCCTTTCCCCTACTCCTCCGCTACCTGTTGTGGAGCTTACCTGCTCTGGTGCGCATAAATTATGCAGGGGAGGGACAGAGTGGGTAGAGAGATGCTCTTTACATTCTCACATAATACCAGAACCAGGGGACATCCACTAAAATTGAGTGTTGGGCGGGTTAGGACAGACAAAAGAAAATATTTCTTTACTCTTTACTGTGGTTGGTCTGTGGAACTCCTTGCCACAGGGTGTGGTGATGGCATCTGGCCTGGATGCCTTTAAAAGGGGATTGGACAAGTTTCTGGAGGAAAAATCCATTACGGGGTACAAGCCATGATATGTATGTGCAACCTCCTGATTTTAGAAATGGGTTATGTCAGAATGCCAGATGCAAGGGAGGGCACCAGGATGAGGTTATCTGGTGTGCTCCCTGGGGCATTTGGTGGGCCGCTGTGAGATACAGGTAGCTGGACTAGATGGGCCTATGGCCTGATCCAGAGGGGCTGTTCTTATGTTCTTTGTTCTTATGCATCAAGGCACGCACTGGCACCGGCATGATGGTGCAGGCTAATATCTTTTACACTGTTGCATGCTTTATGCTGCCTATGCTGGTGGCATGCACACTCCTCTGGCACAAGAGAGTATAGGGTTGTGCCAGCAGTCGAGCAAAAGATAAGCACTTTTATTTCTCATGGTTTTCAGTGTACAAAAGTTTTTAAACATGTGCTTCACTCATTGGATGGAACATAGATGTGCTTATCTGGTCAGCTTGTGCCCAATATAAACACTCAAATGAAGGGCAGATGAACATAAGAACAGCCCCACTGGATCAGGCCATAGGCCCATCTAGTCCAGCTTCCTGTATCTCACAGCAGCCCACCAAATGCCCCAGGGAGCACACCAGATAACAAGAGACCTGCATCCTGGTGCCCTCCCTTGCATCTGGCATTCTGACATAACCCATTTCTAAAATCAGGAGGTTGCACATACACATTATGGCTTGTAACCCATAATGGATTTTTCCTCCAGAAATTTGTCCAACCCCTTTTAAAGGCATCCAGGCCAGATGCCATCACCACATCCTGTGGCAAGGAGTTCCACAGACCAACTACAGTAAAGAGTAAAGAAATATTTTCTTTTGTCTGTCCTAACCCTCCCAACACTCAATTTTAGTGGATGTCCCCTGGTTCTGGTGTTATGTGAGAGTGTAAAGAGCATTTCTCTATCCACTCTGTCCATCCCCCGCATAATTTTGTATGTCTCAATCATGTCCCCCCTGAGGCGCCTCTTTTTTAGGCTGAAGAGGCCCAAATGCCATAGCCTTTCCTCATAAGGAAGGTGCCCCAGCCCAGTAATCATCTTAGTCACTCTCTTTTGCACCTTTTCCATTTCCACTATGTCCTTTTTGAGATGTGGTGACCAGAACTGGACGCAATACTCCAGCTGTGGCCTTACCATCAATTTGTACAACGGCATTATAATATTAGCTGTTTTGTTCTCAATACCTTTTCTAATGATCCCAAGCATAGAATTGACCTTCTTCACTGCCGCCGCACATTGGGTCAACACTTTAATCGACCTGTCCACCAACACCCCAAGATCTCTCTCCTCATCTGTCACAGACAGCTCAGAACCTCAGATGCTCACATCACTGTCTCAAGAGGAGCCAAATGATTCAGAAGCTAGCCCAAAGAGGGCATGCAGGAGCAGGACTCAAATGTCAGAGGAAACTGCAACATGAATTGTTATGATCACCTTTCAGTAAGATTATTGATCAGGCCACTGTAGACATGAGAAAGGTTGTCAGTTTTATGTGGCAGAATAAACTTCAATCCCCAAGGACCATTGCCTAGAACAGACAATAAAGGGCCCCTGAGAATATAAAAACTGGCTTCCTTGCTTTAAGATGTCACAGAACTCTTATCTTTTTGTTTCATGGATTCATTGCAGAATCCATCAGGAGGTTCTCACATAAGCCTCACTGTAAGAAATGAGAGTGGTGCAAAAGCACTGTGTGCAGTACGGCTCACACTGAAGCATGTTCTCAATGGGTTGTGCCACACCACATTTGTTTTGCTGGAAATATGTTTTCTGTGCAGAGGCTAATACCCTTGCGATTCCCTTCTTCCCTCAGGACTTGGTCTTTCTTAGTGATGATTGCAGTGCCCTGGAAATCCAACCACTGTCGGTTACAGATCGTTCAACCACTCAGGACTGAGATTCCAGCATGCCACAGGAAATGTTGAAAAGGGACCAAAACCCCCAAATTCAGTTGAATGAAAAGACAAACTCAGTTCTTTCTGGGTGCGCATTCTCTCTCTCTCTCTCTCTCTCTCACACACACACACACACACACACACACACACACAAAAGCAATGGTGTGTCTGTCTTTAGCCTACCCACATACTGCCAGGAAATGAAGTGCGTGCCTTACATAACTTCAGAGCTGCTATTTATACAACATTTTCCGTCTTTTGGTTCAGTTAGAACTTATGTAACATTAGAAGAGACTAGTTTTTGTGACTCTTTAAACTATTAGCTCCCTTCCCAACAAACAGTACGTTGTTCAAGGTAACACAGAGGCTTTTCAAGAACTGTAGAGGAAAAACTTGCCTAAAGTGAACGCCCACAATCCACAGTAAGACATTCTCCTGCAGATTAAAGAATCGAAATGAACAGGAGTGATGCAAGAGCAAGGTAGTCCCACTCACTGCAGGGTGACTTATGTAGGAGATCTTCCCAGTGGGTTGTAACTGGCATATGTTGGACCAAGGTGTTTGTCATTGCATGTGACAGATAACATAAAGAGGGTTTCTGAACTGAATTTTTATGGAGTGCGCATATTTAGAATGGAAAATTATGTTTATTTTAGTCCTGTAAACTGCCTGCGCTCCGTAGCAGATGTCTTGCATTTTGGTCTCCAAGGTGACACTTTTGCCAAGTAAGACTGCTTTGTAAGGAGACTCTCAACACTGTGTTGAACCTTTTAGAATAAAACTACATTTTAAAAAACGAAAACTTTATTCCATTCCTTTCCGTTATCAATGTGTTTTCCTCTGTATACAAATTCTAAGTAGTTCATCATGTAGTTTGTGATCTGTACACCACCCTGAGCACCTGGGAGGAAAGGCAGCATACAAATGTGAAAAATAAAGGTGAAAAAAATTCAGGTTAAAGTGATGAACAGCACAATCCTAGGCATGTGTACTCAGAAATAAGCCCCATTGAGTTCAATGGGTCCCAGGTAAACACATACAAGATTGCAGCTAAAGCTTCATGGTATTGGTCCCCCTTGTTGTGAAGAAGTTCAGAAGCAAGGAGAGAAAGGAACTGACTCATAAGCAAAATGTAGATGCATTCCCTCCCTGATATTTTCAAGGTCTCTTCTATTCTTTCCACATCATGCCATAAGGAAGAACATAAGACCATAAGAAGAACCCCACTGGATCAGTCCAAAGGCCCATCTAGTCTTGCTTCCTGTATCACACAGCCTTGGGAGGCCGCACATTTAATTAGGGGGTGATGGTGGAACCTAATTCTTCTGCAACTTTTAGAAATATCACATTGACTTAAGAGATTTTCAACAAGTGTGCAGCGGCACATTGGTGTGCTGCGAATGGTCCGCAGGTGTGCCGCATGGCTTTGGGGGAGGGTCGTTTGTTAATAAGGCCATGTGAACCCCCCCCCCCACCAGCAGTGCAATTGTCATAAAACAAATAGTATGCCTTGACAGTTTTTAGCAGCTTGTCAGCATGCAGTGAGATGAAAAAGGTGAAAAATGGCTGATGCTCTAGTCGCTCCTCTATTTAAATTCATGTTTGTCAGAGACTTACTTTGGCTAAAAAAAAAAAAGTATTCGAAAAAACCTATGCCTAAGGCCCAAATCCTAACCAACTTTCCAACACTGGTGTAGGTCTGCCAATGGGACATGTGCTGCATCCTGCAGTTGGGTGGCAGTCATGAAGGCTTCCTCAAAGTAAGGGAATGTTTGTTATCTTACCTCGGAGCTGCATTGCCCTTACCTTGGTGCTGGAAAGTCAGTTAGGATTGTACCCTAAGCGCTTATAGCATCTAATTTGGCCATAAACCAGTGCTGGCTGCATGACAGTAGAATTCTCTAAAAATTATACACCGTGCGGACTTTCTTTGCCTGTCCCGAATGTGTATGTGGTTTACCTGGTCATATGTTTGTCTTTAAACCAAAAGCAGCCTATGAAAAAGGTGAGTTTAAATAAATAAAACAGTTGAGGTGGGAGAGAGACACTGCTGAAAACATTTCCCTGCAGCCATTTTCATGCTCAGAATGAACTCAACAGCAAGCTTTTCAGGGCAATTTTGAACAGTTGGCTCTTGTTGCACTGCCATTGGTGTGTCGACTGTATGGAGCTGCCAAGACGGCCTGGTATATGACAGATGTCACACTGGTGCCTGTGTAACGTCAGTGGGGTGCCCAAATTAGGACTGGGCCTTAAGACAGGGAGGAGCTCTCCAATGTACTTTCCTGCTGCTTCCTATCACAAAAGCAGCTTCCTGCTGCTTTTTCCCTCACAGTCTTTCCATACTCCGTTTAAGTTGAACTGTATCCTGAGATAGTAAGGTATCCTTTAATTGAGAGCTAGTGTAGTAGTTCTGGTGTTGGACTCCGACCTGGAAGATCCAGGTTCAAATGATTTCAGCAGCCTCTTCTTTCAGCTTTCCCAGGCATCTCCATCTTGGCTGGCTCAAGATCATGCACGATTCTGGGGAAGTGCTAAGAACCATGGCTGAAGGGTGTGGTGACCAGGGAAGTTTGGGAACCACAGGACCTATGCAAACCAATCCTTGGGCTTTATGGACATGTCAAAGATTCATCAAATAGGAAACCCCTTCCACAATCACCCTTTATGACAATGCTAGCCCTGCTGTTCACAGAAGACAGGGAGCACCAACTCATCTCTGAAGTAATATGGAGGCATTCCACTGAGATTACTGGATACACTTCACATTAGCTATGTATTGATTTAGACAAGAAAGCTGCTTGGGTTGATAAGGTACACATCTTGCACAGAGAGTTTTATCTACCAAAATAATGTATTTTCAATGGCTTAATTAGAAATATTCAGCAAGTTTTATATCATATATACAATGTGTTCAGTACAAAAGTCATCAGAAATTGTCTTCCTCCTAACTACAGACACAAACATAGGAGGAAGGGTCATAGCTCAGTGGCAGACCACATGCTTTGCCTGAGTAAGATAATGGGTTCAATATCTGGCATCGCTAAGTAGAGCTGTGAAAGCTCCACCTGAAACCCACAAGAGCTTCTGCCCAACAGAAAAGACAATATTGGGATACAGAGATCAATAGTCTGACTTGGTATAAGGCAAAGGTATATACATAATCACAGAAAACTAGAGTTGGAAGGAACCTTGGAGATCATTTAGTCCAATCCCCACTCAGTACAGGCAACTACAGCATCCCTGACAGATGGCCATCCAACCTCTGCTTCAAAACCTCCAATGATGGAAATCCCACAACTGCACAGTGCAGGCTCTTCTAGTACCAAAGTAGAAAAATATCTTAAGTGAGCATTTATTGCCTTGTCTGAAACACATTTTTCCTCTTCTTACATAAGCTTTAAACATGCCTAAAAATGTTGACATGACTATCTAGGCCAGAAGAGATTGAATGATCAACGTGATAGTCCACGTATCCACTGGCAGATGGGCAAGGAGCTGTCGAAAAATATTAACTATGCAAGCTTCAGGTGTGCTGAGGTTCTTAATGCCTCACCCAGCATGGGCACATTTGGTTACACGAGGATTTCTACATCTGTGGGGGCTCCATTCCCGGAACACCCACCCCTCCCCCCCATGGATACTGAAACCCATGGATAATCAAATCTGCAGGTCAGTCCTCCCTGTACCTTCTGGACACACTTGGAAGAGTCTTCCAGTCACATCCAGGAGGCCTTCTGAGGCCCGGGGAGGCCGCACAAGGCCCTTCTGCACCTCAGAGAGCCCCTGGGAGGCCCTGAAAAGGCACTTGCGGATGCGGCCAGAAACGAGAAGTGCCTTTTGGAGGTCTCTGGCTGGCATTCTGAGACCTGGGAAGGTCTTGTGTAGCCTCCCCGGGCCTCAGAAGGTCTCCCTCCCAGACGCAACTGGAAGAGTCTTCCTTTTGCATCCAGGAGGTACAGGGAGGACTTCCTGACCCATGTTGGGTCAAATCAGCAGGTCGCAAACCTGTGGATAAGGAGGGCTGACCATATTTGTACTTTTCAGAAATGAACTCTTTCTCCGCTTTACTTCTAGACATATTATTATTGTAAATATTTGTATACTGCTTTTCAACAACAGTAGTTCACAAAGTGGTTTACAAGTTAAAATAAAACAATAACAGCACAATCCTAACTTGCGCTGGAACAGGCAGGCTGGCAGGCCAGCGCTGAATCCAGCACAAGTTTCAGGCTGACTGAGGCTTGGACCGAGGCAAGGGAAAAAAAATTCCCCTTATCCTGGGGACAGCCCCAATGGGGCTACTCAGATCTGTGCCACCTCAAAATGTGGGGCAAATCCGAGCAGCCCGGGGCTGTCCCAGGCTTCACAGGAATGGAGTTAGGATCCAGCATAAGGACTGGATCCTGGCCTTGCCTCCCACTCTCCGCCCACCCACGGGTCTGCCCTAGAACGCCTCCACAGGCCTGCCCTCTGCCCATGGGCCTGCCCTCTGCCTCCACAAAACTGGAAGTGGAGTGCGATCTCTCCACTCTCACTTTCCCTGACCTGGGGAGCCCTGCAGGAGCTCGCGCCCAGCTCCCTGCACCCAGGGACGGCTGCTGCAGGGACTGGAGGTCACACCCCAGTCCCTGCAGCCCCATCAGAAGGGAAAGTGGAGTGATCATGCTCCGCTTCCGGTTTAGCGGAGCAGGTGCAATCGCCCCGCTTTCACTTTCCCTGACCTGGGGAGGTCTGCCGAAGTTCGCGCAGGGCTCCCCGTACCCCCAGGAGGCTGCAGGAGACTTGGGCAAGTGTACCCAAGCCCCTGCAGCCCCACTGAGTGGCGCAATACTGGGGGATCGCGCCCCTGCCTCCTCCCTGCCTCCTTAAGGGGAAAGGGACCAGGACCCTCAGGTTGGGGCGTCACGACACCCCAGTTTGAATACCACTGCCCTAAGGGCTCACAATCTAAAAAAAATACTGAAGAGACACCAGCACTTTTCCAGCTACTGAGAAGACACCATGCTGGGGTGAAGAGGGTCAGTTGTTCTCCCTCTGCTAAATATAAGAGGATGCCATTTTGAAAGGTGTCTCTGCCCAGTTAGCAAGGGTTAGCAACACAGAGTTCATACGCTCAACAATTTTGTATGGAACTAAACCTTTCCATCTCAAATATCTCACGCCCTTTAACAATTCCTGAGGGCACGAATTCAGCCACAACCTGCTGCCGTCTTAGCAATCATTCATGTATCATTTGTCACGATGTGTCGAATTCATAGTCACCCTGCTTTTTATGCTGGGCAGGCACCAAATTATTAAGGATCCCTGAATCAAGGAGCAGGTCCATTGTTTCCACCTCATGAGGTAAAGAGAACAGATATGATGCTCTGAGTGAGCTACTGACTTTTCCAAAGGTTGCTCAGGAAAGATAGTGCTCTCTCCACACCGTGACATTTTCAGCTATCCACACAGTAACACGAATGCTCTCCACACAGTGACATTTTCAGCTGCTGATCACATGAGCATGGAATGTTCTCTGTCATGGCTCATCCTGGGTGGAATTTCACACACCCATCCTTATATGGGTAGACTTTTTTGAATTGAGGAAGCTGGTTTTCTTGTTTTTCTTAGACGGCGCAGCCGAAGAAAATGTGGGATCACGGAAAACAAATACTTTCTCCTTGGTGTCTGTGAGCTCAATGACTTCTGCAGTGCCAACAGGATCCACCTCATCTGGCTGAAGATGTTCAGGCAAATATTCTGGATGTAAAAGTCTTATTTTTTCCAGCAGTGCCAGCTGTTTTTGCCTCAATACACTGAATCTAGAAAAGTAAAATTATTGCCATGGATAAAGTCCAAGAGGTGACCTTATATTACCTAATGCAGTGGTTCTCAAACTTTTAGCACTGGGACCCACTTTTTAGAATGTGAATCTGTCAGGACCCACCGGAAGTGATGTCATGACCGGAAGTGACATCCTCAAGCCAGAAAATTTTTAGCATCAAGTATAATATATTAAAAATAAAATATTAAAATGAATGGGGACCCACCTGAAATTGGCTCATGACCCACTTAGGGCCCAATCCTATCCAAATTTCTGGCACCGGTGCAGCCGCAGTGCAGCCCTGAGGTAAGGGACCAAACGCTCCCATATCTTGAGGAGCCCTCAGTGACTGCCTCCCCACCAAGGGGTGTAGCACATGCCCCATTGGCACCACTATACCAGGCCTGGAAAACTGGATAGGATTGGGCCCTTAGTGAGTCCTGATCCGCAGTCTGAGAAACACTGACTTAATGCATATTACCAGGACAACTGACAAACTGGCCAGGAATTGTTGCTATGAAGCAGATCATTCTCACGTACAGCCCAATCCTACCTAAACTTCCCCATGCCAATGCAATTGTGCAGGCACCGGTTACACAGGTTCCTGAGGGGAAATTTAGCAGGCAGAAAGTCTCCTTGAAGTGCGGGGACATTTGTCCCCTTGCCCCAGGATAAGCCCCAGTCTGTGAAATTTCTGGTGCAAGTTTGCATTGATCTGTTTCAGTGGATGGGGCCCAGGAAGGATAGGATTCCACCTCCTCCTGATGGCCTGATCCCACATCCTGCCCCTTCTCACCTGTCGCTTCTCCACTTTAAATAACACCCTCCCTGTGGTGGCAAGTCTACCAACATCACACTGAGTTCTGTTCTCAGACCTTCTGCTTTCCTACGGTTTTTAAAAACTCTTAAATCAAGGTTTTAACATTAGAATATGGCGGAGTGGGACAGAGAATAAAAGGATAATGAGGGCATGGAAACATCATAAAACAATTCAAACCAGGGAGCTTAAAAGCAGGACAAACATTCAGAAGATCTTAAAGACATCATTAAACAAGTATTTTGCCAGCTTCTTAGAAAGTCCAATGGCCAATTCTGGGATGGATTTAAAGGGAACCAGCATTCAAAATAAAACATTACAGGCAAGATTTAATGGATGTGTGTAGAAAATCTGTCGGCAAGATAACCTCCGTATCCTGGCAAACCAACCCTGTTTTGATGAAATTCCTTGATTCTCCACTAAGCTGCACTGTGGATCTTTGCCACAAATAAAAGATAAATAATGAGGTTCTGTGTGGTTTACCAAGTCCCTCAGAACAGTTTAGTAGAAGTACAAATGAGTCCAAATGGTATGAATACACAGAGAACCATGTTGGAGCAAAACTGTTAGATCTTTGGACAGGAGCACTAGAGAAGAAGGGATGCCCCCCTCTGTTGACTTCACATTTGAAACATTTTTTCCGACAAAAATCACAGGAGGAAATTTTAGGCAGTGTTCATTTTCACCAGCAGCGATTCCCAGGAGATGCTACAAAGCGTCTTAAATTTTAACTTTAAATACTAACTTTTGTTCCTCCCCAAAGCAGTGGCGTCACTAGGTTTGCATCAACCAGTGCGGGAGGCCAGCGTGTCACCGCAAGTTGGACCTCCTCCCATGCAATGGGTGGGGCCACGCCCTGGGCAGTGGGCGTGGTGATGTACCATCGTCCCACCCCATTGGTTTTTTGTCTATGACTTTGGATGGTTGGCAACCTTCAGCCTCGAAAGACTATGGTATAAGCCTACAGCACCCGGTATTCCCAGGCGGTCTCCCATCCAAGTACTAACCAGGCCTGACCCTGCTTAGCTTCCAAGATCAGACAAGATCAGAACAGAGCTATTTCAACGTGCTTTGTTTCATTGCATTTTGCATAAAATCACACATCAGTTGCAATATAACGATGGTATTATTCAAAAATACCAAGGTTTTAAAAATTTTGGCAAGTAGTGGTATCACCCCCAGTTCAGCCTGAACCCCTGCACCCCCTGGTGACGCCACTGCCCCAAAGGACTATGAAAATGTTCCCATACCTTTCACTGCAGTCAGCAGATGCCCCCAAATGCGTGTTTATCATCTTGTGTCTCATTTTGGTTTCTAAAAGTTGCCAAGACCGTTGCGGCTTCCTGAGGGAATGTCGTTTAAAAAAAAAAGGGAGGGGGAGAAACTATTTTTATTCCTTTCAGAAGAGTAAGCAGCACACCATTTTTAAATAGCTACCATTATTATTATTATAAATATTACATTATTCCAAGGAGGAGCAAGCAGAGAAAGAAGATACACAAGAGCATCTCTCTCTCTCTCTCTCTCTCTCTCTCTCTCAAATGCACACAAACACATATACACACCTCTTCTTAAAGTTGCCAGTTTCTTCTCCACCACTATCATTTTCAGCCACTGCTTCTGAATATTTTGTGTTGATCAAGCTCAGAATGGAAAGGAGTTCATTCTGTGAACTTGCCGGCAGAAGCAAGTTCAGGATTCTGTGCAATGTCCCTGCAGGAATCATGGTCTTCTTTGCTAAATAAGCTGTCAATCTGAGCTCCTACAGGAAAACAGAGGTTCTTGCCATCAGAAGCAGGGCACACCATTATTTTAAATTAATATAATTCACCAACACATATTTCTGAAACAGCATTAAATGAAACATTCACTAGCAGGAAAGCAAGTTGGCAGCTACTAGTCATGTTGGCTATCAGCTACCTCTGGGCGGTGGCGTAGCTGGAGGGGGTGGAGCAGCCAGTCCGGCTGAGTCCCTCAGCGGGCAGGCAAGTGGCCCCTTCCTTCGGAGCCATTCCACTGTATCCTGGGGGGCAGAGGCAGCTTGAGGTCTCCTCAAGGTAAGGGAACATTTGTTCCTTTACCCCACTTTGAGCCCCAGCAGCCTAAATTGCTGGCACAGAATTAAGTAGTCATGTGTAGGGCCTGGGATGGGGATTAAGATGTGGGAGGGCCAACCAGCCAGCCACTCCCATCAGTCACTCCAGCGACGCAACATCCCAGCACAGGGGCCCAGCGTCAACTGGTGCTGTCCTCTCCGCCGGCGCTGACTATCAAGCGCTGGCAGGAAAGTGCCTTTATGACACGCAGTGCTGGTGGTGCAAGCGCTGCGCCTGACAAGATCAGGCCCCAAGTTTCACTGATAACTCACTGGGTTCCAGGAGTAGGGCCCAATAACCCAGTAGGACTCTGGGGCATTTGGTGGGCGACTGTGAGATACAGGAAGCTGGATTAGGTGGGCCTAGGGCCTGATCCAGTGGGGTTGTTCTTATGTTCTTCTGTTCTTAACCTATTATTTTTTAATTAGATTCCCTCATCAAACCTGAGGACATGATTCACAAAAGCACTCTGGTGCAGGGAGACAATTCAGAAATGACATGTACTTGCCTTGGCATAAAGCGTCAAAAGTTTGTCCGTCTCTATCATCTCCAGAATATTTTCAAGCACCACAATATTATTCTGAACTTCTCTTGAGCTGAAATTCAAAACGCAACAATACCTTTTTTGAGAGGCAAGAGACTGCTGAAAAGTTCATGTAAGAAAGTCTGTCGAAGCAAGAATTTCTAACAGCCCATTCCTAACCTGGGCTGGAACAGGCAGACTGGCTATTAGCAACTTGGGGTAAAGGGATATTTTTCCCCTTACCCCAAGTACTGCCCCAGCTACGACAATAGGGCCACTCGGATCTGTGCCATCTAAATGACTGGTGTAGATCCAAGCAGCCTGGTGTAAGGCCAGGCTGCTTGGGAGGGGGGTTATAAATTTTATATTTATCTATTCAGTGGTGTAGCTAGAGGGGGTGCAAAGCACTAAGTTTTGCAGGTGCCTGAACACACAGTGCAAGCAGTCGCTCCCCCTCCCCTTGAGAGCCATTCGTTTTGCTCCCCCTGCCTAGAATGGCTTTGAAGGGGAGGGGGAGGGGCCACGTGCATGCTGCAGTGAGGCTCCCTGCAAAACTTAGTGCGTTGCACCTCCTCTAGCTATTCCATTGCATCTATTTATGCCAGGGGTGTCCAAAGTTTTTGGCAAGAGGGCCACATCAGCTCTCTGACAATATGTCAGAATGCCAGATGCAGGGGAGGGCACCAGGATGAGGTCTCTTGTTATCTGGTGTGCTCCCTGGGGCATTTGGTGGGCCGCTGTGAGATACAGGAAGCTGGACTAGATGGGCCTATGGCCTGACCCAGTGGGGCTGTTCTTATGTTCTTAACTACAATTCCCAGAAAGCCTTGCAGGTTTCTTGTTATCTGGTGTGCTCCCCGGGGCATTTGGTGGGCCGCTGTGAGATACAGGAAGCTGGACTAGATGGGCCTATGGCCTGATCCAGTGGGGCTGTTCTTATGTTCTTATGTCGGGGGCCGGAGAAAAAAAGAATTAATTTACATTTAAAATTTGAATAAATTTACATAAGTTTACATAAATGAATATACTAAAGATGAACTTATATGAATGAATGAAGGTCTTGCGATACCTCAAGGCCTATAAAAGACCTTGCACAAAGCAAGGCTGGCCTTTCCTTTGCTGCTGCTACTGCATCACAGACGTGAAACAGCAAGCAGTGGAGGGAGCCCTCATCCAACAGGTCACGCGAGAGGCGAAACAGTTGCCCTCAGTTGCTGAGATCAGTTGCGTCGGGCCAGAGCGAGCTCCATTAAATCTCCAGAGGGCCAGAGGCTCATTGAAGACTGGGAGCTCCCTGAGGACCGCATTGAGAGGCCTTGAGGGCCACAAGTGGCCCCAGGGCCGGGGTTTGGGCACCCCTGATTTATGCAATGTAAGCGGATTTCACACTAGAAGTTCCAATTCTACAGTTTGTGGCAAATTTGCTACTTGGTAACACAATAGAGCCTGAAGACCGATAGTGATAATGATAGTGAACTACTCTGGTTGAAAAATGGTATACAAAGATGATGATGATGATGATGATGATGATGAAAAAACTCCAGAAATCCTTACTTTTGCCTATGGAGACACACTAACTGTTTACACTTATTCAGTGCCTCCCAGAGACGTGCAGACATCTGTCCATCGGAATTAGATTCCTCAGTGTCGTCTTCAACCCTCGTCCGTTCTGCGTTCTGTCTCCTCCTGCTGATGACATTCTGCTGCCGCTGAGTCAGCTCCTGCTGTGCCATCTCATCCTCCATCTTTCTTTCTAGTTCCTCAATTTCCTTGATTTTAAAAGCAAAGAATGACCACAAGGGCAAACATCACCACAGGCAGAGCCACTATGTCCAACAGAGCCACTGATTTGCAAAAAAAAACAACACGTCACTGTACTTTGTAACATCACTGAGCTGACAGACTCCTTCTGTAACACACACACAGAACGTTTTGGGGATCTTTCAGGACATTCTTTTCTGCTATGGCTTTTTAGGGGAGGAGGGAGACTGCAAAGAGAATGTGTACCACCGAAAAGCTCTCAGGAGACCCAAGACCCTCTGGGCTGTCTGTGCCTCCCTGCTACTCAATCTCTCTTGCAGTTCTGCTATCCCTGTGTATTGATGTGAGCATGTGCCCACCTTGCTATGAATGAGGAAGAAGGACAGGTGAGCAAGCAGGCGAGTAGTGGGGTCTCCCACTCTCATTATCTATGTGATGAGTGAGCGAATGCACCTCCACCTACTCTTCCCTTAACTTAGCAGGAACTTGGCAAGTAGCCTCCTTCCTCACGCCATTTCTGGCTCAAATAGAGCAATGCATGCTGGGTTTCCAGTGTGCACTGCTCCACAGGAACCAGAAGTGGGGTGGAGAAAGGAGGCTGAGCATCAAACTTCCGGTTAATTAAGGCAAAACAAGACAAAGGGCGTAGGCTGCGGAAGATGGCTTCTTCCCGACTACTTAGCGTAGTGGTTCCCAAACTGTGAGCTGTAGCTCCCCAGGGAACGGTGGAAACCAACCGGGGAGCAGCAGAATCCATGTGAAAAGCCCACCACTCTATACAATGTGTAGGATTGTGGCCCGAATGAGGAGCTGTGGTCAAAAAAGTTTAAGAATCACTGACACTTCTTTGTATAGTACAGTTACATGACTTTGTACTTGATGAAGATTTGGCCCACACCACTTCCTTTCTACTTTCTTACTTACCCGGCTGCCTTGTTCTAAGATCTCAGCGCAATCGGACTTTGTCATGGTTTTCGAGGTGTTCAGCTCCTCCAGGAGCAAAGCTTGTAATTGGAGGAGAGCCATGCAAAACTCTAAAGTCTGGGGTATTTTTGCAGTCCTTTGGAACTGCAAAGACGTGATGTACTCCCCAAGTTTATTCCCCAAGGCCTGAAGCTGATGTTCTCTTTCAAGTCGTAGTTCCCGGAAAATCTGAAGAAGAAAACAAACAAACCTTATATAGTAAGGCTGACAAAAACCTGCCAAGTGTATCCAGTAATCCAGATTTAGATGACTGTCTGAAGTGGTCCTGTGAGACTCCAGCACCATAATTGTAGTCTCAGGATCAACAGCTGAAGGAATAGACCAGTAGTGGGCAAGAAACTGCTTCTGTCCTCAAGAGAAGGTTTATTACATTTCTTGTAGATGGTTGGTTGGCAACCTTCAGTCTCGAAAGACTATGGTATAAGCCTACAGCACTTGGTATTCCCAGGCGGTCTCCCATCCAAGTACTTACCGGGCCTGACCCTGCTTAGCTTCCAAGATCAGACGAGATCAGGCATGTGCAGGGTAACAGTTGCTGGCACGTTTCTTGCAACTGAATTGGCAATGTGCAGAGTAATCTCTGCATAATCACATGTGTAATCACAGAGTAATCACATGTGAATGAAAGAGAAGTACCCGCCTGTGCACACATTTCTCTAGTCTGCTTATGTAGGTTCATTGATGGCCCAGGCCCATCCTCCCCCTTGAGTTGTCAGAGCACATGCTCCACTGCTGTCATAAACATGTTGCAAAGCATGCACTGACAGCGAAGAAGCTAGGCCCGCCAGCAAGAAAGCCTGTGCCATCCCACTGGTACCACTGCAGGCCGCGACACACACCAGGTCATGTAAACTCTGCACTGACCAACAGAGGGCAGGGTTGTAACAGGGGGAGAGTGGCAACAGGAATCGGGCCTGGAAGTGGGCGGATCGGGCCAGGAAGGGGATAAGATTGGCAGCAGTGGCACACACTGTATCCTATCCCCCTTCCTGGCCTGATCCACTGACACAGGGCAATGGGTCTGAGTTGCCCCACTGCAGTGGCTGCAGCTTTCCCCAGGGCAGGGGACAAATGTTTCCTTGCTTCAAGGAAACCTCCAGACTGCAAAATTCCCTCCCAGGATGCAGCATAATCCATGCTAGTGCCGCTGTATCGGTGCGGGGGATTTAGGATTGGGCTGTGACTCACACAAGATCAACCCTTCTCCAGTCAAACACTGATATCGAGGAACTGGTAGATCAGATTTTCAAGATGTCATTGAGAATTTCTGGCTGCATGATATGTAGTTTTTCAAATACACTTTCCCCTATCCCACGATTTCCTCTCACTGGAACGCCTCTCTGACCACAGACAAGTCTTTCTTTAGATAATCAATAAATGGCCCAGCTCCACCCCCTCATTCCAGATTCCTGTGAAGTCTTGACAAAGGCTCCCTCTGCACTAAAAAACAGAATCAAGCAACTATTATCAAGACCTCTCTGCCTATTCTTTGCAGACAATTATAGTGAAAACCTGCTGTTTTGGCTGGATGAGCTGCACCACTGATCACAGTCACCTTGTTCACATGTTCGTCTACTGAATGCCTCTTGTATATGTCAATCTTCTTCTCCAAAGATTTCTTCATGACATCCATCTTACTTTTGTTCTTGGACTTGGTTTGCACTTCAGACCCTTGCTGGAAAAAGGAAAAACGCAATTAAGACAATCCTTAGCTAGGCTGAAGACATTGTTACTTGCAAGTAAGTAAGTCAAAAAGCAATAATTTCAGAAACAAATACCTGCATTGGTAGCAAAGGTTCACAGTTCACAGTTCTTGAAGCACCTGCAACGTTCTAAACTCTTCTACCAAAGAGATACAACTACAAAATTAAGGCCCAATCCAGTGTAAATTTCCGTGAGCTGATCCAGCAGCACCAGCACTGCTTCTGCTGCATCCTGCAGGGGAATTTAGCAGGTGGGATGTCTCCTTGACGTAAGAGGAGTCATCCCCTTGACTCAGGGTAAGCCCCAGCCTATGCAATGGGGCAACTTGGACCTCTGCTAGTTAAATCTTCTGCAGCTCACTCTCCTCAGGGCTTCTAGCTGGATTAGAGCTGTCTCTATGAGGACATAAATATGATGAGGGGATAGGTGGACTGGGTCCAGAGGGGGTCACATTGGCAGCAGTAGCACACCCCATATCCTATCCCTTTTCCCAGGCCTAATCTGGTGACACAAGGCAATGTGGACTTGCGACAGTGATTTAGCCTGCACAGGTCTGAGTTGCCCCACTGCAGCTTCTGGAGCTTACACTAGGGCAGGGGTGCCCAAACCCCGGCCCTGGGGCCACCTGCGGCCTTTGAGGCCTCTCAATGTGGCCCTCAGGGAGCTCCCAGTCGTCAATGAGCCTCTGGCCCTCTGGTGATTTGTTGGAGCCCACACTGGCCTGATGCAACTGCTCTCAGTGTGAGGGCAACTGTTTGACCTCTCGCATGAACTGTGGGATGAGGGCTCCCTCCACTGGTTGCTGTTTCACATCTGTGATGCAGTAGTGGCAGTAAAGGAAAGGCCAGCCTTGCTTTGTACAAGGCCTTTTATAGGCCTTGAGCTATTGCAAGACCTTCATTCATTCATCTTTAATATATTCATTTATGTAAATGTATGTAAATTTATTCAAATTTGAAATGTAAATTAATTCTTTTTTTTTCTGTGGCCCCCGACACAGTGTCAGAGAGATGATGTGGCCCTCCTGCCAAAAACTTTGGACACCCCTGCCCTCGGGAAAGGGGACAAATGTCCCCTTACCTCATGATCATCAGCCTGCAAAATTCCCCTGCAGAATGCATCGACGGGGGGGAATTTGCGCTGATCGCGCCATCAGCAGAAGACTGGACATTGATTGGAACTGGCCTATGAAATCAATGCATTGGCCTGTTTTTTCTCAGAATATTAGGCAGGAATGAAGTCGGCCAATCCTATCAATATGTACTTGATAAAGGCAGGTTGGGGGGTCTGCACGAAACAAAGTCCAGATAAAGATTTAGTTCAAATTTAACTCCAGCTTTCCAGGATAAGGTCCTGAGCAGAAAAGCAACACCACCAAAGGGAGCCCCCTCCCACCTTCTGAGTCTTACCTGTTTGCTTGGTGCTGGTCTACTCTGATCTACTTTCTGCAGTGCTATCTCTCGACACTCAGACTGGTATGTCTGAAGCAACACCCTTTCTCGAATCTTTGGTAATGCCAGACTGAGATCCATCTGGGAAAAATAACCATGGAACTCTTGCCTGATTTTCAGCAATTCTTCTTCACTTAAAGAAAGCGACAAACCTAAAAGTTTCCTGGGAAGAGAAAGACATTCTTCAAAGATGGACAGAAATTCTTCAGTACTAACATGAGGAATGCAATTATTTCATTAGAACGACTGGGAAAACAAGCCTTTTTATTATCAAACTGCGAGCTCAATCCACACTGGCTCACAATGGATTCAACAAAGTTTTTTGAGCCCCTTTCCTCTTCACTTTGCATGTGCAGAGAACCCCACTTCAGTTACATCAAAGCACTGCATGTTGCAAAATCTGGGGGCTGTGGTCTATAAATGGTTTAAAACGCTGGACAGGAAAGTGGAACTAGATCCCTTCTTCGTGGCAGTCCAGGTTGCATAAACCAGGATTGTGAAGGAAAAGGACATTTTCCTATAGTTAGAGGTGTTTGAAAATGGTGTTATTTATTTTACTCAGCAGTAAGCCCATTGTGTTCAGTAAGACTTGTGCTCCAATTCTATCTTACTCAGCAGAAACAAACATCTCCACCTATAGCCTGTAACAAAAGATATATACCCCCCACATACACTCTCCGTGGTTTCACTTATCTGTGGATCTACGGGGACACTCTGCACCCCCCATACCCATTAACTTTGTTTTTCTTTAGCAGCAATGGGTGTTTCTTGTTAAGAAAGGAACATTCTTGCTTAACAGAAGAACTGGACATGCAGGCAACCAGTCTGCATACTAGAGGGAGGCTAATAGGAAGCAGGACAGTTCCTGCTTCCTGTTTATGTTTGAATAGTCTCCTCTCTGTAGCATGCAGGCTGACTGCCTACAGTTCTTCAGTTAAGCAAGAAAGTTCATTTCTTAACAAGAAACTCTTGCACCCCCATTGCTGCTAAAGAAAAGGAAATGGGCAAAGGGGGAATCACTATTTATACTGGGTTCCCCCAAATCCATGGTTTCTGTGTCCATGGGGGACAGAACATCCAGAAACGGGGGGATGTGTGTATTTGCAAACTATGTTCTAAACTATATGTTAAAACAGGGGTCTCTAAACTATTTGGCTGAAGGGTCACATCAAACATCTGACACAGTATCAATTTTATATTTAAATAAAAAATTTAAATAAATACATTAGAGATGAAACTTAGATGAATGACTAAATGTCCAGGACTTCTCCAAGCACAAACACAGCCCAAGAAATAAAGCACACACTTAAATGGATCCCCATTCCCCCAACCCACAAGCACAACTCTGGTTGTGTTTGGTCAACTGGACCAGAGGCTCTTGTGATCAGAGGCTGGCTGCGGGCTGGATAGAGGCTCACCGCGGGCCGCATTCTGGCCCCCAGGCCGGGGTTTGGAGACCCCCTAGGCTAAAGCATAATCATTCTGACAAAATCCAGCTGTGAGCATGTATCAAGACCACACCATTTATTAAGACCACACATTATCAAGTCAGAGCCAAGGAGAAACAGAAGAATAACACTGAAAATAAGATTGTGTATCTGTTTGATGCTTGTCAAAAGTCGCCGTTCAGGTGAAAAAACAAACAAAAGGGACAAAGCAACGACTTACAAGAACACCAATTGTTCCCAGTCCCTTAACTGTCTCTGTTCTGCAATCCTGCTCTGAAGTTCCTGGTCCAGTTTTTCCCTCTTGCTCTGAAGCAGCCTCTCTGCAGCCATAGTCTTGTCCTGCTTGTCTTTTTCCAGCCACTTCAGGTTCTGCGCAGTCTCTCTTTTCTGCTCCTCCACAACATGCTGAAGAGAAGGTTTCGGCACACTGAGTTTGTGCAGTTCCTGCAGCACGGATCCATACTGGACCCGTTTGATTTCTTCAGTCGCTTTCTCAGTCAGGTTATGCCGGAGGGCAACCAGTTCCTCCTTGGCTTCACTGTCAAGTTTCTCCGTGAGCTCTTCAAATTCAGCCATGTGATCAGCCAGAATCTTTTGCCATTGAGCCAGGTAATGGCAGATGTCGTCACAGGTTCTGAAGGCATCCCCAAAGCACTTCTGCTCCTTTTGCTTCTCTTTCTGTGATTCAATAAATAAAACAAGTAATATCTTTCTAGGTCTCAGACAAAGCATAAATATTTCTTTAGCAGAACAATCCATTTTGCTCCCACCACCCGGAATGGCTCCATAGGAGGGGGTGCTTGCACACTGTGGTAAGGCTCCCTGAAAAACTTAGTGCTTTGCACCCCCTCTAGCTATGCCACTGTGCATATGGAGCATGTCACAAATGTCTGAAGTGGCCACATGCTGCAATGTACCACACACAAGCACACCGCTGACCATGCTAGGAGTTGCACCTCAGAGCACTCGATGGTCCAGCTGGAAACGGAGGTGGCTAGGCTAGAACTGCCAAAGTGCTGGAGGGGCAAGAGTACCATTGGGTAGACCCAGGTCCCAACTTCAGTTAAGCAGTGCCCAGACCAATATGCTGCGAAGTAAAAGGAGGCTAGCAGACAGCATTGTCTGTATGTCCCCACAAACATGACAACTCTCTTAGCTCTCAGAAGAACACATTATTGGCAACCTTCAGTCTCGAAAGACTCTGGTATCGCGCTCTGAAAAGTGGTTCTGGCACAGCGTCTAGTGTGGCTGAAAAGGCCAATCCGGGAGTGACAATCCCTTCCACACCGGGAGCAAGTGCAGTCTGTCCCTGGTCTGTCTCCCTGGCTATGGGCCTTCCTTCTTTGCCTCTTAGCCTCAGTCTGTTGGCCAAGTGTCTCTTCAAACTGGGAAAGGCCATGCTGCACAGCCTGCCTCCAAGCGGGCCGCTCAGAGGCCAGGGTTTCCCACTTGTTGAGGTCCATCCCTAAGGCCTTCAGATCCCTCTTGCAGATGTCCTTGTATCGCAGCTGTGGTCTACCTGTAGGGCGCTTTCCTTGCACGAGTTCTCCATAGAGGAGATCCTTTGGGATCCGGCCATCATCCATTCTCACGACATGACCAAGCCAACGCAGGCGTCTCTGTTTCAGCAGTGAATACATGCTAGGGATTCCAGCACGTTCCAGGACTGTGTTGTTTGGAACTTTGTCCTGCCAGGTGATGCCGAGGATGCGTCGGAGGCAGCGCATGTGGAAAGCGCTCAGTTTCCTCTCCTGTTGTGAGCGAAGAGTCCATGACTCGCTGCAGTACAGAAGTGTACTCAGGACGCAAGCTCTGTAGACCTGGATCTTGGTATGTTCCGTCAGCTTCTTGTTGGACCAGACTCTCTTTGTGAGTCTGGAAAACGTGGTAGCTGCTTTACCGATGCGCTTGTTTAGCTCGGTATCGAGAGAATGAGTGTCGGAGATCGTTGAGCCAAGGTACACAAAGTCATGGACAACCTCCAGTTCATGCTCAGAGATTGTAATGCAGGGAGGTGAGTCCACATCCTGAACCATGACCTGTGTTTTCTTCAGGCTGATTGTCAGTCCAAAATCTTGGCAGGCCTTGCTAAAACGATCCATGAGCTGCTGGAGATCTTTGGCAGAGTGGGTAGTGACAGCTGCATCGTCGGCAAAGAGGAAGTCACGCAGACATTTCAGCTGGACTTTGGATTTTGCTCTCAGTCTGGAGAGGTTGAAGAGCTTTCCGTCTGATCTGGTCCGGAGATAGATGCCTTCTGTTGCAGTTCCAAAGGCCTGCTTCAGCAGGAAAGCGAAGAAAATCCCAAACAAGGTTGGTGCAAGAACACAGCCCTGCTTCACTCCGCTTCGGATGTCAAAAGGGTCTGATGTGGAGCCATCGAAGACAACAGTGCCCTTCATGTCCTTGTGGAAAGATCTGATGATGCTGAGGAGCCTGGGTGGACATCCAATCTTGGGGAGAATCTTGAAGAGGCCGTCTCTGCTGACCAGGTCGAAAGCCTTTGTGAGATCTATGAAGGCTATAAAGAGTGGCTGTCGTTGTTCCCTGCATTTCTCCTGCAGTTGTCTAAGGGAGAATACCATATCAGTGGTGGACCTGTTGGCTCGGAATCCACACTGCGATTCTGGATAGACGCTCTCTGCAAGTACCTGGAGCCTCTTTAGTACAACTCGGGCAAACAGCTTTCCTACAATGCTAAGGAGAGAGATGCCGGGGTAGTTGTTGCAGTCACCCCTGTCACCTTTGTTCTTGTACAGCGTGATGATGTTTGCATCCCTCATGTCTTGAGGTACTCCACCTTCTCTCCAGCAGAGACAGAGGATTTCATGCAGCTCAGTGACGATGATCTCTTTGCAGCACTTTAGGACTTCAGCAGGGATGCTGACTTTTCCAGGTGCCTTGCCAAAGGCAAGGGAGTCCAGGGCCACGTGAAGTTCTTCTAGGGTTGGTTCACTGTCAAGCTCTTCCAGCACAGGCAGGCACTCAATGTTGTTCAGTGCTTCTTCGGTGACTACATTTTCTCTGGAATATAGCTCAGAGTAGTGCTGCACCCAGCGTTCCATCTGCTGCGCCCGATCCTGGATGACCTCGCCTGTGGCAGACTTCAGAGGGGCAATTTTCTTCTGTGTTGGACCTAGGGCCTGCTTGATACCATCATACATCCCCTTGATGTTGCCCGTGTCAGCTGCTATCTGTATCTGGGAACAGAGCTGGAGCCAGTAGTCGTTAGCACATCTCCTGGCAGTCTGTTGGACTTTGCTGCGAGCAGTTCGGAGGACCTGCAGGTTGCGCTCACTGGGACAGGCCTTGTATGCTGCTTGAGCTCTCCTCTTTTCCTCAATGACTGGTGTCAACTCCTCAGAGTGGGCTTCAAACCAGTCATTGGTTTGAAGCCAATGTCCAAAGTCATTGGACATACAGCATTGTCTGTATGTCCCCACAAACATGACAACTCTCTTAGCTCTCAGAAGAACACATAAGAACATAAGAACAGCCCCACTGGATCAGGCCAGAGGCCCATCTAGTCCAGCTTCCTGTATCTCACAGCGGCCCACCAAATGCCCCGGGGAGCACACCAGATAACAAGAGACCTGCAAGGCATCCTGGGAATTGTAGTTTAAGAACATAAGAACAGCCCCACTGGATCAGGCCATAGGCCCATCTAGTCCAGCTTCCTATATCTCACAGCGGCCCACCAAATGCCCCAGGGAGCACACCAGATAACAAGAGACCTGCAAGGCATCCTGGGAATTGTAGTTTAAGAACATAAGAACAGCCCCACTGGATCAGGCCATAGGCCCATCTAGTCCAGCTTCCTGTATCTCACAGCGGCCCACCAAATGCCCCAGGGAGCACACCAGATCACAAGAGACCTGCAAGGCCTCCTGGGAATTGTAGTTAAGAACATAAGAGCAGCCCCACTGGATCAGGCCATAGGCCCATCTAGTCCAGCTTCCTGTATCTCACAGCGGCCCACCAAATGCCCCAGGGAGCACACCAGATAACAAGAGACCTCATCCTGGTGCCCTCCCTTGCATCTGGCATTCTGACATAACCCATTTTTAAAATCAGGAGGTTGCACATACACATCATGGCTTGTAACCCGTAATGGATTTTTCCTCCAGAAACTTGTCCAATCCCCTTTTAAAGCAGGCTAGACGCCATTACCACATCCTGTGGCAAGGAGTTCCACAGACCTTGCCTCAGGTCTCCTCAGATCTCCTCAGATCTCAGATATCCTCAGAGAAACTAGCAAACTAGGTAGCTAGGACAAAGGACTACCACCCAGCCAAGAACCCCAGGGTACTTAAAGAGACAGCATAACATAACAGATTCCAAGCTTTCCTCCACAACACTTGCTCAAAACTGAGGGCCCAGTCCTATCCAACTTTCCAGTGCCAATGAAGCCGCAATGCAGTCCTGAAGTGAGGGAACAAACATTCCCTTACATTAAGGAGACCTCTGTGACTACCCCCACCCCCACAGGATGCATGCTTTGTTGGCATGGCTGCATCCGTGCTGGGAATTGGGGTAGGATTGGGCCCCGAGTTAATGGCAAGGCAATCCAGGGTGGGTACAAGTTTGCTCTTTACTACCTACACACACAAACCTTGTTTTGCAGATTTCTTGTGCATATTTATCTTATCTTGCAACAAGAGTTTATCTTAAACTCTGGATTACCTGATGCAACAATTCTCGCTGTCTGGCAGCTCGAAGTTTTTGGTGAAGTTTGTGTTTCTCCTGCTTTAAAACATGCTCCAGCTTCTGTTTGGCAGAGTGCAGTTCAACTTGCGCTACATTCAACACTCCACCCAAGTGATTTTCAGCTATATGACAGCTTCTGAAAAAAAAAAAAAAGAATATGAAACTATCGTTAGCACTTGCAAGCAAAGTAACCCAAACGAACTCATCATCTAGAGCAGGGATGCCAAATTTGTTTCATATAGTGGGCCAAGCAGCTTTCATGGCACTTGCTGAGGGCAATAAGTGACGTTGGTAAGCAGGAAATGATGTCATAAAGCAGATGATGGTCAGAAATAAGTACTTTGTTCTCACATACTCATTAGCGGCAAATGACAGAACAGAGAATGTGCAAATCTTTACCATTTTTTCATGATATGGGAGAGCCCAAGTATCACTCTGGCAGCCCTTTCCGCAGCAGTGCTTCTACCACAGTGACAGCAAAGTGACACCTCAGCAGAAGCAGCAGTGCTGAAAGGGTGGCCTGCATGACCACTGGGCTCTCTCAGCACCTCAGCAGTGTCTCCCTCTCTCACCCCTCTTGGTCTGCCCCTTCCATATTTTTTGCCTTTTGAGGCCTCCTTCCATTTCTCCCTCAGAGCCTTGGCAGAAGTGGCGCTGCTGAAAGGGCACTGCTGGAACAGCCCAATTATCTTTGTGGGGGGGAGATAAAGAGCTTCTGGGGACAGCATCCGGCCCACAGGCCTTATGTTTGACACCCATGAACTAGAATTCTAGAATCCATTTTATCCCTTAGTTTGAACACTTCATATATGGTGACCATGGCCCTGATTCACCTCTAGTCATTAATATTTCAGGTTACTAGTGACTCTGTAGGCACACCCTGATTTGAGTTACCAGATGTTTGTCAAATTTAGTGGTGAGAAATCATGGAGGCCTCCTCAAAGTAAGGGAATGTTTGTTCCCTTACAGCAGGGCAGCACTGGCCCCAGAAAGTTGAGTAAGAGAGGACTCTAACACAACTACTTAGCTCTATACGAGCCAATCAGCGACAAGATTCATCAAAGATAGAATCTCAAAACAGGCCTTGCTGAGGGAGAATCAGCCTGGTTTCTGTAAGGGTGAGTCTTGCCTCACGAACCTTTTAGAATTCTTTGAAAAGGTCAACAGGCGTGTCGATGCGGAGAACCCGTGGACATTATATATCTGGAAATTCAGAAGGCATTTGACAGGGTCTCTCACCAAAGGCTACTGAAAAAACTCCACAGTCAGGGAATTAGAGGGCAGGAACTCTCCTGGACTGAGACCTGGTTGAAGACCAGGAAACAGAGAGTGGGTGTCAATAGGCAATTTTCACAATGGAGAGAGGTAGAAAGCAGTGTGCCCCAAGGATCTGTCCTGGCACCGGTGCTCTTCAACCTCTTCATAAATGACCCAGAGACAGGGTTGAGCAGTGAGGTGGCTAAGTTTGCAGACGACACCAAACTTTTCCGACTGGTGAAGACCAGAAGTGATTGTGAGGAGCTCCAGAAGGATCTCTCCAAACTGGCAGAATGGGCAGCAAAATGGCAGATGCGCTTCAATGTCAGTAAGTGTAAAGTCATGCACATTGGGGAAAAAAATCCAAACTTCACATATAGGCTAATGGGTTCTGAGCTGTCTGTGACAGATCAGGAGACAGATCTTTGGGTCGTGGTGGACAAGTCGATGAAAATGTCGACCCAATGTGCGGTGGCAGTAAAGAAGGCCAATTCTATGCTTGGGATCATTAGAAAAGGTATTGAGAACAAAACGGCTAATATTATAATGCTGTTGTACAAATCGATGGTGAGGCCACACCTGGAGTATTGTGTCCAGTTTTGGTCGCCACATCTCAAAAAGGACATAGTGGAAATGGAAAAGGTGCAAAAGTGGGCAACTAAGATGATTATGGGGCTGGGGCACTTTCCTTATGAGGAAAGGCTACGGCGTTGGGCCTCTTCAGCCTAGAAAAGAGACGCCTGAGGGGGGACATGATTGAGACATACAAAATTATGCATGGGAAGGATAAAGTGTCTATAGAGATGCTCTTTACACTCTCACATAACACCAGAACCAGGGGACATCCATTAAAATTGAGTGTTGGGAGAGTTAGAACAGACAAAAGAAAATATTTCTTTACTGTGGAACTCCTTGCCACAGGATATGGTGATGGCATCTGGCCTGGAGGCCTTTAAAAGGGGATTGGACAAGTTTCTGGAGGAAAAATCCATTACGGGTTACAAGCCATGATGTGTATGTGCAACCTCCTGATTTTAGAAATGGGCTATGTCAGAATGCCAGTGCAAGGGAGGGCACCAGGATGGAGGTCTCTTGTTATTTGGTGTGCTCCCTGGGGCATTTGGTGGGCCGCTGTGAGATACAGGAAGATGGACTAGATGGGCCTATGGCCTGATCCAGTGGGGCTGTTCTAATGTTCTTAAAAATACAGGCAGACACATTTGAGCGCATACATTGCACACATGCAATCTAAAATGAGAAGACTCGGAAGTTCAATCACAATTTTCCATGTTATGACTGTCTGGGCCAAAATCAGATGCATCTAGCCTCTTGGTGGAGCACACAAGCGCCATTTGTGACCTAGCAAGCCAAACAGAGTCTATCAGTAACATATGGCAATTCAGCAAGGACATGATAAACCTTCATTTGCCTCCAAAGACAAGGACTGCCAAGCTTCTGGCAAGGCTAAATATAATAAGCAGGCTACATTTGACTATGTGGGTGACAAGTTGTGCAGTCCTGTACTCGAGTCCAAATAATTTCATACCTGCAAGCCAAAAATACAATGAAGTAGACATTTACCTTTCTACTTTACTAATGAAAGCTGCTATCTGGTTTCCTGCAGAGTGCCAAAGCGAAGACATCTGGGCATCCAACAACTGAACAATTTGAATGAGATATTCTCTGTGCACAAATATTTTACTCAGATGGTACTTTTTATGAGCTTGCAGAAAATCCATCAGCTCTTCAATGTCTCCCTGCAGAAAAAAAAATGAATAAATGCATCCCATTAATTTTTATGATCATTTAAGATAATACCTGAAAAAGAATGGCAATTAAACGGCTGCATTAATACAAAGATTAAACCGTCTTTAGAAAGCATAGCAGTCTTTATAGCATAACAATGAATTTACTCCTGTGTGTTTTAAATGGAGTCAGTTCTGCTTCATTATGAGTGTTAAAAATTGAGGCAATTCACACACTGTAGATTGCATGTGCACCTGGTTTGATCGCCACTGAAAATTTCCAGCAAATCATGAAAACAAAACACACTTGGGAACCTCTTGGCCCACCCTCATGTTAAACATTCCATTGGGTTGTAATTCTTGTTGTCTGTCCTTTCTGGCCAGCAGAGGAGAGACAACCATCTTTTTGTTTATTTACTCACATTCTTGCAACTGGGAACTGCTAGCAACTTCTCCGTTACTGACTTAGTTTGGTTCAGGCTTCTACTGTCCACCTAGGCCTAACATGTACATACTCATGGCAACCGTGTTGGTGGACTGGGCCCAGGAGGGGGAATAGGGATGTAACACAGGCCAATGCTGCCAATCCTGTCCCCTTATGGGCCCAATCCACCCATCCTGTTAACCCCTTCCTGCCCTTTTCCGGCCCCATATCACTCAGTGTGGAACCTACCATGTATGCTGGGTCTTCTGCTGCCATGCATGGGGTTATGTTGTTGTGAAATTTTTCACAGCCCTTTCACGACAGCTTGCACCAGTGCTCCGCAAGCTGCACCAGCTTGCAGTTTATCAAAACGTTTAAATATTCATTTGTCCTATTACGTATGAGGTGCTTTATTCTTCACCCAATACCTGTATTTTAGAGTAATCTTCAACGAGAGCTTTGGCGGCTTCTAATTTCAGTTCTCCTTTAAAAACCGCATTTCTGGTCTGTGTAAAAAAGATGTTGTGGATCTCATTTCTCTCAGAAATAGCCAATTCTCTGTAAGCCTTGGCAAAGTATTCTTCCTGCTTCACCATCAGAAACCTCTTGATGTGATGATGCTCAAGTTGGTGGAGTGTTTCCAGAAGGGTTCTGCATTTCGCCGCTGACTGAGTAAAGAAGCATAAAAACAAGGAATAAAAACAACATATTTAACACTAAAAGTCTAGAAATATTGGCTTGATTTACTAGACAGTCTCTATTTGTTCTTGCTAGCAGGTCTCCCCACCACAGATGCAGAGGGCTTCAGGGAGAGGCAGAGATTTCTTTCACTAGGTCTGAGGTATGGAGAGGATAAGAAATAGAAGGGGTTTCTCTGAGGGAGAGTCTCACTTTCATGGACCAGCCCTTTCAATTACCAGCTATCAATAATTTTTTTTTTTTAATTCACTGTACTTGGTTGGCAACCTTCAGTCTCAAAAGACTATGGTATAAGCCTACAGCACTTGGCATTCCCAGGCAGTCTCCCATCCAAGCACTAACCAGGCCTGACCCTGCTTAGCTTCAGAGATCAGACAAGATCGGGAGATAGTGTTCAGTATAGGGAGATGGCTGGCAACCTTCAGTCTCGAAAGACTATGGTATAAGCCTACAGCATCCGGTATTCCCAGGTGGTATTGAGGTACCTCAATTGAGGTATTGAGGTATTGAGAACAAAACGGCTAATATTATAATGCTGTTGTACAAATTGATGGTAAGGCCACACCTGGAGTATTGTGTCCAGTTCTGGTCGCTGCATCTCAAAAAAGACATAGTGAAAATGGAAAAGGTGCAAAAGAGAGTGACTAAGATGATTACGGGGCTGGGGCACCTTCCTTATGAGGAAAGGCTATGGGGTTTGGGCCTCTTCAGCCTAGAAAAGAGACGCCTGAGGGGGGACATGATTGAGACATACAAAATTATGGAGGGGATGGACAGAGTGGATAGGGAGATGCTCTTTACACTCTCACATAACACCAGAACCAGGGGACATCTACTAAAATTGAGTGTTGGGAGAGTTAGAACAGACAAAAGAAAATATTTCTTTACTCAGCGTGTGGTTGGTCTGTGGAACTCCTTGCCACAGGATGTGGTGATGGCGTCCAGCCTGGACACCTTTAAAAGGGGATTGGACAAGTTTCTGGAGGAAAAATCCATTATGGGGTACAAGCCATGATGTGTATACGCAACCTCCTGATTTTAGAAATGGGTTATATCAGAATGCCAGATGCAAGGGAGGGCACCAGGATGAGGTCTCTTGTTATCTGGTGTGCTCCCTGGGGCATTTGGTGGGCCGCTGTGAGATACAGGAAGCCGGACTAGATGGGTCTATGGCCTGATCCAGTGGGGCTGTTCTTATGTTCTTATGTGGTCTCCCATCCAAGTACTAACCAGGCCTGACCCTGCTTAGCTTCCAAGATTAGAGGAGAACAGGCATCTGCACTTCCCCTTGTCAAAAAATGTGAGATGAACAGATTCTGCTAAAGGCAGTGGTTCCCAAACTGTGTGCCACAGTATATTAGGGTGCCGTGGCACACTCACAGGGGCACTGCAAAAGTTCCTGGTCACTCCTCCTACTGGTTCTCCCAGGCACCGCCATCTTGGTTTTCACAATATCTCGCAGGAATTGGGCATCACCATCTTGGATCTCACACAATTTCATTATGTCCAAGGTGGCGGCACCAGGCTGAGCCAGGAAGAAAAGGCTGTGGGGGCACTATGACCCCTGTAAGTTTGGGAATCACCGTGCCAAGGAATAGGAAAATACCAAAGTGAAAAAGTTGCTTCATTTCAGCAAAGTCTTGTTGCTTTTGTATGGGATTTACCTTTTCGTTTGACTGCTTTATCAGCTCTTCTGCTTCTTCGTTGGCTGCTCTCTCTCTCCTCTGCTGAGACTCAGCTTCTTTCCTATTTTCCAGGCTACACTCCGCTGTCAACGCTACCATCTTCCGTTTGTACTCTTCCTGAATTTCCATCTCCATGGTGAGAAAAAGCTTCTTGAAAGTCGAAGTCATCCTCTTCTCCAGTCGAGGAGAGAGCCTTTGAGTGGCACTCGTGTTTTTCAGTAACAGGACAATCACATCTTTGCAAATCTGTGTTCGGCAGCCTTCCAAATCTCTGTCTGCGCAGGTCAAGTTTGCTATCTCAAAACTGTAAAATAAAAGGGAGTAAAACCCTGCAGCACAAAGGGCTCCGTCACTGATAATAAACACCAAAATATTTTGTAGCATTCTCAAAACAACAGGAAGTATTACACCTAATATAATTTGCTTGAAGTAAAAAAGTACAGTTTCAAGACCAGCAGCTTTCCTGAACCCTCACTACTATTAGAAAAATAGAGAAAGAATACTAGAGAGAACCAAACCAAAGAAAATGCACATACATCTGAAGAAAACGGAGTTGTCGGGGCCCCTCCCAGAATGCCCTGACCCCCGACTTACCCTGGAGCAGGCACCCCATGCCCAGGATGAGGAGGCTTCCCTGCCCTTCAAGGGGGCAAAGCAGGTTGGCTCACCTCAACCAGCCAGAGGGGGCTGGCAGGGCAAACAAGGAACACAGAAGGAAACAAGCCAGGAACAGGAAAGGCCTTTTCTGCCCCACCTGGAGGAAGGGGAGGGGCCAAAGGGGGCGGGCTTGCTCCATAAAACAGGGAGGCCAGGGATGAGAGGCAGGCAGTGTGAAGCAGGGAGCTGGGAGGTGAACAGCTCCTGCTCCTAGGCCAGGTTTGGCAGCTCTGCTAGGGAGGAGGACAAGGGTGCTGGAACCCCCTCCCCCCTTTAGCCTATCTGAGGCCTCCCTGGGGGTGGAACAAGCCTGCTCCAGCCCCTCCAGGGCAGGGACCCTACAGGAGTCTAAAATTAGAAGAGTGGGAAGGCAGCATGCATGCAGTCAAGGTAATTGAGAAAGGACGATATTGTTCATACTCCATTTTCCAATACACTGAACCCTCCTTAATCGCAAGTTCAGCACCCACAGATTTGACTCAACCATGGGTGCCATCCTGTGACTGGATGCAGCAGCAATGCAGCCCCAAGGGAACAAATGTTCCTTTACCTTGAGGAGGCCTCTGTGACAGCCCCTCTACTGCAAGGTGTAGCGCATACCCCGTTGGCATGGCTGCATCTGTTCTGGAAAGCTGGACAGGATTGGGCTCTCAGTGTATTGTCTGAAAGGGAGGAATTTGAGGAATTGTGGAAAGGCACAAGTTCTGGCAGTTACACCAGCCAATTTTAAGCCTACTGGCACATCATCCATTGCCAATGGTCAAAGGGTTCTTTCCCATGTTTTGTTGTATGTATTTATCTTAGCAAAGAAGACATATACCAATTTCAAATTAAAGTAAGCTACAGACGGAACTCTCTTACTCTTCTAAGGACTGAAGCATTTTTTCAGATTCTTCCAAAGACAGGATGTCAATAATTTGGTCATTCAGAAAGATGTCCTCAAGGTTGGCACAACCTGGGTTAAAGCGTGAACGCTCTAGATTACACTCTGGATCAGGGTTGTGTCCCATCTCCTAAATTCACACACAAAACATTAGGTTAGCATAACTATGCCATACTTATTGGGAAAAGGAGCAACTACTGCTCTGGTCTTAAACTGGGGCTGATGCTACAGATTTCAAAAGATGCCCAGAACATTGCACAGTCTATGGGAAATGCGGTGCCTTTAAGCTATTCATGCATAGAATTGTGCTGTTAAGAGTTCTATAAACATTGAAACGGTTTTATTATGAAATTTACCTGTTCATTATGGCACTTCTGGAGAACTCTCCTAGCTTTATAAGCAACCCACCATGCCAGAATCGATAATGCAAAAGAAATCATGAAAGCAATGAAGAATCCCAGTGCATGGATACCATGGCTAAACAGAATCTGAAAAGGGGGGGGGGGGAGATTAATGGTACTATATCAATATAGGAAAATTACATTTTCATGTGTAGATTCCACTGACATACTGGTTATAGAATTCCAAAACTGTTGTTGCTGCTAAATTACAAGTTTCGGGTTCAAATACCATTCAAAATATCACTACGAGCTACACAGAAGAAGAAAGCAAGCGGACTCAGGGGAAAAGCTGAGTTACTTACCATGGTCTTTTTGTCTCCTCTTATTATGAATGATGCTGTCAATGAACTAAGTTCTGAATTGTTCTGGAAAAAGGCAAAAAAAAAAAATCAATTTGTCAGCACATTTTCAACAATAAAACCTGACACCCTAATCTGAGAAGAAACTGATTCCATCCTCCTCTGTCACAAAATGACACAATTTCAAACAAGAGGCCGAATTCTGTACTTAAAGGGAGTTATTTTATGCACTGTACTATATGGTCAGAATATTTCTGACTAGTATATGGTCAGAATATTTCACTATATGGTGGTGTATATTTCCTAACTGGGCAACTCTAAAATGATGACACCATCTCTTCACAAGAATTTCGTGAGCAAAAAGTAGAGTCAAGGACGACCCAAAGTGGTCTAGTACTTGAAGGAACTATGCTGAGATTTATCTGATGAGAATGCAAAATAGATCAGTCACCTCCTAATCCCAAAATTTTGCTCTCATGTCTCTGCCCAGCTTTTCAGTGTCATATAAGAACACCAAACCCTAAGCACTTTCTTGCCAGCCCAGCAGTTTGGAGATTGTGCCATGTGTGGAACCATCCCAAAAAGTATCAAAGGAGGTTGATTCTATGTGATTCCTCTTACAGTGATTAAAGCAGCCCTTCTTTGTGACAGGGGCCAGCACAAGAGGCATGAATTGGAAGTGGCCAAACCTTTCTTTGACTCAAAAGGGATGTCCCTCAGGTACTAGTGAATTCGTACACATACAGTGGGCCCTCGGTTACAAGACACCCTGCAGATACCAATTTCTGCCAATAATCAAATCTGCAGCCAGCCCTCACAGGACCTTCTGGATACAACTGGAAGTGCCTTCCAACCATATCTGGAAGGTCCTTGAGGTCCTCCGGTTGCAGGGTCAGCA
Organism: Tiliqua scincoides; assembly: GCF_035046505.1. NCBI lineage: Eukaryota > Metazoa > Chordata > Lepidosauria > Squamata > Scincidae > Tiliqua > Tiliqua scincoides. The sequence continues at coordinate 83,464,043 of NC_089826.1, forward strand.
TCTGTGTTGAGTCAAAACCACTGGTGCTGAATCCACAGGTAAGGAGAGCCCACCGTATTATCATTCTCCAAACAGCTGAGACATAATGGATATCTGATCATTGGCTACTGGACATATTACTTTTCTTTTGCAGTGTCATCTTCCTTACTTGTGGCACATCGTGGTCAAGAGAGCTAATCTGGAAAGTCCTTCCTAAATGCATGGAGACCAGGTCAAGTGAACCCTTCTGGTACAATAACTCACACACCAAGAGTTTTGCTCCTTCTCAAAAGGCAGATCCTTTCAGAGCAGATCCACAGACACACTTTGCCTCCCTTCCTCCACACAAATATCAGGCACGCTGCATACAATTTTATATAGTATTAATACATAATAAAGTTAAGGTAAATACCAGGGATGGGCTTTGGAAAGTCAGTTTAGCAGGCAACGTCAATGCCTGGGAAATCCCCATTTCTTCTGTCTTGATGGCAGCAATGTAGTCCACTGAATAATATTCTCCACCTGATGGCCGAGGGCAGAAAATGAACATGAAAAATGATGTGACCGTTTTGAACTCTGCGCATACATACTGGATTAGGAAGGGTGTAGGAGGGGTGTAAGGGGTGTAGGAAGGCCGACACCGTGTTGGGGATAGTATCAGCGGCAGTAGTACTGCCAATATCCTATCCAGATTTAGATATCAATGCTGTAGCAAAAACCCACATTTTATTTAAATATCTAAAGGTTTCTCACACTTTGAAAACAGTTGCATTTTGCACCAAAATAAGTGAGCCTACCTTGCAAAAACTGTCTTCTGTATTTTTGAAACCCATCTGCTGTCTTCTCACCCGTTGTTTTTTGAATGTGTAGCCCAGTAATGTTGTCTAGCAAAACAAGTTCTGTGACATTAAACTCAAGGGCCATGTTGGTGTTGTTAATCAGAAGTTTCACATAAGCACTTTGGGGTGTATGCTCCGTAATAACCTTAAAAAGAAACATTAATGCTAATTAGAAACAGACTTCAACCAGAATCTGGCTTTACCCCATGTCTCTCTCTTGATAAGTCAGTGAGCAACCTGAGGTGGGGGGAGAAAGAAGGGACCAACATCTACTTGTTCTGTCTTCCCTACATCTCTCCCTCTCCCATGAATTCTTCCTAGGTTCCCACATGTATTGATTATCCATTATAACACCGAGATCTGGTAGTATTTGCTAGCCTAAACTGACTACAGACTCTCTTAAAGCTACTCTACTGTATTTCCAAAACTACGGGTACAAAAATTAAATACATTTATTATGGCTGAATATTCATCTGAACTCTCTTAAGTACTCAGTTTACTGTTTGATAGCCAGACCACATCTCTACACCGGCAGTTATATAGGACAATCCTTTATGTGCAAACCAAAATCAATTTCTGAGCTAAGCAGAGGGACAACATACTCTTGCTACTCAAATGAATTCAGCCCTTATTTATAAATTATCCCTACCCCAAAACAGAATCAGAGCCCCAATGTTATTAGACTAGCAAGGGAGAGCAAGTGGATCTAGAACCTTAGCGGCCTCTGTAGAGCATAAGACTCATGCTGCCATTTTGTTTTTAACCACAGAACCTAGTTTTCAACCTTTTCCACTTCAAGGCATACTGACAAGGTGCTAAAATTTTCATGGCTCGCTATCAGATTTTGTACAATTGACAAGGCACACCATGCTGCTGGGGTGGGGGTGTCACAACCCCAATGAACTACCTTCCCACAACTTCCACGGAACACCTGTGGACCATTCGTGGCACACGGGTTGAAAATCACCACCCTATATGAAAGCATGCCATCAACTAAGCCTTCTGTCTTGTCTTACGGAAGCTCAGTCTGTTGTTTTATGTGTTTAAATTATATTTCAGTCCTTGAATAGTGTTTATAGATTTAGATTCTACAGGTGGTCTAATACAAATGGAATACAGGTGTTCAGCAGCAGACCACCCCAGCCCCACACACAGGGCAAAGGTCTGCGATGGCACTCCCCCGCAGGCTATCGCCACCCTTCGCATTCACCTGAGGCTTCCCCTACTCACCTGAGGCTCACAGAGCTTTGTGTGACTTCCACCCGCGTAGGGGAAACCTCTCTGAGGTTCCCCGACGCTATAAACTGTGTTTCCAGAAAACCGGAAGCACAGTTTCCGCACCTGTCAGGAGCCTCAGAGAGGCTTCCGTGGGGCCCTACACCTTGCGCTTGGGGCTTTTGCCCCATCGGACCATATAGTAGGTCCACAACTGCAAGTGGTCAAAAATTAAGTTTAATTCATTTCACAGTTCAATTTCCACATCAAATGCCATTAATTCTAGAATACTTCCAAAGCTGTGCTATAGTTTCTAATGTTTTGATAGAGTTTACTGGTTTGAAGTTTATACTTTGTGTCTTTAAAAAAAAAATCTTGGGGCTCAAACAACTTTCTCAGGGATTTAGACCTCACAACTCTTCAATAAAGTATGTCGAAACTTACCACTGCGCATTTCTGAAAAGTGATCCCATGCATAGAAGACACTGCACTTCCTGATACACCTCCATGCTGCACAGAAAATTAACCTTTTGATGTAAGTTGCAACATTCAACTTAAATCCATTACACACATTTGATCTTAATGAAAAAAATACTAAACACGTTCACCATTACATAATGGACTGTTTTTATCATGAGATTAGAAAACGTCTTCCTTGGTCGACCAAGTTAAGGGTCATCGTGTATTACTTTTGCAGAACTACTCCCCAACCCCCAATGTGTGTAACTGACCATTTTGAATGGAGCTGCAAGGAATATATTTGCAAATACAAGGCTAACAGGCACTCTTTTCCTCTTAACTGTGTATAGACAAGCAGCTAAAATCAGAGGGCCATCAAGCCATTCGTAGAGGAGTATAGGGCAATGCAAGGAATTTTAACTGCAAGCAAGAGATCTGAAACCTGTTGGGTCAAATACTCCACAACATGAATTGATCAGTGGAGAGGAATTTGGTCCATGGTGGGGTAGCTGCATCCCTTCCTCACCAGCAACTCTGCCCAAGACAAAGAGCTTCAGCCTCTCCCTAGATATTTCGTACTGCAGTCAAATAACAGCCCGTCAATGTGGTGTCAAAACTCAGGTGACCTTTTACTAACCAGTTGACGGTTAATGGGAGCCTCTCGTTTCAACAAGATCTTCTTTGTCCAGGAGGGGATCAAAGCAAGGAAGGAAGGAAAGAGGTGAACAGCTGGTGCTGCAGACGTTAAAAACAGAGTATGGTCTTCACTTTGCACCTTTGCCAGGGGTGTTTTAACAGCTTAAAAGAAAAATCAAAGGAAAACTCAGTGCAAAAAACACAAGAAAACGTAGTGCAAAAAGGAAAGGACTTTGGGTCCAGTAAGGTGTGTGTGAGCACATGAATGTGCATGAGCAAGAGCAAGCAAGAGAGTTGGCAAGTCCAGCTCAGTGCTGACTACACCAGTGCTACTCAAAGGGTTCACTGTTGAACCAGCATTTTTTTTTTTGCAGTGTGTTGCAGATAGGTACACTATATACCTGAATAAATGGATAGTGTGCTGGTCTGCGACGCATCAGAAAAAAATACTGTGTATACATAACACTGGTCTGCGCCTCATATGCTTACCTGGATTGTCCAGCTTCTCAGAGCATCTCATGAGGCTTGATGCACATCCAAATCACATGGCAAACTTCAGGAAACTTTGAGAAGCCAGAGGAAGGAAGCATCAGGAGACATGCTGCGGACCGGCAGCAGATTGCTTCTGGACCAGCAACCTTTTCAATGGGCCACACTTTGAGAAACACTGGACTACACTGACTGGTAGAGACTTTCCATGGCTTCACACAGGGATCTTCTCCCAGTCTGATGATGATGCCACGGACCAACCACTTAGATTGAAACTGGGACCAACCACTTAGCTATAGCCTAAACCCCACTGAGTACAGAGAGCATCAGTATCTCATTTAACTTTTCTGTAAAATGCAAATAAATGCCAGGCAAGACAGCTAGCCCAGGGTGCTATCTGCTCAAAGTCAGTCAGGTCCCATCTGCAGAAAGCTAGGCACGCATCCATTTTAACACCAGAACCAGAAAGCTTTTGGAGGACATACATTTGGTCCCCTGCACATCTTGCCATGCCAACACCAGAGAGCCAGTTCTGTGCACCATCATGCCAATGCCTAGCTTTGCACCCCCTCTAGCTACGCCACTGCACATATTTCAGATTGACTATGAACTTTCTATGCTAGATGTTGTCTGTTTCACCAGGGTGATGCTATTTCTTTACAGGGTGGTATCAGTAACACAAAACATCCAACCTAAGCAAATAACTTGAAAATGAAAGACCATTTAATTCAACAGCATTTCAAGTCAACAAGCACCAGACTGAAATGCCAGCTATAAGGAATACCGACCGGCTGTGCTACAACACTTCCTCCATTCTTTAATCCAAACCTCAGCTCGAGCAACCTGTAACACAATAATAAACACGATCACATAATCCTAAATAAATATCTAAAACAAGGCTCATCGCTTTGGCAGCTTCACATTTCTGATTGCACCTGCAGTTAAGGTAATATCATGGACTGAAAAAGCAAATATATTTTAAAAGTGAAACAAATTTTTTTACAGTGCAGTCCTATGCATGTCTACTTTTAAATGTGACAAAGTCTGCAATCCTATGCATGATTACCTGGGAGTAATCCCCACTGAACACAATAGGACTTTTTCCAAGGTGCGTATAGGATTGCGGCCGAGATCACATTTAGAAGCACTATCTCATTGCCGCTCCCCTCAATCTGGTGCCTGATGCAAATGCCATTATTTGTGTCATGAATGAGCCAGTCATAGTTAACGGGATCCCATTTTCCCATCCTGGCTGTCTGAACCTGTGGTTAGAACAAACTGGGGTTTGCTGGGTTTGGATGTTCCAGTTAATCCTGGTTTGTTCAAAACCAGGACAGGAAGTTTCAAATGCCATCCACTGGAAAGGGAAGGGGAGCCCCTGGGAACTAGGTCTGCAGCAGATTAAACCATGACCTTCTCCAAGAAGGTTAGGGAAGGGGCTGGAGCTCATGAGCAGTCACAGTAGCAGCTGGGGCGAAATCACCACAGCCACCACTGTGAGTGTCCAGGGAGCAGGTGCTCCAGTTGCTTTCCAACTGGCAAAGCAAATGGAGCACTTGTGCAGCTGGGGCAAAATGGCCTGAGTGCACATGTGCTTCATTAGTTTCCCCAGTTGGAAGTTATTGGCTGGCACATGCTGGTGCCCTCTCCCAGTGGCACCCAGGGCACTTACCCTGTCTCGCCACAAGGTAGATATGCCCCTGTCCCAAGTTTAACCCACTTCTGCCAGGCAGAGAGGTGGACACATTTGGCCCCTGTTGTGTAGATGCAACATTGGGCTGAAATGGCTTAAGTTAAGGGCATCACCTGATCACTCATTTCTCAGTTATTCATTGCCTGATGACATTCAGCCAATTGCGTTAACTGTCTCTGCTGAAAACCACTGTCTCAATGCAAGATGGAAGTTCTATCTGGCAATAAATCTTCAGTGGCTCATTAAGTGTGATGACCTTGCACCAGCGATGTGCTGTGGGTGAGGAGGCAGGTGAGGCAGAGCCTCCCCACTGGAGTCCTTTGGAAAGTGCCATGTGAGAGAGCACGTGTGAGGTGCTTGAGTACCTCACATGGCGGCAGCACTTTTCAAAGGATGCCGGTGGGGAGGCTCTGCCTCACCTGCCCCCCCCAGACTGCAGTGGGGAGGCTCTGCCTCACCTGCCCCCCCAGACTGCAGTGGGGAGGCTCTGCCTCACCTGCCTCCCCACCCACCCCTGACATGCACGTGTGAATTGTCCCAAAGCTTCATCAGAAAAGCTTCATATTTATAAGCACATTTGAAACATCTGCCCTCGTTCCTGCCCTCAAGGTGATGCCAGGAAAGGTATGATCTCCGGAGCTGGAGGACTACCTGGCGGGCCACAGTCTCAAACTGAGACAGACCACCTGGCAGAGAGAGAGCTCTTCAACTCCTATTACCTGAGATCCACTGGACTGAACCTAGAACCTTGCCCAGGTAGGCACTTGCCACCTGGGATGCTTGGAGAGTTGGAGATGCTTCCTCTCCCCCCAGTCATGTCCCTGTGCATCTTGGCAGCTTCAACTTTAGTAGAAGAAGCCCCCGCCCCCCGGTTTCAGGCTGCAATCCTATCCACATTTATCTGAGGGTAAGCCTCATTGACTATAACGCGATTTACTCCAGAGTAGACATGCTCGGGATCGGGCTCTTACTCACCTGGGAGAGCAGGGAAAAGTTTGGCCCGCAGCAAGGAGACGTTGTCGGAGGCAGGCAAGGCGGGGAGCGGCTCGGGGGCCGTGGCCAAGCGGGGGGGCTCCGGCAGTCCACCCCCCCGCGAGAGGGGATCGCCAGCAGCAGCAGGACTCCCGGCAGCGCCCCGATCCCCAGGCAGCGGGAGGGTGGCGCGGGGCGCGCTCCCCTCCGTCCCCCAGGCATGCGGGGCTGGGAGAGGCAGGAAGGGAGCCTGCCTCCAGCCAGCCAGGCGCAGTCTCCCCCTCCGACCCCTACAGCCCAACCCTATGCATGCCTACTCAGAAGTAATCCCATTCTGTTCAATGGTGCTTACTCCCAGGGAAGCGTGCATAGGATGGCAGCCTCGGAGCCCAACCCCAGGCACGTCTACTCAGAAGTAAGTCCCGTTATAGTCAAGGGGGCTTACTCCCAGGCAAGTGTGCGCAGCGTTGCCACCCCTAGGCCCGGGCAAAGTTTCCGGGAGGGGGTCGGGTCGCCCCCACCGAGGAGGGTGGGCGAGGCGCGGCCAGGCGCTCCGCCTCCAGCGGCTCTCCGAAGGGGAAGCGGCTCAGGTTGCGCGCAAGGCCGGCCCACCGCGGGGCGGAGGCTTCTCCGCTCCTCCTTCCTCGGGACAGCCGAGCCCGCCCGGGAGGCGCCTGCTTTGCCAGCCTGCCCAGGATCGGGGCGCTCCCGGGGAGAGATGCTTCCCACGGCGCCCGTCCGCGCTCTCCGGGGTCCGGACGCGCTTCCTCGGGGGGGAGCCCCGGGGGGCACTGACTGCCGAGGAGTCCCCACCGCCGCCGGGCCCCTGCCTGCCGCAGGTCGAGCTGGCACGTGGCGCGCTGCTGGACCAGCTCTCGGCCGGCTTGCTGGCGCTGGCCGTGCTGCCGGGGCTCGGGCTGGGGCTCGGGGCGGCCAGCCTGCTCGGGCTCTGCGGGATCGGGCCCCGCCTGCTCCAGCCACAGGTACCTTCCCCCCCCGCCTGCATCTGCCCCCCCCCGTCTGCTGCTGAGGCACTCAGAAGTTTCCTTGTTGGATGCAAGGCAGTGGTGTAACGGGGGGGGGACACTAAGTTTTGTAGGCTGCGGTGAGGCTCCCTGCAAAACGTAGTGCTTTGACCCCCCCCCCAGCTACACCACTGATGTAGGGGAACGGGGGTACTGGAGCCTGGCTTGGCATGGATTCCCATCTCCTCATTGCAATTCCCAGGGTTAAGAAATTCCTAGCTGTCGGTGCTGCCTGAACAGGGATGCAAATTGCTTGACATCCCAGAACTCATTCTGGCCTCTTTGCAGTCCCCAGAGCTAGCCTAGTTCAGGCGATCCGTTGTGTGTGGAGCCTGCAAGCCTGAGCAAGCTCCTCCAATGGTGTATAGAAATGAACAGGTGGAGGATGAGGAGGGTGGGGTCAGATGCACCAGCCTTGCTCCCAACCTCAGGACTTCAAGCTGCCACTAGCACAGAACCTGTATACCTTCCTCCTGTATACCTTCCTGCATCCAGTCTGTATCCTGCAAAATAGAAGGGGTGGGTTGTGTGTGGCTTCTGTGCAAGTGACACTGAACATCTGGGGATCAGGAATGAGACAGCCAGTGCAATCCTGAACTTGCTCTTCTCCCTCCCCAGTGCGGCTCCCTGCAAAACTTAGTGCTTTGCACCCCATCTAGCTACACCACTCTGTATGTCCTTTTGTCATTTAGAAACAGCCTTCCGTCTTTCTGTTTAGGTGTAAAAGACGAGTTGTATGCCTCAAAACATGTTCCTGGGAAACTGGTCTGATGAGAAGTGACTGTAATATTAGAAACAAAGTCTTCACACATACACTGTAAACATGGAACACTCAGCACTGAAAAGAACACAGTAAAATGCTGGTGTTTATACTTGAAATCTGAGTCCTTCTTCAAGTACAAAGTGATATGCTGTCAGCTCCATGTTTATATACAAGTTATATGCAAAGTGTGCATCAGCAAAATCTTCAGGTGAACAACCTCCCTTGTGATTTTTTTCTATAACTCTGAAGAACTCAAAGGTTTTGAAACACTTTCAGAATTTGTGCGCTCACTATCTGAGCAATAGTGAACTTTTATAACACCTATGTGAGCATCATTCTCATCTAATTTCCTGGATTCAGAGATAAATGAAGAGGCCTTCGAATCTGTCGCTCTGATGAATGCATTTGTGGATTCTTGTTCATAAAAACAACCTTGCCTTGGGTGTCCCAGCAGGATGATTCCCAAAGACTGGTGGAAGGTGATCACTCTGAGACAGAAGATCATCTTTGCGAAGATTATCCGTTACCAGAAAAAAAGGGAACAGCCACTGGGATGGCCACAGAAATGATATCAGAACTTGAGCAATTTTTTCAGATGTTACAGGTACTGGTCGGTGGCGTAGCTGGGGGGGCGGAGCACTCAGCCTGTCAGGGAGGCTCAGCGCAGCGGGCAAGCAGCCTCTCCCTTCGGAGCCATTCCCAGCAGGGTGGGGGTAAAAAACGGAGCCGTATGGAGCTGTCCCCTCAGCTACGCCACCATTACTGGTTAAAGCCCAACTGAGTAAGAATTCATTTTTTAAAAATGAAGTGAAACTATTGATAATAATCACTAGAGATTAAATAGTACTAAATCACAGATTCTTAAACAGGTGTGAAGTTTCCATAGATGTAATCGTGGCTTAGAACTCTTTCTGGTTTTTGTTTTCCTGTTAGAGAGTTTGGCAATATCTTGTGCAAACCTACCACATTCCCAGTTCCCCCTTCCCTCCCAAAAAATATGTAATATCCATATGAATGTACATGTGAGACCTCTGTGATTTTTAACCACTGATTTGATATCCACTGATTTGACTCACCACTGATACCGAGGTCTACCTTTAAATGCCTTGTAACAAGGAAAATAAGTAGCATCAAAATCCAATTTCCTATGTTTGTGCTGTTAAATAATTATAATTTCATTCCATTAAATTCCATTATTCACTCCATCTAGTGACTGAACATAGTATAGTGTCTATATCAATTCTGGGGTGACAATACCCCAGTTGGTCTATACCAGTTCTGGGGTGACAACACCATTCTGGGGTGACAACAGAGGAGCAAGAAACCTGGAAGTGAGTCTTTATTTTTCCACTGATTTGGTATCTATTGATATTTTTTAATCTACTGGGGGTTCTGGAATCAGGCACGACCTGTATGTTATGCTATTTCATAGTGGTTTTTGAAATAATTGTTTCACCCTTTAGTAGCAGTGCACATTAAGAACATTTTGATGTAGGGGAAGCCTTGTCACATGCAGACAGGAGGTTTCATGTCACACCAAGGATATCAGAATTCTACATGCTGCAACTCTGTGAGCTAGTATTTTCCTTGCAGGGAGTGGAATTTGTGAGCTAGTATTTGAGCTCACATATTTGAGTATATTGTGAGCTCTGTGAGCTAGTATTTTCCTTGCAGGGAGGGGAATTTGACCTTTTCTGTGTCTTAGATACATTGCTTTTCATATACATATACTACATATATATATATATATATATATATATATATATATATATATATATATATATATATATATATATATATATATTGGCAACCTTCAGTCTCGAAAGACTATGGTATCGCGCTCTGAAAGGTGGTTCTGGCACAGCGTCTAGTGTGGCTGAAAAGGCCAATCCGGGAGTGACAATCCCTTCCACACCGGGAGCAAGTGTAGTCTGTCCCTGGTCTGTCTCCCTGGCTATGGGCCTTCCTTCTTTGCCTCTTAGCCTCAGACTGTTGGCCAAGTGTCTCTTCAAACTGGGAAAGGCCATGCTGCACAGCCTGCCTCCAAGCGGGCCGCTCAGAGGCCAGGGTTCCCACCTGTTGAGGTCCACTCCTAAGGCCTTCAGATCCCTCTTGCAGATGTCCTTGTATCGCAGCTGTGGTCTACCTGCAGGGCGCTTTCCTTGCACGAGTTCTCCATAGAGGAGATCCTTTGGGATCCGGCCATCATCCATTCTCACGACATGACCAAGCCAACGCAGGCGTCTCTGTTTCAGCAGTGATATACTAGTTATGGTATAAGGCTAGCAGGCATCTGTGAGCCTTCTAATCCAGCATTTCTTAACATTTGTCCCCTGCCGTCCCACTTTGCATGGTCCACGTATTGGAAATACCACCAGAAGTAACTGGCTATGAGTCATTGCCAGTTACTTCCAGATTGAGAGGCCAAATGCAACACACAACGCACAAGCTGGAGCTCTGCCCGCAAAGCCGAGTCTCCTACTGCTGCTTGTTGCACTGCTTGGTTGGTCTTGCTGCCAGGCAGCAGGATCTGGGCGTTCCATATGTACCACCAGACACCAGCTCAAGTACCATTAGTGGTTCGAGTACCACTGGTTGAGAAACACAGTAAATGAGGGAGAGTAATTTTTTTCCCTGTATTCTTTTTCTTTGCAGGAAAGTCAGCACCCTTTGGACACTTTTGTTACAGAATTTGCCATAAAAGCAAAAGTCATCTATCCTATTGTATTGTATATTGTATTAGCAACCTTCAGTCTCGAAAGACTATGGTATCGCGCTCTGAAAGGTGGTTCTGGCACAGCGTCTAGTGTGGCTGAAAAGGCCGATTCGGGAGTGACAATCCCTTCCACACCGGGAGCAAGTGCAGTCTGTCCCTGGTCTGTCCCCCTGGCTATGGGCCTTCCTTCTTTGCCTCTTAGCCTCAGACTGTTGGCCAAGTGTCTCTTCAAACTGGGAAAGGCCATGCTGCACAGCCTGCCTCCAAGCGGGCCGCTCAGAGGCCAGGGTTTCCTACTTGTTGAGGTCCATCCCTAAGGCCTTCAGATCCCTCTTGCAGATGTCCTTGTATCGCATCTGTGGTCTGCCTGTAGGGCGCTTTCCTTGCAGGAGTTCTCCATAGAGGAGATCCTTTGGGATCCAGCCATCATCCATTCTCACGACATGACCGAGCAAATGCAGGCGTCTCTGTTTCAAAAATGCATACATGCTAGGGATTCCAGCACGTTCCAGGACTGTGTTGTTAGGAACTTTGGCATCACCTGGCAGGACAAAGTCATCTATCCAATCAATCAAAAATTCAGGGTAAGACTTTTTAACTTTTCTGTGACAGTGTCACAGAAAAAAAGGGGGGCACACTTTTGAACATAAAAGTAGCCTAAAGGGAATTAACATGGAAGAAATGTCATTATAGGTAATCATTTGAAACTGAGGTATGTTTTTTTGTTAGCAACTGCTTTAAATCCTTGATGGTTGCAGCTAGAAATGAGCTGGCTTCGCTAGGAAATAACTTGGTTCTCAATCCAAGCCCATTAGAGGCTCAAAGTGGAAAAGGAAACTCATTTTCATGGGTTGCTGTTACCGCACCTGCTCAGAAACATGAGTGTGGACCTACATATGTACCCCAAAGAAGCACATTAAAGGATCTTTGGCCACAGGTCATGACACATTTAGGGGGAATTGGTATTTTAGTGGGGGGGGGGGGAGAAAAGGAAAGAAAGAATGTACAGCAACGATTTTCAATATTTTTCTTCACATGTCACACTGACCTCTATGGTCTTTCCTTGTGATGTCACTTTCAGCTTCCAGGAGATTCTTCCTGGTTCTGTGGCTCTGTTTTTAGGGCAACCGTCTGTTGTCAGTCCCTCTTCCTCCGCTGGCTCTAAGCGCAGACATTAACTTCCTGCTTCCTGTTTGCTCTTAGTGTCCCTTTTAGGCTGCAGGCTGTAAGCTTTGTGCTTACAGCATTTGTTTGAAGCAAGACACTTTTGGCAAGGGTGGTGTCAGAGGCTGGCCACACTGGGCATTAGCCTATAAGTGGAGGAACAACTGCAGGGTGTCATGTTATAAAAGGGAGGGGGAAGCTTTTGTGATCTACTAATTGGAAAATTTGTCCTTAACCAAAGCCCCTTGCAGACGGCTCATCCAACCCATCACTGCATGAAAATCCAAAGCAGGCTGTTCTGCCGAATCAAATTCTGGAAGTGTCCACTTCAAGCAGCCTTGAATCCCTTAGTCAGAGAGAAAAAGAGGATGGTGCTTCATCCACCACAATACACTCTGCAGCAAGCGATGACAGATACCAGGACCAGGCCTTCCTCAAAGTGATCGCTTTTCCGGAAGTGCTGACATGCGATGTGTAAGTCTGACAGGTTATATTCAGGGTTCAACAGATTTTGGCTGTCATTGGTGGCTGCTCAAAAATATGTGGTCTTCAGACTCCTCCCTCAAGAGCCAAGATCTTGTCCCTGACTTTGAGCGATACCTTCAAAATATAGCACATCTTCCAGGACAATTCTCTGCTCTCCCCCTGAGCTTTGAACTGGGGAGGCACGTGGAGGATCATTCCTAGTGCTCTTGTGTAGGCCGGAGCTGGAAAAGGGACAGAGAGTGGGCAAAACTGGGTGGGGAAGTGAGAGAACAGGGGTGGCTAGGCTGTTGGAAGAGGTGCATCCAATGGCACACGCTATATTCTAGCCCCTCTGGTGGTCGCTTCCTTGCCCCTTTTCTATCCTCCATCCTCCAACAAGCACTAGCTTGAGCCAGTGAAATTGCTGGCACAGGTCCCAGGAGAACTATTGCAGGGCAAGAGGCATGGCTGCACCAGCAGGAGAGGCAAGAGATAAGATTGAGCTATGAATCATATTAAGTTTATTAGGATCTTTGTTGAGAGGATCTTGTGGCAAAATGGACCGGGAGAGCCATCATGAGGAAACAGTATCTCTCAGATTGACAGAAATGTATACAGGACCCTGACAATTAAACAGCCAATCCTAACTAAATTCCCACATGGTGATGGGTGCAAGATACGCGGCATCTGGAGGTCTCCTCGGGGTAAGGGGACATTTGTCCCCTTGCCCCAGAAGTCACAATGGGACAACTCGAAATCGCTGGTGCAGGTCCAAGTTGATCTGCACCGAGAGATTGGGTCCAGAAAGGGTGATAGGATACATGCACTGGTCCTGCCCCCTACTGGGCCCAATCCACCAACCCTGGCCCTCCCCATTATTCCCCCTTCCCCTGCGCCATGCTTACCTGGTCCAGTGGGCGTTCCTGTGAGCACTGGTGTTCCCACTAGCTAGAAGCGCTGTTGCAAAATGCTTGACATTGCTTGTGCAACAGCACACACCAGTGAAACACGCGTTCCGCCAGTGCAGAAGAAGATTGGGATTGGGCTGAAAGGTGGAATCGCTGTGGCAAAGAACTATTCTCTCAATTATCAAAGCAAAACCATCCTGATGACTTGAAGTGCTCCTGAGGTCTGTCCATTTTGAAACTGTACTGGTGCATTCTGTTGCAGCTTTCGACGAAGGATTTGCCATCTGCCCATTTAGCCAGGCACAGCACGTAAGTCTTGCAAAAATGGACTTCTAAAAGACCTACAATGGAATCATTCAAAAAAAATGTGGCTTAGGAACTACTGGGGAGACAGCCATTCAAACTCCTGATGGCCATGACTCAGCCACCACTATAATATCGCCAGGCTGGATTGCATCCAGGCTGAGAAATCTAAGAACCACCTGCTTAGAAGGCCAGCTTTAATCAAGGATGCATCTGATGCCAGGAAAAGTTGGTGCCAAGTTTGTTGATCGCTCTTCTGTGTACACACAATTTACAACCATGGATTAGTGTGTTGGCTTTATGGTGCAAATAGTAGGTAGGGGCAATGACTGTAAACATAAAAAAAACTGTAGTCAACTTGAACTAATAGGGATTTGCTTTGTCTCTCTCCCTCCTGAGGTAGGGCTTTGAAAAAGTTAAGTACAAACAAACAACTGCTTACTGCAGCAATTATATTTGTATATAGAGTAGGCATCTATTTTCAGGCAGCTGGAAATAACTTACAGCAGTGTTTTTCAACTGGTGCTACTCGTACCACCAGTGATACTTGAGGTGTTGTCCAGTGGTATGTGCAGCTCCCATGGGACACTCGCCACCTGGCAGTGAGACCACAACATGAGTGGTAGAAGGCTTGGCTGGCAGAGCTTCAGTGCACAGTTTTCATGTGCTTGAAAAAGTCCACATGCTCACCCTGAGTCTCTTCCCAAAGTTTGGTAAGACTTTGGTCATTTGGTGGTCATTTGGTGGTCCGCTGTGAGATACAGGAAGCTGGACTAGATGGGCCTATGGCCTGATCCAGTGGGGCTGTTCTTATGTTTGTAGCATTGCATCTAGCCTCCCAGTCTGGAAGTAACTGGCAATTACCACTTCCTACAGCGGTACAGTAGCACACTATACAGAGTCATGTTTTGTGATGCCATAATTCGAGTTGTGCTACTGGCACACAAGACTGATGATAGGATTGGGCTGTTTAAGTGCAATACTATACATGTGTATTAAGTCCCATTGTATCTAATGAATTGCAGCCCTGGTTGTAGTTCTTGAAGGTTCTATTTTTTCACTGGGAATCAGTGCTAATATGAGGTGTGTGTATCAGGCAGCATGATACACACACAGGTGTGCCAACCTGTGCATTATATGGACAGGGGCACTTGGATATGGGACAGGGACAGGGGATATGGATATGGGCAATGGTGCATATAATTTATCATCATGTCATGTTGGCAACCTTCAGTCTCGAAAGACTCTGGTATCGCGCTCTGAAAGGTGGTTCTGGAACAGCGTCTAGTGTGGCTGAAAAGGCCGATTCGGGAGTGACAATCCCTTCCACACCGGGAGCAAGTGCAGTCTGTCCCTGGTCTGTCTCCCTGGCTATGGGCCTTCCTTCTTTGCCTCTTTGCCTCAGTCTGTTGGCAAAGTGTCTCTTCAAACTGGGAAAGGCCATGCTGCACAGCCTGCCTCCAAGCAGGCGGCTCAGAGGCCAGGCTTTCCCACTTGTTGAGCTCCACTCCTAAGGCCTTCAGATCCCTCTTGCAGATGTCCTTGTATTGCAGCTGTGGTCTACCTGTAGGGCGCTTTCCTTGCACGAGTTCTCCATAGAGGAGATCCTTTGGGATCTGGCCATCATCCATTCTCACGACATGACCGAGCCAACGCAGGCGTCTCTGTTTCAGCAGTACATACATGCTAGGGATTCCAGCACGTTCCAGGACTGTGTTGTTTGGAACTTTGTCCTGCCACGTGATGCCGAGAATGCACTGGAGGCAGCGCATGTGGAAAGCGTTCAGTTTCCTCTCCTGCTGTGAGCGGAGAGTCCATGAATCGCTGCAGTACAGAAGTGTACTCAGGACGCAAGCTCTGTAGACCTGGATCTTGGTATGTTCTGTCAGCTTCTTGTTGGACCAGACTCTCTTTGTGAGTCTGGAAAACGTGGTAGCTGCTTTACTGATGCGCTTGTTTAGCTTATGAGAAGCTGATTCACATTACTTGTCTGTTTCACTTATAACTTCTTTTATTTCATTAACCAAGACCTTGAATAAGGGGGCTGCCTCTTACCTACCTACTGTAATAAAGTTTATCTCTAGGAATCTCCATATTGTCATTTGACCTTTTGTGAATGCATCTTGGGTGGTTTTACAAGCACATTGGGCTATGCATATTTTAGGAGGAATTGTTAAGGCGCATTTTTGAGGGTACTGATATCAGTGCGTATTTGCCCAGGGTAAGGATGGGGAGGCTGAAAAGATTGATTAAGGAATATGACGGTATTATATTTGTGTGCTGGCTTTTAGAGTTCATTTGTGAACTTCATACAACAAGGCAACTAAATTGAGCAGGCATAATGTGGTGAGATAGCGGAGTTATTGAAATATCCGTAATTAATTTGCAAAACAAATATTGTTTGCCGATTTAAAAAGTCATGTGCCAGGCAAGATCTTGAGAAGTTAAATAAGCAGCGTACAACAGTATATCAGCATAATAGAGTGGTGTGCAAAGCATATCTTTGTCCAACTTGTTGTCTGTGTTACACAAATGCCTTCATCAGACACCCTGGTCACATCAGACAAAATAATTCTGCAATAGCGAGATATTTAAGAGGTGAAGGAAACCTTTGAAAATCAGGATTTGATTGACACCTCCTCTGATATGTCAAAAAACCGGATCCATTAATCATTTTTTAATGATCCCAAAAGATCTCCTCTATGGAGAACTCGTGCAAGGAAAGCGCCCTACAGGTAAACCATACTGCGATACAAGGACATCTGCAAGAGGGATCTGAAGGCCTTAGGAGTGGAGCTCAACAAGTGGGAAACCCTGGCCTCTGAGCGGCCCGCTTGGAGGCAGGCTGTGCAGCATGGCCTTTCCCAGTTTGAAGAGACACTTGGCCAACAGTCTGAGGCAAAGAGGCAAAGAAGGAAGGCCCATAGCCAGGGAGACAGACCAGGGACAGACTGCACTTGCTCCCGGTGTGGAAGGGATTGTCACTCCCGGATTGGCCTTTTCAGCCACACTAGACGCTGTGCCAGAACCAGCTTTCAGAGCACGATACCAGAGTCTTTCGAGACTGAAAGTTGCCAACTGGAATCATTTTTTGGTTGTTTTAGATATAAAAAGGCAGCCTCTCTTATATTTAGCTAGAATCTGATCCTTTCAGATGTATTCATCTTTTCTTTTGTAGTTTTGAAGCCTTTTTCTTCTTTTTTTTGGTTTTGTTAAACTTCATTTTTAAAAACATGCTTGGTCACGCACCATAATTAGTAACCATATGGTGGCATTTATGGTAGTAGAGAAAGCTTATTTTTCTCCACTATATATTCTATATCTGAACACTATTTACTATTTAATAGAGGGCAGGAGCAATTTCATTGCAAGGAGAGGCTACAGTATTGGGGCCTCTTAGCCTGGAATAAACTTGGCCAACAGTCTGAAGCAAAGAGGCAAAGAAGGAAGGCCCATAGCCAGGGAGAAAGACCAGGGACAGACTGCACTTGCTCCCAGTATGGAAGGGATTGTCACTCCCGAATCGGCCTTTTCAGCCACACTAGACGCTGTTCCAGAACCACCTTTCAGAGCGCGATACCATAGTCTTCTGAGACTGAAGGTTGCCAACATTCATGACTAAGGGTCCACTTCTATCCGGTGACAGTGTGTTGAATGCAGGGCTGCCAGCACAGTGTTCGCTGCATCTTATTTATTTTCACATTTTATCAGTGGCGTAGCTCGGGGGGGTGTAAAACGATAAGTACTCCACAACATGCCATGTAAACAGCCCTTCCTACTTGCCATCAGAGCCATTCTGGTGCTCACTGAACAGAATGGTGTCTTCTGCAAATTGCCGTTGCTGCTTCAAATGATTCCGACGGCGAGTGGGAGGGGGTGCTTACACGGTGCATTGCGGTACCCGCAGTACTTACTGTTCCCCCTCTTAGCTATGCTACTGTATTTTACGTGCATCTTATGCACCATCCCAGGGAAGAGGCCATTTGAGAGAGGAAAGACCCACCTGACATTCCCGGCCACTACATAGCTCTCCCTTGTGGGGACTCCCTAGTGCTCTGGAATTTGTTGCTGCAGAAGGAACCCCAGTTGAGCCCCTCTCTATTGTATTGGCAACCTTCAGTCTCGAAAGACTCTGGTATCGCGCTCTGAAAGGTGGTTCTGGCACAGCGTCTAGTGTGGCTGAAAAGGCCAATCCGGGAGTGACAATCCCTTCCACAACGGGAGCAAGTGCAGTCTGTCCCTGGTCTGTCTCCCTGGCTATGGGCCTTCCTTCTTTGCCTCTTAGCCTCAGTCTTTTGGCCAAGTGTCTCTTCAAACTGGGAAAGGCCATGCTGCACAGCCTGCCTCCAAGCGGGCCGCTCAAGAGGCCAGGGTTTCCCACTTGTTGAGGTCCATCCCTAAGGCCTTCAGATCCCTCTTGCAGATGTCCTTGTATCGCAGCTGTGGTCTACCTGTAGGGCGCTTTCCTTGCACGAGTTCTCCATAGAGGAGATCCTTTGGGATCCGGCCATCATCCATTCTCACAACATGACTGAGCCAACGCAGGCGTCTCTGTTTCAGCAGTGCATACATGCTAGGGATTCCAGCTCATTCCAGGACTGTGTTGTTTGGAACTTTGTCCTGCCAGGTGATGCCAAGAATGCGTTGGAGGCAGCGCTTGTGGAAAGCGCTCAGTTTCCTCTCCTGTTGTGAGCGAAGAGTCCATGACTCGCTGCAGTACAGAAGCACTGTATTTCTGTACTGCCCCTCTCTAAAGTGCCTTCTATCTCAGCAGGCTTATGGCATGGAAGAGAGCCATTCCCCTTTAAGGGGAGTGGTCCAGAAATGAGTGCCCCGATGATGTCACAGTGATCACGGGGCTTTTAAACTCACCTGGAGGATAGCACTGGCCTTCTGCAGGGTCTGGGGGAGCTGAAAGCTCCCTTTGCGGGTCTCCACACTGCTATAAACAGTGCTTGTCTCCTATCGGAAACCACTTCAGGTTTTTGCACTCAAATGAGCAGTGACTTCTGATAGGAGATAAATGCTGTTTACAGCAGCATGGAAGCCTGCAGAGGGGGCTATGAGCCCCCTAGATTTTGCCGAAGCCAGTGCTGCCTCCGGGTAAGTTTAAAACCCCTTGCTCCCGGTGCCACCATGAGCACAGGAGCTGCTGCCCCCATCCTGCTCCCGCAAAGACTTACCTCTTTGTCAGCTCCCCTGTAGGAGTTTGGGAACCACTGATTTAGATGATAGAAACCTCTAAAATCACAACTGTAGAATGGGTCTGTTACTCCTTCTGAGTAGACATGCGTAAGATTGGGCCAAGTCAATTGTGTCACTCTCTGTGTTTTCAGCTGCCCAGTGCTAAGATCAGTGAGCCAACGGGGGATCATTGTTAGTCCTAAACAGACATAGTGATGATGCATATGGACTCCAAAATTCTTGATAGTGGGTTGGGCCTTTCAGAAGAGAGGTATGGAATCAACGTGGTGGCAGGAAGTTCCGCGATAGGCGGAGTTCCTGAAGTAGGTGGGGCCTTCCCATACACCAGCCCAAGACTGACTGAGGCTGCACTTACAAGGGAGTAAGCCTCTTTGACTATAATGGTACTTCCTTCTGAGTAGACATGCATAGGATTGGGCCAAGTCAGTTTGCTCCATTGCAGCGGATGTTTCCTCTCCTGCCCCCATGTATAGTTAGGCACCAAGATACATTATGAACTAGTTTGCAAGGGGATGAGTTGAAGAGACAAATTTAGGAGAAATAATCTCAAGGTTGACTCAATAAAAATCAAATTATTTTGCCAGTAATTGCCAGATGGTTCAGAAGTGGCAGAATATTCATGAATCAGCATTTAGCAAACATCACTATTGTCTAGAGCAGTGTTTCCCAAACTGTGGGTTGCAGCCTCATTGTTGGTGGGTCCTGAAACTGACAAGCTGATAGCTGTCAAGTGTATTGAACCCTATGGAAAGTGAGCTGCACAGGCGTGTTTACTCTTGAGTAGGGCAACCATGCCTCAGTCCACTTCCAGAAAGGAAGGCTGAGAGGCATGTAACGCCATGAGAATGGTCCCGATCTGATGAACGTAACCCCCCAAACTCTCGGGGAGGAAGTTCCCCCCCCTTCAAACTGACAAGGAAAATGTATTGAGCCCTATTTGCCTATATGAAATTTACGAATCCATGCTATCCATAGAGACAACAACTGCTTTGGATGCTGAGACTTTTACAAACACAACTTTAGATACGTTCCAAAGGTATGGTTTAAATCCTAACAATCTGTTGAGCCAATGTTACAATGGAGGATCAGTTATGAGTGACAAGAAAGGTGGTGTCCAGGCATTAATAAAAAAAACTGAAGAAAGTAATTCCACACGTCCATTGTTTTAACCACAGGTTGCATTTAGTTGTAGTTAAAGCAGTTGAAGTTGTTCCAATGATGAGGGAATTTTTTGGACAATGTGTGGAATTATACAACTTTTTGTCCCGTGGGGTAGTAGCTGCTGAGTATGAAGGCAAAGCTCTTTCTCGTCTGCTGGAACAGAGATGGTCAGGACATCTTCAAGTGTGTAGGACAATTTTTGTAGAATACAAACATATATCAGAAACTCTTGAACTAATATCAATAAATAATGGAAAAAGATTTGCTGGGGAAGATGTGGTTCTTAGCACTGGTCTCCATCTTATAATGTGGAAGCAAGAGTTTAGATTTTGTCTAGTGGTGATGAAAAATATTTTAGAAATTCCTTCTCTAGTAGATAAGGGACTCCAAAGTCATGACATTTCCTTGGAGCAGGCCTATAACTTAATTCAAGCTACAGAAAGTTCACTAGAAGACTTAAGAAACAGTGAGACTTTGAAATCAATTCTGCAGGAAACATCAAAACATCAAAAAGAGGAAGAAGTAAAAATGCCAAGGAAAAGGAAATTTAATTCCTTACTTGATGATTATGTGGTGTCTGAAACAACAGGTAACAGAGCATCGTGTAGTGACACCCACAGCAAGCATGCTTCTGACTTTTTTGAAATTCTGGATGTAGTGCTAGCCGAAATAAAAAGAAGATTCCACGACAATGAAGAGATTCTTCAGGCAATAATTGCAGCAGAAAATTTAGATGATGAAAATGGTAAGCTTAATTATCGAAAAAATTTCAATATTAACATTCCAAGTAAAGAAGAAATGAAAGTAGTAAAACATTTCCTTGAGAAGAACAAAATTGAAAAGCAAAATTTCTTCAGTGAAATATACAAACACTGGAGTGCCTTTGAAGATTGTTACAGTATGTTAGTGGCTGTAAGAACTTTTGCATGTAGCACAGCAGTTTGTGAATCGACCTTCTCAGTGCTTACACGAATTAACAGACCGCAAAGACTATCAATGTCTCACTCAAGAATGGCTAATTTAGTATACCTTGCTTTTGAGCTAAAGAGAACCAAGAATTTAAGTGTGGAAAAGGTTCTAAGAAGATTCAGTTCTCAGAAAGATAGGAGAATTCAGCTCTACTAGGTAGTTTCAAATCTTCTGTACCTTGCTTTTTAAAAGTAATGAATAATGTAAAAAACTAATGTTCCATGGCATTGCTATATTTTACTTCAATATCTTTCCTCTTGCTTTTAGGTAAAGTAAATTTACTTTTGTCATCAGCAAATGAAAGGCTTTCAATACAAGTAAATACTACCTGTATCTTAGTAATATGTTTTATTTCTGCAGTGTTGCAAGTCTGTGTATTGCACTGGTGTCCGAAATGAAAGGACAAGTTGCATGTTATTTCTATGTAGACCAATATATATTGCATACAGAGATGCATTTATTCTATGCAGATCACTGTTAGATTGCTTTACAGATAATGAATGCATCTTTCAAAGAAAAAAAAACACAACCCAAAATATTTCCTCCTAATGAAATTGGGGTTAGTGATGGGTCTTTGATGTTTCTCCATACTTATCCTTCATTTTGCACACCAGTATAGATACCTGACATAATTGCCCCCCCCTGAAAAAATGGTTGCCCCCCCATCTCTAGAATCCTGGCTACAGGCCTGGAAGTCGTGATCGTCCAAAAAGCATCACCCAGGCACATCCACCTGCTTCTGTCTGCCAACATGATGCCTGGCTTCCGCACGCCAGCTTCCGCCACCTTCCACCCACGGATCTCCACCAATTATTCCTGTCCTCCGTCCCATGCACATGTAATGCCTGGAAGTCGATCTCCATCAGCTCCCAAGGGCAAACCGCCACTTGCCTTGATTACATTTGCTGCCACAAAGTCAGCGATGCTGGAGCATCAAACTGACCCCCATTCGCTCTCCCATTTCACCCTCCATGCACGTACACACCCGGGTTTCAGTCGGCAGATATCCAGTGGCTTCTGCCAGCTGGCTTTAGTGGGCAGGCTTCCACCACCCGCCACCATCCAACCGCTTCGTCACGACTCAGGCGACATATCCGCACTTGGCTTCCGAAAGCAGACGGCCACCAGCTTCTGACTGCTCACATCGACCAGCTTCCACCAAGCCAGCTGGTTGACGTCTGCCAGCTTCAGGCCACTTCCTCACCCCTCCTCCTGCAAGTCCACTGCAAAGTGAACTTGCCTTCTCTCCCCAGTCGCCAATCAGATATCACTCCTGCTGCCTGCTCTCCTTCTGGCAGAGACACCCCTGAGCATCCCTTGGTTTCATGATGTCATAAAGTTCCTCATGTCATAGAAGCACCTGTGGGAGGAGTGGAGACTACCCATCCCATCCCATCCTCACCTAGTCAGCCATGCTGGACTGCCACTATTAAAGTTGCTACCAGCTGCCAGAAGCACCAGCTTTACGTGCCAACACATCTAGATGCCAGTCTGGCACAATGAATAGTTTCACCCAGAATCCATACACACTAAAAGGATATGAGGACAGAGTTGCCCTGAAGAAGTATGGCACTCAGTGCAGCCATGGGCTGTCCCCACCCCTTGGCCCATGTCTGTACACCAATCACTTCTGGGGTGCACCCATTTCTTCTAGTGCTGGTTTTCACAGAAGCTCCAGCAGGATCTTGGGCGGCCTGAAGGTGAATAGGGCCTCGGGCAGCACAGCAAAGCCAGCTGGCAGTTGCAGGAGTGCAAGCGTTGAGGATGTGCTCCTTCACCGTCTCCCCGAGAGAGTCGAGAGGCTCATGACCCTGCAGCTTCCAGCTGGCTCTTCTGGGACTCGGTTTGCATAAGGCAGTACCATGATTGGATTGGATCCTAGCCCTTTCTCACACAGGCTTGGAAAGATTGCCATGACCTCCCAAATCTTTTTAAATTAAACAAACAAATAAATAGTTCCAGCAGAGGTCTGTGTTTCATTATACTCTTTTAATCATTCCCTGAAGTCCTCTCTATCAGTAACAACTGCGCTCAGCTACTCTGAACAAGATGTTAGGAGAGGAATGGATGGCTTCTGCTATAAAAGTAACATGCAAGGTGTTTCTCAAACTTATAGCACCAGGACCCACTTCTTAGAGTGACAATCTGTCCAGGACCCAACTCAGGAGGTGGAGCAGGTCCGAGGAGACCCATAGGGGCCAGCATGCCTTACCCAGAGGTAAGGGGAAAAGTTTCCCCTTACCTCTGACTGAGCCGCTTTGGGTCCCTATCCCACGCTGGATAAAGCGCAAGCTGTCTTGGCTTGCCTGTTCCTGCGCAGGATAGGATTGCGCCCTTAATTCCTTAGTCAGGTCTTCTTGAGGTCTGCCAGAGGTCATCTGCCATGAAGACAGATGTTTTAAACAGCCTCCACGCACTCTGGAGAGATTGGACTCCTTTTACCTTCCCTTACCAACTCCTTCTAACCAGCCTCCTCTTTTGAGGGAAGTCCACCCTACAGAAATCAAGGGTTTTTGTGACAGATTTGTCTGGTACTCTTCCCCCAACGTGCACGTCGAAACGGATCGCAACATGATCACTGTTCCCCAATGGCTCAGTAACATTTACGTCCCTAACCAGGTCCTGAGTGCCTGCCTGTTGGCAACCTTCAGTCTCAAAAGACTATGGTATCGCGCTCTGAATGGTGGTTCGGGAACAGTGACTAGTGTGGCTGAAAAGGCCGATTCGGGAGTGACAGTCCCTTCCACACCGGGAGCAAGTGCAGTCTGTCCCTAGTCTGTTTCCCTGGCTATGGGCCTTCCTTCTTTGCCTCTTTGCCTCAGTCTGTTGCCAAGTGTCTCTTCAAACTGGGAGAGGCCATGCTGCACAGCCTGCCTCCAAGCAGGCTGCTCAGAGGCCAGGGTTTCCCACCTGTTGAGGTCCACTCCTAAGGCCTTCAGATCCCTCTTGCAGATGTCCTTGTATTGCAGCTGTGGTCTACCTGTAGGGCGCTTTCCTTGCACGAGTTCTCCATAGAGGAGATCCTTTGGGCTCCGGCCATCATCCATTCTCACGACATGACCGAGCCAACGCAGGCGTCTCTGTTTCAGCAGTGCATACATGCTAGGGATTCCAACACGTTCCAGGACTGTGTTGTTTGGAACTTTGTCCTGCCAGGTGATGCCGAGAATGCGTCGGAGGCAGCGCATGTGGAAAGTGTTCAGTTTCCTCTCCTGTTGTGAGCGGAGAGTCCATGACTCGCTGCAGTACAGAAGTGTACTCAGGACGCAAGCTCTGTAGACCTGGATCTTAGTATGTTCCGTCAGCTTCTTGTTGGACCAGACTCTCTTTGTGAGTCTGGAAAACGTGGTAGCTGCTTTACCGATGTGCTTGTCACACAATATTAAATCCAGTGTCACCTGTCCTCTGGTGGGCTCCCTGACTAGCTGCTCTAAGGCATGGTCATATAGAAGCAAAAGCACTCTATCAACCAGAAGCAAAATCCCATTTCTTCCCATTCAAGAATTGTTGCACCATTAAAACACCAAAATCTAGGCCAAGAGTGTCATCTTGTGGCAAAAATACAAAACTGATGCCTTCCCTTCACATATATTGCAGTTTTTCTCACAGGCAAGAGGGCATTCAGCTTTGGTGAAGAGGTTCCACTTCTGGAATTAGATAAGCAAGCCTAGCAAGTACTTCTTCCTAGATCTCCAAGAAAACTCCAAGTTAGGAAATTTAAACACAAAACAGATGAATAAACAGATTAACCATGAGCAGCTTGTTCAAACTGGTGAAACAAACCCCAGCTCATTCCTTCACTTGTTACCAAATGAGGGCTGTTTTGTTCAGGGGAATTAGTTCACTGCCCTTATTGGAAACTTCAGGATCGCAGGCTGGATAACAAAATGGCGTAATGCAGAGAAATTCCCTTTTAACTTAAGGAGGAGACTGGGAGAAAGATAACTTTCAATCAAAGATTATATTTTTATTACAAAACCACACAGGTATACATAATGCACATGGAAAAATGGTAAATATATGTCTACTTGAATCCTAGTACTTGGATCCAGTGTACCTGACCTTCATGGTGGTTGCGTGTGGAGTGTATTTGGTGCATCCAAGAAAATCAGAAAAGGATAGGTCAGTGGTGGCTAACCTATGGCACGTGTGCCAGAGAGGGCACGCAGAACCCTCTCTGTGGGCACGCGCACCGTTGCCCCAGCTGCCAGGCACGAGCCTCTAGGCTCCCGCCCCGGGAGTCACCAACAGCCGCGGCGTCTGCTGTGGAAGGCTGAGGAGCCCGCACAGCCACAAAGCCAGCCTCCTCCTGCTTGGCAGCAGCCAGGGCAAAGGAGCGAGGGGCGAGGCCAGCGCAGCAGGGGGAAGAGGGAAATGGGGGGGGGGCTGACGCCAAAGACCCAGGCGTGCTCCCAAGGCTCCCCATCTAGCCAGGCCACCGGGGAGGAGGAAGGCTGGGAGGCTCTGTGCGGGCACGTTTCTCACATCACCCGCCCCTCTGCCCAGCAGCCCAATGGGAGCACTTCCTCCCTCCCCTGTCTGGGGTAAGGCCGGCGGCTCACATGCGGCATGTGGGCGGGCACAGTGAAGCTGCTGCTGCGGGCTTTGGGGCGCCAGCGCTGCACGTGGTGCTGGTCCTGACTTACTAAGAAGTAACTCTCATTAAAGTCAATGGGGCTTGCTCCCAGGAAAGCGTGGCTAGGATTGCAGCCTGAGAGCCCAATCCTATGTATGTCTACTCAGAGGTAAGTTCATTGTAGTCAGTGGGGCTTACTCCCAGGAAAGTGAGGGTAGGATTGCAGCCTGAAGGTGCGACACAGACATTCCTGTGGCGAGGAGCTAGGTTGGAGGGGAGCAGAGCTCACAGCGTGGCATAGCTGGAGGGGAGCAGAGCACGTGCTGCTGGCCCTGCCTTGTTGCCCGCTGGAGGCTTATCTGTAAGAACGTCACACAAAACTAATTTTTATATGATCTTAAAAGTAAACCACAGAATTGCTTCTCCAATCCTATTGGAAAAAAAGTGCATGCAGAATTTCACATAGCTGTGAGCATGAAATACAGAATGATGCAGCCATCCAACTAAGATACTGCTGGCTTAATAAAATAATAAATGCCATCTTTCACAGTATTACTGTTATTGACGCTATTTATATTTCACTTTTCTAACTGCTCCCTGTCCCTAAGAGGCTCACAATGTAAAAAGAACACCAGCAGACAGCCACCAGAAAAGACACTGCTGGGGTGCGGAGGACCAGTTACTCTCCCCCTGCTCAATCAAAGAGGAACACCCACTTACCCAGCATGTAATTGCCCAGCGTGTACACAGTGAGCACAATTGCCCAGTATGTAAGTAACCTGTGGAACTCCTTGCCACAGGATGTGGTAATGGCATCTAGCCTAGATGCCTTTAAGAGGGGATTGGACAAATTTCTGGAGGAAAAGTCCATCTAGCCCTGATGGGTATGTGTTACCCCCTTATTATAGATGTGGGCCAATGTGAGATACAGGAGCTGGACTAGATGGGCCATTGGCCTGATCCAGCTCTTCTTATGTTCCTATGTTCCAGCCGCTCATACAGCCAGCCAGCCAGCACTCTGCACTGCACAGCACAGGCTGAGGGAAGCAGCGCAAAGATGTTAAAGAGTTGTTTTTTCTAAACTAAAACCTCAGTATTCAGGTTAAATTGCCGTGTTGGCACTTTGCGATAAACAAGTGGGTTTGGGGTTGCAGTTTGGGCACTCGGTCTCTAAAAGGTTTGCCGTCACTGGGATAGGTTGTAGGGAAGAATTTTAGGTGTCCCTGATCTGCCAACCCGGTTGCTGACTAAAGGTGGGGGGAGAAGGGAAAAGGTTCCAGACGCAGATATAGTTACCTGTCTTGTGGAGCAGTTGGATGGGGGGGGACGTCCTGGGAGGAGGACCTCTACCTTGGAGGGGCAGCCAGAGAGGGAGAACGTGGCAGGAGCCCTCTCTTAAAAGGGTTTTTTGCTGTGACGGAAATGGGCTGGGCGCTGAGCTGGGGGAAAGCTGCCGCCCACCAGGGTGTTTGGGGTCAAGATGTCCCTTATCAGCATATCAGCAAAATTGAATTGGTCTAATGGCTGGCTTACCTGGCTGGGGAAACTTACAACACGCAGTGATTGATTTAAACAATACAACCATAGGAGACACTTAAGCAACCATTTACTCTTTAGACTTCGTTGCTAAAGTCTTTGTTGCTGTGTGCATGGAGAGCTGGAGGTTGTGTAAACTTGTGACTTTTACCAGGGTTTTTGGAAATTGGGCCTGTGAGAAGTTTGGCCTATAACCAGATATAAAATCACAACTTAAAAGGAAAAAGGGGGTTTTCACGTAACACACTGGTCCAAGGGAGCCGAAACTGCATTATGGAATTAATGATATCAACCAGGTGTTGTTCTAAAGCCCTTTGTGTGCAGGAAATACATTCAGTGCTTTTAGTAAGCATTGTTTACTGATCCTGGGATTTCCAAACTGAAATGGCCTTTGCATGAGGCTGTCCGGTCCTTCTGTCACATCACAGTTAGAAGAGGCTTTAGAGAAAAGTTTAAAAATACTCATGAGTTTTTTGTGATTTGGCATTGAAATATGCAGGTGGTCAAGCATGGTTTCTTTATACAAAATGACATGATTCAGCCAATGGGGTAGCTAGAGGGTGCAAGTGACCCCTCCCCTTTGGAGCCATTCTGGGAGGTGAGAGCAAAACGGAGGCATTTGTAGGAGCATAACTTATTGTGTACTTTTTAGACCATCTTGAGGCAATTCCTTCAACATCCACAGAACACATATTCATTGATACCTCCCTTTTTTTCCATAGTGCCTGCCTGAAAAAAGGCAGGATATATGTCGTTATCAGTCATCTCAACCAGACCCAGACCCCCTTAGTATCAGCGTCGGCTGTATCATGTAACCCTCTGCGTAAAATGTGTCAAGTAGCCCCCGTTTCCAACAATGAGTTACTTATCTGTTGGGCAGTCATAATGGCCACAGTAGGTTGAGATCATCTAGAACCAGGACCTGTTCGACCTGAACTATGCTGGGAGAGAGTCCCATTGATTCCACTGAGTTTGTGTCCAAGAATACTTAGGGCTGCTGTTCTGTAGTCTATTTCCATTCAGATAACAACACACTGACTGTTATTGACTGCGAAGGGGAAGCTCTTTGTTGTTAAGGTCTCTGCCTCTCAATAAGCCTTTGAAATGTAATCTTCTAGCAGTGCCACCCTTCCCCTTGTTCTCTCTCTTGAGTCCCTGGTCTATGCCAACTAATCTGCATGGCCTCCATAGGAATATCTACACTTATACACTGATATACTACGGCAGCCATATTGCAGGCTGTTAAACTGAGTTTACTGCACAATGTAACAGAGTCTGGAACCAACAGATATTTTCTGCTTCATTAAAAACGAGTCATGTGCATTTTGCGCATGCTCATCTCCATTGATTTCAATGCATTTGAAGTTAATGGACTACCCCTTTCCCCCATTAGTCCACTACTCATTTTCCAGCAAGAAAACAAAATGTTTTGCAAAATGCTTTTTTCCTGATTCAGCAACCTAAAAAATGCAGTGTAACCTTACTCAGTAATAAATAAAGAATACATAAATACCTTTCCACACACACACACACACACACACACACACACACACACACACACACCCATTTTCTTAATGAGGTGGCAATACTTTGCTCAACAGCTCCAGGCCTATAGTCCCTGGCAAAGAGCCAAGGTAGCCATCAACTCGCTAATTAACATAAGCATCTGTGAACTTTGACAACATCCATTCAAATCCACACAAAAAAGATTTCATGGAATAGGTCTGTGCAGTGGTGATCCTAGGGAAAATCTCGCCCATGGCAAGCACTGAAATTGCTTGCTATGGGCGAGACCTCCCCGTCCAAACGGGAGATCTTGGGGTGGGAAGCCAGTCCTGTTGAGATTTTCTTGGGTGAAGTCAGCTTCTGACTGATTTAGACAAGGATCTGTACATCAGCACCCTGGACAGTACTGCAAAAAATGATTTATTTTCCTACTAGCGTTGCACATTTGCAACAACTCTGTTTCAGGTATATGGAAACACCTTGGATTTTTTTCTGCAAGCATTTACCTCTTTTTAGAGATTCCCTGAAACTGGTGCAAAAACTCACCATTGGCTGTAGTGTGGAAATTCACCATCAGCAGAACATGGGTAAGTTCATGCCCAGCACTGCCCTTCAAGTACCACCCAGGGCAGATGTCCTCATTTGAAACACCATAGATACACCATTGTGTCTGCGTACATGACAATATTGTTTTGCATGTTTAATTGCCCACTTAAAGCACTTTGGTGATATGCAGACACTTTTGTGTGACAACACATCACAACTCTCTTGACCAAGAACTAGAACGTCTTGACCTTCAACTAGAAGGAACTAGAAGGAGGGAAGCACATTTCATTTTCTTTTATTTCACAAGCCTTCAACTCCGAAAATGAACCACAACTAGTCGATCCCATACATCGTAAGAAGTAAAAATGAACGTGATTAAAAGGAGAAAAAACTTTGTACAAAAACTTTAAAAATCCGACAGCAATCCGAAACTGTTCGCAAGTACCAAAAAATCTCATGCAAAAAGCCAGTGCTCCTGCCCAGATGCGGAAATCCCCTGAACAAGATGGCAAGAGCATTGCTGTGAGAAAGTTATGGCTCTTTCTAAAAACAAACAATGGCACAGACTTGGAATGTACTAAGTGGATCGGAGCCGCTAGGCCCTCCTCTAGTGAGGTTTTTAATTGACAATCCTCCTTACTCGAGCCTATAATAAATAAAAAAAATACATTAACAGAAAACCGCTTGTCCTAGTCTACAGCATACTTTTTAAAATGTCCATAGTCTTCCTTCTTTTGTGGAATTTTCTTATCTTGGCATCGTGTCTAGGTAAGTGTTGGCAACATGATCTAAAATGGACTCACTCACAAACTGCAACTTGCATCGATAATTTAGTTACATGCATCAACTACGCGAGCACAGCTACGGGGTGGGGGTGGGTGAGGGGTGCAAAGGAACCAGCGGGTAAGTTACAAGACACAGCTAAACGCAGTAGTCACTAAGGGGAAAGGGGGAAATGGAAGCACCATGCTTTAAGGTGACAAAAAGGTATGAAACCACAATTGTGACGCAATTTAGTTCCAAGCAAACACACCACACTATGATGACCTTTTCTAGGCAAAACTTTTTTTAAAAAAAAGACAATTCCATTTTTTTCCCCCTTCATTAGCATCGAATAAAACTGTGGGTTCAATAACACGGACACAGAACGGAAATAAGATTATTCCCATGAGACTTCATTCCCAGTTTCCTGTTTTTCCTCTGAGCTCAACCAAGACTAGTAATATTGGAGCGGCCGCCCGGTGGGGCAACAATGCGGTGTCCAGTACGACGAGGGTTGTTGTCATCTACTTGAGCACCTGTAAGAATGGTAGACGGAAAGAAATCAAAGTTAATCAGCTCTCAAGGCCTGACATTTTCCCATTCCTTTAGCATTCACTGGCATCAGCAATAAATGCTAAACACCGATGAGCATTTCATGAAGGTTTTCTGTTTTTTGGTGAAAATTTGAGATTGACTTCTAGAAATATGGATTTAAGAAAGCGAACACTACTGCACATTTTACAGAGGGAGAAGTGGGTGGGTTCTGAAGCAAAGTGGGCCACACTGCTTGTGTTCAAATTTTATACCGGGTCCTGAGTCCCTGCTAAAGAGGCTAACACAGAGAGCAAGAAAGTGTGTGCTACTGGGATAGGTATCCTTCATCCATCCTTTAGATTTCCATACATAGGCATTTCCCACCGCATCAGCAGGGGTTGCATTCTGGCCATCCACAGATGTGGAAACAGCGGATACAAGGGAAACCTATATAAAGAGCAATGCTCCATGCCCCCCCACCCATTACGTTCATTTTTCTTTAGTACCAGTTTCTTTAGTACCAGTTTAGAACCCTTAAAATGGAACAGTTTCTACATGCTAGAGCAGGGGTCTCCAAACTTTTTGGCCAGAGGGCCACATCAAATATCTGGTGTGGTGTGGAGGGCCGGAAAAAAATTTAAATATAAAGTTTAAATAAAATAGAGATGGAACTTAGATGAGTGAATAAATGAATGAATGGGCTCATTCATTCAACCTCTCTGGCTCTCAGAACACCCTCCAGACACAACCCAGAACACAGCTCCAGTTGTGTTTAGTTGAGTGGGCCAGAGGCTCTCAGGGGACAAGAGGCTGGCTGCGGGCGGAATAGAGGCTTGCCACGGGCCGCATCAGGCCGCCGGGCCGGGGTTTGGAGACCCTTGTGCTAGAGGGAGGACACAGCAAACAGGTACAGGAGGGCAGGAGGTCTGGTCTAGAGGGTAGAGCCTCCATTTGCCTGAAGATTAACATCCACAAGGTTGCCAGTTTGAGGCCACCGGCACCGTGCGACCTTGAAGCAGCTGGCAAGCTACAGCTGAGCTGTTCCATCTGCTCGGAGCATGGGAGGATGGAGGCCAGAATGTTAAACCAGATCAGAGTGTAACACCTTGAATGTAGTGGTTCTTGAAAGAAAGAACCTTCTTTCAATTTGTAAAAATCCCTGCGTGGATTTAATAAGCCTGCCTATGTAAACTGCCTTGAATAAAGTCTTGAATAAAGACCAAGAAAGGCGGTATATAAATACTGTATATTATTATTATATTATTATTACAGGCTGCCTCATTGTGACATCATTTCACCTGATAAGCTAAAATTAGACTGGTGGAGGTTCCTGATGGGTGGAGGCTGGTTTTTGGCAGGAGACGATTTAGTGGAAGGTGCGGGAGTTGCATATTTTGGCGTTGCGGGGACTTCATAGACTGGCCCATCATACATTCCTCTGGATACTGCTTGTAATTCTGTGACCTACATATTGCAAAAAGAAATGCATTAACTCACTCCTTATGACCCAATGACATTTTATCCACCCACATCTCTCTCTCTCTTACACATGTACACACACAAGAGAGAGAGAGAGAGAGAGAGAGAGAGAGAGAGAGAGAGAGAGAGAGAGAGAGAGAATGAATCAACGCAAATACAGGAGTAGCTATGGCTGGCTTCAAATGTTCACCCACGGGGGCAACAGAGGAACTGTGAGTGACACATACTCCCTCAATCACTGTATCTATTAGTTCTTAAGCCTGCAGACTCTGTGTCAAAAATCTTCTGACATAAACCTGATTGTTCCCAGTGTACATGTAGCAATTCCAGTTTCAAAATGTAAAAATCAAAATTTCCAGGAAATTTCCAAAATTTCCATATTTCCAAAAATATGTCTCCATTTTTGGCTTTAAAAAAGGTTTCAATATTTCAACCAAAGCGCACATTGAATCTGAAAAATAGCAAGATACACATTTTCAGGTTTTTAAATGAATGTCACTATATCATATTTGAGGATTTATTTTTGTAGGGGTCATTTGGGGCTGACAGTCTGCTGGGAAACACCCACCAAACTGCAGCAAAGCTAGAGAACTCCCAAAACAAAAGGGGGGGGGAGAGATCAAACAGCTGTTTCCCAGATAATTTCCCCATCACAGTCCTCTCCTAAAAGTTGCTCCTGCTTCAAGAAG
Organism: Tiliqua scincoides; assembly: GCF_035046505.1. Lineage (NCBI taxonomy): Eukaryota > Metazoa > Chordata > Lepidosauria > Squamata > Scincidae > Tiliqua > Tiliqua scincoides. The sequence goes on from NC_089826.1 coordinate 83,496,632, forward strand.
CACTCACAGCCCAATCCTTTCTAAGTTATCTGGTGTGCTCCCCGGGGCCTTTGGTGGGCCGCTGTGAGATACAGGAAGCTGGACTAGATGGGCCTGTGGCCTGATCCAGTGGGGCTGTTCTTATGTTCTTAACTACAATTCCCAGGAAGCCTTGCAGGTCTCTTGTTATCTGGTGTGCTCCCCGGGGCCTTTGGTGGGCCGCTGTGAGATACAGGAAGCTGGACTAGATGGGCCTGTGGCCTGATCCAGTGGGGCTGTTCTTATGTTCTTAACTACAATTCCCAGGAAGCCTTGCAGGTCTCTTGTTATCTGGTGTGCTCCCTGGGGCATTTGGTGGGCCGCTGTGAGATACAGGAAGCTGGACTAGATGGGCCTATGGCCTGATCCAGTGGGGCTGTTCTTATGTTCTTAACTACAATTCCCAGGAAGCCTTGCAGGTCTCTTGTTATCTGGTGTGCTGCCTGGGGCATTTGGTGGGCCGCTGTGAGATACAGGAAGCTGGACTAGATGGGCCTATGGCCTGATCCAGCGGGGCTGTTCTTATGTTCTTAACTACAATTCCCAGAATGCCTTGCAGGTCTCTTGTTATCTGGTGTGCTCCCTGGGGCATTTGGTGGGCCGCTGTGAGATACAGGAAGCTGGACTAGATGGACCTGTGGCCTGATCCAGTGGGGCTGTTCTTATGTTCTTATAAGATGCTAACGATTATATTGCAGCACACCCCCAGCAGCCATTTTGGGGTCCCCACCACAAATGGTAGAGGCTCATTACCACAGCCTGAGGGAACACAAATAAGCCAGAATGGGGGCGAGAAATGGGACTGTCTGGGCAGGGATGGGGGAAAGCGGACTGGGGATGGGTCCCAATAGCAGCAACTTGTGTTGGTATCCTCTCCCTTTCCTTTCTCCAGTTCCCTCTCCTGTACTACCCTCCTCACACTTACACCAGCAAAATAACTGGCGTAGATCTGAGGAGACCCATTAGGGAAGTGCAGGCTTACCCCAAAGTAAGGGAAAAAAGTAAGTATTGAGCTCTAAACTAAACACGCCCAAAGCAGGTAACCAGTCAGTGTAACACTCCTCTGTGTAAAGCTTACGGAGGCATCTGCACCTCACCTACTCCTGCTGCCTTGAAAAAATGGGGCTGATTTGAGGGTTCAGACGGGATTCTGTTTGCAGCCTCATTCAGTCAAGAGGGTCCCTGAATGGGGCTTCACTTGCAGCTCAGCATCAGAGGACTCCGGTATCACAATAAAAATCTGACTGTAAAGGTCTTTGACTCTGGCGCTGGGCACACACCTACCTTATTCCTAATTTTGATACGCTGATAAAGATATTCGGGGTAAGGCTTCCGAGGAATGAAACGACCCATTCCTTTACTGACATGGAGATTTCCATCCTCGAACACAATCTTCCCTTGGCTAATGACTACGAGGGGGGCCCCGTGGCACTCCATGCCTTCAAAGATATTGTATTCCACAGCCTGTAATGACGACAGAAAATCCACCAAGTTTATTCTCATTCATTGATGGGCATCTCTTATACCATACTGAGTCCACTCTAGACAATGCTCCCTATTGCTGGATCAATGCAATAGATTCGTTGGTCATAATTAAATGATAGCACTTAATAAAAATTGTAAACCCTTCGGACTAAAGGTTTGAAAACAAAAGGTTGTTACTTGGTGGAGAAACAAGGAGCAGGATTTGGCAAAGAAAATAACAGCCAGATCCTATCCTTCCACCCCCACGGCAGATGCAGCCACGCCAGAAAGGTACGCACTAAATCCGGAGCGGGGGAGAAGCAGTTTTTTCCCTCATCCCTCCCACTCCTCAATGGGTCTCCTCAGACCTATACCAGCTCATTGGTCCAAGTCCAAGGAGGGGTGAGAGGTGGGGAGCTTCTAAATGGAGGAGGTAGAATGCAGTGCACCACTGCCACCCCTTCCCACAGCCTCCTGCCCCCTGTCCCTCAACAGTGGAACTATGTACTTGAAATTCATGTGCAGAGCAAAAATCATCTCTGGTGATCTACAGTTATGTTATTCCTCCATTTGATTCTGATAGATTCATCTGATAGATTAATATGTTGATATGGATACTTTTGCATCTGAAAACCACATACTAATTTTTTATGCCATTTCTTTCAGGTTTTCTTTTTTATTTTCTATAAATCGACTGACCTAGGACCAAAGGCTTCTCGCGCTTACCGATTTATGGCTTTTGGCTGTGATGGTCTTTCCTTTCTCGGGATCCCAGATCACAATATCAGCATCAGAGCCCACAGCAATCCTGCCCTTCCGTGGATACAAATTAAAGATTTTGGCTGCGTTGGTACTGGTGACTGCAACAAACTGGTTCTCGTCCATTTTACCTGTCGACTGAAATCCATTTTCAATAAGTAACAGTTATTTATTACCAATATCTATAAGCCAGAGTTCAGTAAGCACGTATCAAAACAGTTGAAAGTAAAACAAAAACACTGCTGAAAGCACAAAAAACAATTTTAAACCAACAAGCAATAAAATACAAAGCCCACAGTTATTGATAAGCATACATAGAAGCAGAAAAATATAGTATTATAAGATGTCAGGAATAAGAACACTTTCAGTTTCTGCTTGAAGGTTCTGCTTTGGGAAGGAGTTAAGAATTCCCAGTTTCTAGTAATAGATCTAGTAATAAGTACATATAAGAGAACTTGAGGATTAGTAAACATAGGGAGAAAATCCCAAAGCAACACAGGATTCTGGAAACCTGTATCAACTACAGAATGTAGTTCATAGCTCACCAAACAGGTTACCTGCTGAGGCCATTCCAAAGTACAGCAAGTCCCCACCTTACATAAGCCTCGAAGTTACATTAAGTTTGAATTGCTGGGAGCAGCAACAAACAAAACAGTCTGTAAACTCGAAAGAAAGAAAGAAAGAAAGAAAGAAAGAAAGAAAGAAAGAAAGAAAGAAAGAAAGAAAGAAAGAAAGAAAGAAAGAAAGAAAGAAAGAAAGAAAGAAAGAAAGAAAGAAAGAAAGAAAGAAAGAAAGAAAGAAAGCCTTTACTTACTACACACTTATACCAGACAACCGTCATTCGTTCTTCAATTCCATTAACGCCTTCAGGAATCAGAGTGAAGTTGTCCTTTCCAACAGCCTTCTGGGCTGTACTATAGGTACAATGGCCGCTCCCAGTCACTTGAAGATCACCACTGAAAGAATTTACATATGAAATATTTAAGTTGGAGGACGAGATTGTAGACTTCTTACAGCTTTACAGCCCGATCCTGAGCTCCCGTGGCACGCGGCTGCGGCGGCACTGAAAATGGCTACCGCCACATCATCGGCAGCCACAGGAAGCACCTCGGGAGAAGGGACCTTTCGTCTCCTTCTCCCGGGTAAGGGAAGTAGCCCCACAATGGGGATTCACCACCAACCAAAAGGTCGGCAGTGAGGGAAGAGCATTTGTGTCGGGCGCCAAGCCCCACGTGAACACTCTGGATCCGGTGGAGCAGAGCTCTACCGGACACGCCTCTCTCCCTCCCCACTCCCGCCCGCCCTCTTCCCGCCTCCCTGTCATGCCTCCTCCCCACCTCCTCCCCACCCCCACTTCCCTTACTGCAGCTCATCGGTCCATGCAACCGCCGAGTGGCGGAGGCCAGGCGCCCACCCGGCACTAGCCCAGCGCTGGGCTAGCACAGATGCTCACCTGGCTGTAAGCCTTGCAAACGTGCCTTATGGCACACCAGTGGTAAGCTGGCACCTCAAGCCCAGGATTGGGCTCTTGATCACTCTCTGACAGGAACGGGTTTGCAGTCAAATAGGTCCAGTCTATTCACAACTACTGCTTTTCAATTCTGTTAACTATGTTGGCCGCTCCGTCCACTTCACATCAACAAAGAGATACCCCTGAAGTTACCATCTCTTTGCTCTGATTTTCTGTGGTCAGTTTCAGTGAAAGCACATGCAAACCAACTCTAAGATGAAACTAAACCACTGGAATTTCTATATATTGCTATTTGATTCTATAACCCAGGGGTGGACAAACCACATGCCGCTCTTTAACATAAGCTAATGCACAGCTATCGGAAATATGTTGGCTGAGTCTATCTTTAATATAAAAAGTAAATAAGACATTTTCAAGCTTTAAAATTATTTACCAGGTATAAACTTAGAGTCCACCGGATTAAAGCATTAGTTTAATGTTCATGGTGAGTAAATAACATTGAAGAATTTAAATGCTTCTTATATATGCAGCTCTCAAATATCTGAAGTTTATTGTATGCGACTCTTACATTAATCGAATTCGGCCACCTCTGCTATAATCCTCTTTCACCCTACATGTAATGTGGAAGGTCTGTGAACAACCTCCTGGTGGATTTTTTTTTTTTTTTGACTGAACAGCAAACATAGGTGCTGCCAGTTTGAGCAGAGAAAAAGCAGGAGGGGCTGTTTAATTCTCTTCCACATTTTCCACTCAAAGTCTTCATCCCTAATCGTTCTCCCCAAAGAGTGAAAGATAGGTCCTTTAGACCTTCCAACCGTGGTTGAGATAACAGCTTGGGGGTGCTTCACTAGCATATGAAGAGGCCAAACAATCCTTCCCCTACCATTCTTTCTCAGCCCCAATGATGCTTCTCAGTTTTTCAAGGGCCAGGAAACTGTTTCTACACCTCTTGCATTATGTCTCATTTGGCCCTAAGTGAATCCATAATTTACTATTCCTTTGAGAGCAATCAGAACACAATTCCTGTCTATTTTTACCCTTTATTTGATGCACTTTTGATTACACTTAAAATACTCAACGACTCCCTTGGCCCAATCACTAGGTTTATAAGCAGTTACAATGAAGTACCATGCTAAAAGTGAGGTCAAGTGATCCGGTGTGGTAGGATCCAGACTGAGGGGTGGTGAGGTCACAAATGCTGCAGCCTTGGCCCAATTTTTGCTCCAATAATGTGTTCCATCTGTCCCTAGGCTGGCAGCGAGTGGCTCCCCAAAAACAAGAGCACCTTGAGAGAAGGAAACAAGCAATCGGTCAAACGACCCCCTTCTTCCAAAGCAGGGAAGTTCCATGCCCATCCACAAAGACAATAACTCTGAAGAACTGTGCCTACTTCTGCATCTTAATAATTATATAAGCAGGCTTGCTTATGTTTTTTAAGCATAGTTTTAAATGTGTTAGCTAATGTTGAAGAAATGAGGTCAACACTGGTTTAATTTGACTGATATTATAATCATCTTCAATCACCCCATGCTCCCACCCAACTCTCTGCTGCCAGGCAGTCCAGGCAAGTCCAGGCTTGCACTGGGCTAGCTCTGGTGTTGGGCCGGGCAGGTGCTAAGCCCTGCAAATGTGCCTTCTGGCAAGTCTGCAACACTGCGCGCTGGCGGTGAGATGGTGCACAGAGCTCAGGATTGGGCTCTGTGTCTCCCAGCAGTCAATCATCTTTCAGCTTCAACACTCGAGTTCAACCACTATTTCTATCACGCAGATTTTCATGCTGTCAGTTTGCTGACTCTCATTACATTAGGAAACTCAACTAGGGGTGCAATCCTATCCTGCGCTGGAACAGGCAAGCCAAGAGGCTTGCACTGCATCCAGCGCAGGATTGTGGCCACAAGCGGCTTAGCCAGAGGCAAGAGGAAACGTTTCCCCTTACCTCTGGGAAAGGGCCACTGGTACCGATGGGTCTCTTTGGACTTGTGCCACCTCTTGAGGCACAAGTCTGAGGAGAGCAAAGTGGCTAAAAGCCCTAGATATAGCAGTGGTTCCCAACCTTTACCTAAAGATAAAGGAACTGTTAAGAGGTTGTGGGACTCTTAACTAAGGGGCACTAAGGGGAGTGGTGGCCTTGAAAAGAGGGAGCACTATTTGGTGTGCATTGAACATTGGGTAGAGGGCTGTTAAAGGACATTCTCTTTTTGTTTTGATGAGAATAGCCTCCCTTTCATGTGACCACTTATGCACTGAGTTCTACGGTGTCAGAAGGTCCTGATCCCACCACTCTTGTACAAGAATAACTCAGAATCTACTCTTGGCTGGCAGCCAACCGTCCACCCACCCCGCTGCCAGAAGGCCAATAGCAAAGACTCAAGGGACTTCCTTTCAAAGGCAGCAGCGGCCTGTACCTTTCTTTCGAGCCAGCGACATGATGTCCGCGGCACTCTTACTCATGACTCTGGTGATATATACTGGGCAGTTGATTCGACTAGCTATGGTGATGGCCCGGAAAACAGCTTCTGCTTCAAGCTGAAACAAGAAAACAGATTCTTCAGCAGAAGTAAGTCCATAATTACTATGCAACATCTTCACAAATGTATGTCCAAGGTTTCAAGTCTCCCTTTCCTGCTATATTAATTAGCTTTCCTTGCCTTCGCCATCTTTTCCCCAGTTCATGAAAGTGTGGCTCTTTTAAATTCATCTCTCTTCCTTTACTCAGGCTACAATCCTGTGCACACTTTCCTGGGAGAAAGCCCCATTAAACACAATGGGACTTACTTCTGAGTGACAAGCATAGGATTGTGCTATCACTCTAGTTAACCCTTTTTTGCTCTTGCTCTAAAACAGTGTTTCTCAACCAGTGGTACTTGTACCACCAGTGATAATTGAGGAGATGTCTGGTGATCTGGGCCTAGGAGAGAAGGGTAAAGGGGGTAATTTGTACCCGGGTCCAGTGTCAGAAAGGGAGCCCAGAAGCCAAAGGAGGGGGCCCAGAAATGTCCTGGGATCTTAAATTTTCCAATTTCACCCAGAGTCACTGACCACATGGGATGCGCATGGCGCATGGCGGCAAGTACGGCCAGAAGCCTCATGCACCAGGCCCAGGAATGCATACGTTCCTTAAAAGTGTCACATCTGGGGAGGGGCTAAGCAGCGAATGAAACAGGACAGTCTCCAGGATCAGCTCTTGGAGATTACCTGTTTTTCACCTGAAACTGCAGGTCTAGAGACCTGGTAATGAGTGCTAGGAGAAGCACTGTTATCCTGGCAGCTTTTAAAGTTTCTGGAAAGTTTAGAGCTTGGACAGAGAGCTCTTTTTTCAGGACTTTGCCGAAATGAGAATGGGGCACCTTCCTTATGAGGAAAGGCTACAGTGTTTGGGCCTCTTCAGCCTAGAAAAGAGACGCCTGAGGGAGGACATGATTGAGACATACAAAATTATGCAGGGGATGGACAGAGTGGACAGAGAAATGCTCTTTACATAACTCTCACATAACACCAGAACCAGGAGACATCCACTAAAATTGAGTGTTGGGAGAGTTAGGACAGACAAAAGAAAATATTTCTTTACTCAGAGTGTGGATGGTCTGTGGAACTCCTTGCCACAGGATGTGGTGACGGCATCTGGCCTGGATGCCTTTAAAAGGGGATTGGACAAGTTTCTGGAGGAAAAATCCATTATGGGTTACAAGCCATGATGTGTATGTGCAACCTCCTGATTTTAGAAATGGGTTATGTCACATGCAAGGGAGGGACCAGGATGCAGGTCTCTTGTTATCAGGTGTGCTCCCTGGGGCATTTGGTGGGGCCGCTGTGAGATACAGTGAAGCTGGACTAGATGGGCCTATGGCCTGATCCAGTGGGGCTGTTCTCATGTTCTTAAACACTGCTCTAAACTGAATTAATTGAAAACTACACACAATCTTCATGACACTGCCATTAAAATTGGAATTAATTTTTCCCAACATATCCTTCTCAAAGTTCTCAACATATCCTTCAGTTGCTTTTCCCGTTTTAGCAACAACCTAAATTAAAATAATCTTGCCCTTAAAAAAAGATCTTTTCACTTCCCTGTATTTAAAAATGAGGAGCCTCCAAGTTGCAATGAAAATATTAAGACATAGGTCTGAATGTAGGGCTGCAATCCTATACACACGTACTTGGGAATAAGCCCCATGGAACAGAACAGGACTTACTTCTGAGTAAACATGCATAGGTTTGTGCCATAAGTATATTTAATGAGAATCCTACACTGACTGCTGTCATTATCCATCAAATCCTTTGTTTCAGAATCAAAAAATTAACTGCTTTCCAAATATTTCAATCAAGATTATCTATTGATTATATCCTAATAAGCTAAATGCCTTCAAATTCTGGGGAAAGGAATGCAAATGGAAATCTAGCCAGGCAATTTGCAAAAGTAGCAAATACAAATCCAGCAAATAACAGATAAAGGAAATGCATTCGTCTACTGGCTGCTGGTATCCCAAAGGAAGACTCAGATAGCCTTGTTATGTTTTTCCCCCATTCAAGTTATTTGGGGGCTTTCACCCACATGAACGGGTTTGGGCTTTCCAATTGCAGCTTCCCCCTCCTTTCCCGTCTCTAAAAACTCTTCTGCATAAATATTCTCTCAGAAATCAGTGGAACCAACTGCAGCTCATCCATTTCAAGGCTGCAGCTTAATTTTTTAGCAAGGGACTCTATATTTAGAGCATTTTTATCACAGATCTGTAAAACTGTGAAGCGCTGGCTAAGTTCCAAATGTATCACCCAGGCTTTGCCTTACATTTTAGGCACTTGGAAAAGTGAGATCTTTCAAACACAGTGGTGCTGGAGCACTTGAACTGAACGCAGCCCTCACCTCCTCTGGACGGCTTAAGGCGTGTCCCTCAGGTCCTGTGATTCCCATCTCAAGGATACGTTTTTGTTCCTAGAAAGAGAACAGATGCATGGCAAAGCCTATAGGTTAAGGGGTTATCATTGATAACTTAGGTGATATACCAAGAGTTATGTCCACAGGCTGCATTCAATCATGTCTACCAAATGGAAATGTAGAACAAAAAGCCTAGCCTCACATATACAAAGATCATCCAGTCTTCCTCCCCACCCCTTTGAAATGCATGCATGATTCATGATCATTAGGTCCAGCTGCTTTGCTGACAGCACAACAGAATCTGAAAGCATCGATTGACCTTGCCCAAAGACACAGCTGCTCCCAGATTTCCCCTCCCAACTGCGTCACCACTACAAATTTCCCTGGTTTACAAGAATCGGAAGCAAATGGAACAGGGCGGGGAGAGTCTAAAAGCCAGGTGGCCCTTGACTGATGCCAAACCCAGTTACTTGCCAGAGGCAATCTTTGTCTTGAGTCTTGGTAAAGGAACAATTAAAAAAAAAAACCCTTTCTCTACTCCTACATATCTACAACATCCCCAAAGCGCTAACTAGCAGGTTGTTCCATGTGATAAACAGGTCTTGGAAACCTGGACTGTCTGCTCATCGGGGTGAGTCATCGCCAATAATTCTGGTGAGCTTCTCACTTGCTGCAACAGACAAATGGACCATAACCAGATTCTGTTTAACAATCCAGCATTCTTGCTATAAATACCCTTTTGCTTTAAATTGCTCCGCTCAGCTTATGAAGGGCAGGAATTCCAGGAGTTCACTGCAAAAGACTTTGCTGTGGGTATATGAAAGCATATCGGGACCTCAAAGCATAAGGGACCTCAAAGGCCCCTTGGATTTAAAGACAGCACCCCAGGGTGTTTTTTGTTTTTTGTTGGTAGCAACTTCATTTGCAAAAGAAGTCATAGATTGTCCTGCACAAACCAAAAGTGGAATGTGCTGCAGATCTCTAAATACATCTCTGCTCTTGACTTTCCTCATCCTCTAATGAGCAAATTCTGACAAATGTAACATTTGGAAATTGAAAAATGTCCCAAGACAAGCAGGAAGTCTCCCATCTCATTTTATGCATAATTTTTATATACATTTTTTTTAATCCCTAGGCATCGGGGATTTAAGGCACGCATGCTGCTGGTCAGTCCTGATAACTCGTGGACATTTGCGCATTGCATCTTCACATTAAGGACAGGAGAAGGTCTTCCCTGCTAATTCATAGTTCTCTTACATTTAGTGGGAGATAGCAACAGAGCCCTGTTCATTCCAGCACACATTTTCTGGTGTGAACCCCTTTGGGACAGGGATTTATCTTTTCATTTCTTTTCTTGTGTCCAAGAGAGTCTAAATTCTTAAATTTCTCAAAGGAAATGTAAGTACCTGTCCTTAAACCCCATTTCTATAGTCATCACATAGAAGGAAAGCCAGATTCATATATTCCCTTAAGAGCATAACTGCCCCTACAAACGTGTTCCCCTGTACCCGATTTCCACATTGCAAAGGTACTGCATACCATTTGTATCATGTGTGGACCAGACCACACACTCACTTCTCTATGTGCACATATCTAACCATCAGAACTCTCAATGGAGAGGGAATAAAGGCACATGCCCCATATTCATGGCAATCACCCAGAATGTTAGAGGAGGGACAAAATACTTCCTGCTAGCATTCTCTTACTGTCCATTCTCTAGCGCAGTGGTTCTCACACTTTTAGCACTGGGACCCATCTTTTAGAATGAGAATCTGTCAGGACCCACCGAAAGTGATGTTATGACCAGAAGTGACATCATCAAGCAGGAAAATTTTTAACAATCCTGGGCTGTAATTCTACCCACACTTACCCAGGAGTAAGTCCCACTGACTATCATTGTTAAAAGCATATACATAGTAGCCTGTTCAAAGTACAGATCTGTAAAATTTCCCCAAATGCAGTCACATACCATGGCAGCATCAAGTACAACATTAAAAATAAAATATTGAAATGACTGGAGACCCACCTGAAATTGGCTTGCGACCCACCTAGTGGGTCCTGACCCACAGTTTGAGAAACACTGCTCTAGCGTTCCAAAAGATAGCTTCTCATGTTCCTCCTCTAGCATTCTGAACAGAATGCTGTTCTAACATAAAAGAGATGAGTGCTTGGCGCAACAAAAAGTTAAGTACATATATATTATGTATATGCAGTTTCAGTACCTGCAGGGGGGTGGGAATATATCCCCTCTGGATACAGGGGACACCTGTACAATAGCCCCCCTTGGCAGTTGGGAGGAAAGGGCAGGGTATCAAGCTTTAAATAAACCAAACTATACCAAATTGCCACCTCTAGGGACATGCCCAGGTGGAACTGTTCATCAATGAACCCTGATTAACCCTATCAGAAACAGAAAAGGTTTGTCTCACCTGAGCTATCAAGTCTCCATTTTCAGCATGGACCATGATTACTGCTCCCAGACTTTTCAGAAAAGTAAAGGCTTCATAGAGCTACCCATAGGAGAAAGAGAGAACTGTCAATGAGGTCAACAATGGCCTTGTTATTTTAATGGCTTTATGCCCATTTTTTAAAACCATGTCACTCTCTTTGTTTAGGATCGGACAGAAGCCTGAGAAAGGTAAAGCTTCACTTCAACATTTGTACCTGACTCTACATGGCATTTAAAAATATCTCTTTAGAGCAGGGTTTCTCAAACTTTGCGGGAGCTTTACTCCCTCAGTAAGTTCTTGTGTGGGAGGGGCTAGGGCAGCAACGCAATCCCCAGGATCGCGTCGCAAAGAGGGGTGAGGGGGGGTGCTTGTGCCTTACATTGCATGATGCTGGGCTGCAGTAGGCTGCAGGAGGTGCAGGCAGCCCTTCACAGCGCTCCCCGACGCTTGGAACCTGCCAAAGAAGCGGGCGCAAAGCACCTCCTGCAAAACGGAAGTGCTTTGCGCCCGCGTCTTTGGCAGGTTCCAAGCGTCAGGGAGCTCTGTGAAGGGCTGCCTGCACCTCCTGTAGCCCAGCATCATGCAAAGTAAGGCACAAGCAACCCCCTCACCCCCCTTAGCAACACGATCCCTCCCCTTCCCCCGCCCCTTAAAGGGATGGGGAAGTGTTACACGAACTGGTGGGTCGCGACCCATCAGTTTGAGAACCACTGCTCTAGAGACTGATTTGCTTAGAATCTCAAGACTTCCACACCTTGGAAAGTAACAACCCTTTAAATAATCCTTCTTGGGGAGTAAGTAGGAACAAAATTGAATAAACTGACAGTGCAATCTTATGCATGACTACTTAGAAGTAAGTCCCATTTATTTCACTGGAACTTCCTCCTAGGTAAGCATGTATAAGATTGCAGCCTAAGAGCCTCTTTCTACTGCAAGGCCATGCTGTTGTCCAAGAACAACATTTAAGAGTTTGCAAATGTTATCAAAAAAACGAACTCAAGAGCAATCAACGCCAGGCTCTCATAAGTTTCTCGCAAATGTTCCCAAAGAAAACAAATGAGTTTTTCCAAGTATCATATTCAATAATATCAAGCTTCTTGCATTCCGTATTCCAAAAATTATTCAATTAGGTGACATTTCAAAGCAAAGTCAAGGTAAGCTCCAAGCATACAAAAAATCTCAAAACTGTGACATGACTATCATGATGAAATGTTTCAGAGTCCAAAACACTTCATTCAAGTTTGTATTTTGAATAATGTTTGCCCCACATTCTGTTTAACATTGTATGCATGACATGCATTTGTCAAAATTCAAAATACAATCCTGAACCTCATGACTCAAATACTTAAGAGACAAACGTGTGGAGCAGACTACCTGGCTGTCAGTCATTTGGTAGAGATCTTTGTAGGCCATGTAGACTTGGAACGAATTAACACCTGTTTATAAAAGAACAAAAAAGCAATTAATGCCAAAAAGGTGAGCTAATGCAGCTTTTTTTTAGCATTTTGAGGCTGAAAGTAGAGATCTAGCACAAATATATTCATATCAACACTGCAGATGTTAAATTAATAGTTTTGAATTACTAAGGCTGCAACCTTACCCACACTTTCCTAAGCCCCACTGAACAAAATAAGGACTTACTTCTGAGTAGACCTGGTTAGGATTGTGCCCTAATGTATATGCAGCTATTTTTGTTTCAGTCCCAGCAGTTTTAACCAGTTTTATCATGTTAATGTGACCTTTGTCATCAGAGCCAGAGGCAGACCGGAGGCATTTAAAGAGTAGACAAGAAATAAACTGCTAGCCTATTAATCCAGAAGACAGTTTTACTCTGTTGTGATTTCCCAGTATTGTTTCCTGTTAGGTGGCATGAGCCTAAGGGCTTTTGGCTCTTAGCCCTGGGCAGTTGGCAAAGGCAGGAGGTCTGCCCATCAGCCCCATCTGTCAGGAGGAAGGAGAGAGAAAAGCCAGACATGGTGGCTACAACCTCGGTATGAAAAAATGTATTCGCTGCTGATTTAGTTGTGGTTTTGAGTTAATTTTTGTTGCTGCTGTTGTTTATTTGTATTGTTCATTGTTGCAAGCTGCCCACTCGGAAAGGTAGGTAACACACACTTAATAAACAAATTTATTGATTCAATAAATAAATAATTTGTTACTTTAGCTGCACAGTGCCAGAATTAGCTGTTTAGCTGCCACAGAATCCTGTGCGCAACAAGGCAGCCTACCAGCAGCTCCTCGCTGGGCTGCCATAGAATCAAGACCCTCTGTGTTGGGCTGTGCAGCCCTACACGGAGCTCAGCCACCGGAGGAGCCTTCCTCCCGCCCTACTCCCCCCTGGCATGCCTCCTCCCCACCCTCTCCCTGCCCTCTCCCACCTCCTTCCACCCAGAACACCTCCCCCATGACCCCACTGACCTCTCCACCGCCCAGCAGTCTGTGCGACCACTGAGCAGCGGAGTACAGGTGCTAGCTGGCACTGGGCTAGCTCTAGTGCTGGACCAGCACTGAGAGCTGCAGATGTGCCTTATGGCATGTTCATGACACTCCGCGCCGGCAGAGGACCAGTTATTGTTGGCAACCTTCGGTCTTGAAAGACGATGGTATCGCGCTCTGAAAGGTGGTTCTGGAACAGCATCTAGTGTGGCTGAAAAGGCCGATTCGGGAGTGACAATCCCTTCCACACTGGGAGCAAGTGCAGTCTGTCCCTGGCCTGTCTCCCTGGCTATGGGCCTTCCTTCTTTGCCTCTTTGCCTCAGACTGCTGGCCAAGTGTCTCTTCAAACTGGGAAAGGCCATGCTGCACAGCCTGCCTCCAAGCGGGCTGCTCAGAGGCCAGGGTTTCCCACCTGTTGAGGTCCACTCCTAAGGCCTTCAGATCCCTCTTGCAGACATCCTTGTATCACAGCCTGTGGTCTACCTGTAGGGCGCTTTCCTTGCACGAGTTCTCCATAGAGGAGACCCTTTGGGATCCAGCCATCACCTATTCTCATGACATGACCAGGCCAACACAGGCGTGTCTGTTTCAGCAGTGTATACATGCTAGGGATTCCAGCTCATTCCAGGACTGTGGAACTTTGTCCCGCCAGGTGATGCCGAGGATGCGTGGGAGGCAGCGCATGTGGAATGCTTTCAGTTTCCTCTCCTGTTGTGAGCGAAGAGTCCATGACTCGCTGCAGTACAGAAGTGTACTCAGGACGTAAGCTCTGTAGACCTGGATCTTGGTATGTTCCGTCAGCTTCTTGTTGGACCAGACTCTCTTTGTGAGTCTGGAAAACGTGGTAGCTGCTTTACCGATGCGCTTGTTTAGCTCGGTATCGAGAGAAAGAGTGTTCCAGGACTGTGTTGTTTGGATCCAGGACTGGATAGGTCTGAGGACTAGCGGAGCACTGGTAAGAGTTCAGGATTGGGCTGTACCTCACTCAGTGTCTATTTTGCCTCAACTATTTTTAGCTGGCAAAGAACAAAAACACAGTGCTCCTTCATCAACAGGAATCTGTTCACTAATCCATGATATGGATTCACAGGGCTTTGATAGCTGTTGGCTCTTATTCAGCTTATCCGTATGTCTGCGTACCTGAAAATTGACCACCCTGGTACAACCTGTTCCCACGCTACAAACCACATCTTTGTTTGGGATCCCATCTTGAATTCATCCTTGGGCACTTAGACAAAATTCTCTTTTTCCCCATTCAATTATTTTTAATCTGTACGAAAATTTCACATTTCTGTAGGGAGAGACAACTCGGAACCCAATTTCTCAAACTAGACATTTAGTGGGAGTCCTAAGTGGCAGGCAAAAGCGCTGGACCATCGGCGAAACTTGATACAAATCGATACTGGTACATGCCATTTTAACAGCAGCACCAAATCCCCAACACTATAAATTGTTTTAAGGCATAAGACCAACTTGGCTCACTGCAACTGACAGATGATGTTATCCTACAAACATCAACTACATGATAGTAACATACTATAGCTTGCCATTTACTCATATGGAACACAGCTGATTTATTAGAATGTTTAATGATTTAGAAATCTAATGATCCAGGAGATACAAATAGGGTACGTACTGGTAATAAGGAACACAAAAGATCTCGGATAACCTACCCAAACAACAGAGATTTATTAGTATGTTTCCTCTGATCATGTTTGTCAACAGGCAAGACAGGGCCTCTTCAGGCAACTTCAGCTGCCCACCCAACCAAAGGAGTATCTAGGGACATGCAAGTAGGGCATGTGCCCCGGGAGCCACTTGAAGATGGGCACTGGATTGTGGGACTTCTGCCTCCTCCTCAAGTTTCAGTGACCCTGCAGTCTGGGCCCCACCCCTGTTCTTTATCAGTGATGAGACTCATTGATGGAGTCTCACTGAGGCTCCATTGAAAGCCTCAATGGAGGCTCTCACTGAACCTCCAAAGGAGAGGGATGTAGCCAGATCACACTGCCACCAGCATAGAAGCTGAACCCAGAAGTGATTTTGTGATGTGACATCATTGCCCCAGGTGCCACTGTCTTCAGTGACAGCTCTGCCCCCAACTCTTGCAACACAAGGGTGATACTAAGTGCAAGAAGTGACAGCTTTCTTGAACATAGCAGGTGGAGAGCAAGTATCCCTATTCATTCCACCACAGAATTTTTTCCTGTCACTGTTTGCTGGTGTCTCCCATGTGTCTTGAAGACAGCAAGTCCCTTTGGGCAAAATGTACCCCTACAAGATTATACTTTCAGTGAGGGAGCATTCAAGCTGCTGTTTCTTGGTATGGGTGCACCTCCAAGGTGGTGTTAGACATACATGGGGACTCTGTAGGAAAAAACCTCAGCATTCCCTCTGACTTAGATAGTCTCTCTGTCACTATCATCGTGGGCACAATCACTGCAGCAGGACAACCTTTACATACAGATTTGTGATTATTATAGAGAGACAGTCTAAATTATTCAGGATGTTCCCTAGAAGGTCATTCATACAGGTGAACATGCATGGCAATGTCCTGAGCAGTGATCTGCACACTCTCAAAGGCAGAGCCCTTTTCAGGCAGTTGTGCATTCAGAGTCTGCACCCAACAGCTGCAGGGGCAGAACTTCTCAGATTGAATTCTGCACATTACTGTTCATACTATCTAATTCTTATGAATCTCACGGGATAAGAACAAGGTTACTCAATGTTACTTGACTGACATTTTAAAAGTCCAGAAAGCCTCTTTTCCTCTCTTCACCCCGCTGCACTGACCTTTATCTTGTACCAGTATATCCAGCTCTTCCCGGATCCCATCGTACCAGTTGGTGATATCCACATGAAGAGAGTAATCACAGCAGGATTTGGTGTCTGCCGCTTCG
Source organism: Tiliqua scincoides (assembly GCF_035046505.1). Taxonomy (NCBI): domain Eukaryota; kingdom Metazoa; phylum Chordata; class Lepidosauria; order Squamata; family Scincidae; genus Tiliqua; species Tiliqua scincoides. The sequence continues at coordinate 83,513,003 of NC_089826.1, forward strand.
TGCCACTTTTCAAATGACGTTAATAAACTGGAGCCCGGTTCAGGAAGGACGTGGTCAACTGTAATGGAAATGAAGCACCTGTTATTCAGCCATGCTTTCAGTTCACATTTTGTCTGCAGGTATATAGCTCATAATTGTACACGAAGGAAAGCAGGCCTTGAAATAATCTGGATTCATTTGGTACAGTGGGCCCTCAGTATCCGTGGGGGGAACAGTTCCTGGCCCGCCCCCATAGATACCAGCCTCTGCAGATTTCTAAATCTGGGGGGGGCAGGTTGGCAACGAGAAGTGCCTCTCTGAAGCATTCACGAGGCTTTCTGAGGCGGGGGGGGACTGCATGCAACCTCCCCACACCTAAGAACACCTCCTGGACACAACCAGAACACGCTTCCATTTGCCTCCAGAAGATGCTTGAGGTCCACCAGACATGGGCTCAGCCCCCATACCGAGTCAAATTCATAGGTTCTGAACACATGGAGAAGAAGGGCCCACTGTATGGTGTTTTCAAAGGGACAAAATTTGGAAATTTGCAAAAAATTTGGATAAATGGGTGAGATGGGAAGATACAATAAATAGAGGAGGAGGTAATTTTGGAATATTTACACAGAAAGTGAAAAAGGAAATTAAAATTACAATAGGACCAAGACAGTTAGCATTAAAAGTTTGGGGGGAAATGCAACCCAATTGGATGCCAAAATTTTCTAAATAGACCCCACTTGAATTTTTAAGTGAGGAATTTAAAAATGTTGAAAAAACTTTTTGGGAGAAGTTAAAGGGTTATTTTCGAGTGAAGGATTTATACAATCCTCAGGGGATATTGACCCCTATACAAGAATTATTGGAGAAAGTGGGAGGAAAGTACTGGTTAAGGATCTTGGCTTTATATAATATTTTAAAACAAAGATACTCCCGAGTTTTAAATGAAGAGGATACTCAATTTGAAAAAATATATAGTCTTAAAGAGGATAATAAAAAGGGTATAGCAAAACAGTTATACAATTTAATGAATAGAGACTATATGATTAGGTTAATACAAATTAAATGGGAAAGACAGGTGGGAATGTCAGTACAGGAGATAGACAGAATAATGAAAGGAATATTGGAGATTAGAATGGAAAAATTTAGAGAATTGGAGATGAAATTAATATTGAAATGGTATAGGACACCTGCCCAACTGGCTTATATGATTAAGGGCGGGAATTCAAATTGTTGGCACTGTAGCAGGGTAATTATGCCCATCTTTGGTGGGAATGTTCTAAGGTAATTGATTTTGGGCAATTGATATTTGAAAACGTGGAGGAATTATGTAACCTTAAGCTGGAGCTCTCTGGGAAAATGTTATTTATGGGAGTTTGGGGAAATAATAAAGTAAAAAAACATAATCAGGATTTATTCAAAGCTATGATTCTAGCTATCCATGCAGTTATAGCATATGGGTGGAAAAATGGAATTGGTATTTACATGAATGGATACAATCAGATATAGTATCAATATTGAAACAGGATAAGACATGGGAAGATAAGAAAACCGAGATAAAAAAGAAATGGTTGAGATATATAAGATGGGTAAGGGAAGGCGGGGCCAATACTGTTATAATGGATAAAATCCAAAAGGTGTGCTTATGGCTGCGGATATAAATACTTAATGTTAATGGTCGCTGTTCATGGGGGGAGGGGAAAAAGGGGGAAAAAGATTGTTGATGTATGATTATGTAAATATAAGTGGAATGTATACTTTAAAATTAAACATCAATTAAATAAAAAATAATAATTAAAAAAAAAGAAAAAAGAAAAAAGTTGCTGCCCAGGGCCCAACCCAGATCAGTAGCATGGCACATGGACAGATAGTCCTGCAATAAGACCAACTGCCTTTCCTTCTTCAGTTTAGATGAACCATTTGCATTTACAGTGGGTCCTCAATATCTGCAGGAGATCAGTTCCATGACCCCCTGTGGATACCGAAATTTGTGGACAATGAAGTCTGCGGGAGGGGGAGGGCGCTAGGGTCGTGGCACCACAACATCTCACCTGGAGGCCACGTCGGGCCTTCTACAGGTCGCAACAGCCTCCCAGTCTCTTCAGAAGGATGCAACCAGCAGCAGCTTCTGCTCACGACCAAGAGGCCCTCTGAGGCCCTCTGAGGGTATCCACAGATGCTTAAATATGTGAATGCAGAGCCCATGGATAAGGAGGACCCACTGAGCCCATAACAGCAGTTGTACTTTAAGCTACTACTGTCTTTTAAGAGGGTTCTGGACTTGCCTGTCCAGCCCCACATGATACAGGGCAGCGAACCCTTCCCTTCACAGATGCACAATAAAGCCAGGCCACACCTTCCCCCTTATAAAGGGCTTTACGTTTCCAGTACTTACTGATCATGGTAGTGCCTCCTGCCAGAGCTGCCTTTGTGCCTTGATAGAAATCATCCACAGCAGCCATGCCCTGAAAGGGCTTCTGTAGGTAAGTATTGACATCAATGCCCCCGGGAATAACCATTCGTCCGTTAGCCTCTATGGTCTTCACTCCACCAGGAACAATCAGATTCTCTCCTATTTGTCTAAGAAGAGCAAAGAGCTATTTACTCCTTTGCCTTGAAACACTAAGAGCAATCTTGAAGATCTCTACACAGTTAAATACCGCAGATTCTGTGTGCTAAGTCAGACGTTTTGGGGCGGGGGGAAGACGGGCAGTGGGTGGCCCTAGGGTTGGGCGGGTGGGGAGCGGGAGGCGTGACGCAGGGCTGGGATCTAGCAGTTATACTGGATCCCAACCCCCATTCCCAGGGAGTTCAGAGTGGCTTCAAGCCGCTCCGCTCTCTTCGGGCTTGTGCCACCTCAGGAGGTGGCACAAGTCTGAGGAGACCCATAGGGGCCAGGGCACCATACACAGGGGTAAGGGGAAAAGTTTCCCCTTGCCTCTGGTTGAGCCGATTCTGGCCCCTATCCTGTGCTGGATACAGCGCAAGCCTCTTGGTTTGCCTGTTCCAGCACAGGATAGGATTACACCCTTAATGAATGTAATAAACAAGATTATCCATATTAACTACCTATAAATTGTACCTCAATTAAGTGGGCACTGTTCCCCAAACTGCATTTTTCTTTATAAAAGAGGCAAAAAGAAGAGTCCTGCTTTACATTACATCATTCTTTAATGGGAAGTATCTGTTTGTCTAGCTGTTCTTGTGACACATTTCTACACTAAATACATACTTTGTGTCCAGGTCATCTGCTCTCCTAGCATTCTACTCTTCAGTGAAGACTAAAAGCAGAGGTTGTATCTTTTACTAGATACAACTGTGAAGTTATACCTACAGATCTCTAACTGCTAGAATACCTAGTCTTGCAACAACACACATGCAACACACACACACACACACACACACACACACACACACACACACACACAGTGTTTTAAACTCACTTTATAAGCCCATCTTCCAGGTACACATCTGCATAGAAGGACTGGTCATCGTTGATAATACGTCCACCTTTAATAAGCAGACGATCACTCTAAGAGGAAAAAAAGGATCAGTGAAATTAAAATAAAGCTTTATATGATTAACCTTCAGCAGGTTTGTTTGATCACAAAGCATACTGTGAAAAGACCCAAGTACTTTCAAAATAACATACAGTGCAATCTTATGCACATCTACTCAGAAGTGTATCTCACTGTGTTCAATGGGATTTACTCCCCAAAAAGTGTGCACAAGATTGTAGCCTCAATCACGTATAATTTTACAACTGTACTTCCAAGATTACAATCTGATATGATGTTGTATCCCTAACTATCAAAACAGGATTTAAAAAATGGAATACCACCTTTTGTTCCTTGGTTGTTGGCATCCTTCAGTCTCTGAAGACTATGGTATCACGCTCGGAATGGTGGTTCCTTAGGGCAGTGTTCCTTAGGGCAGTGTTATTCAAACTGTGAGGCGCCTTAGGGATCCTTAGGGAGGCGCCAGGAACTCAAAGGGGAGGCGCGGGATGTCCTCTCCCAGCGATACAGTCACACCCATGGGCAGAATACGAGCCCGTCTTCTGCCCGTCTTCTGCGCTTTTTTTTAAAGCAGAAGACACAGGAGTTGCTCAGCTGCTCCCTCCGAGAGGGACTGCCAGAGTGGCTGCTGCAGCCCCGCCCTCTTCTCCTTCCACTCCAAGGCTGCCAACTTCAGTGTTCGCTGCATGTTGTTTCCAAAGCTCTTCGACTCCAACCCCCATCTGGCAAGTACCAAGCATGCTCATTTTGTAGTCCTTGTCCTTGCTGACCAAGACTCAACTTGAAACCTCTGCAGGCAACTGGAGCTGTGGTCTTCTGAGGCCATGCAGTTGAGGCCATGCACAGCCTCTAAAGGCCTAAAAATGGCCTCCGGTCTGGAGGTCCTAGAAGGCCAGTTCTGGTTTCCAGCTGAAAAGCAGAAGTGACCTTCTTCTAGGACTACCAGAGGCCTTTCTGAGGTCCACAGAGGCCCCGCATGGCCTCTACAGGCCTCACAACGTCTCCAGATGCAAGCGGAGTGAAGCTCCGGTCACGCTTGGAGCTCCAGTGGGCCAGAAAACCATGGATTTCATTATCTGTGTTTTTCTGTATTCGTGGGGCTGGGAATGGATCCCCCATAGATACAGAGGCACCACCTATACACTGCCTGCCAGCCAGCACTGCACCCAAATTTCTACAATTTTCTAGTTTAGATCAGGGCTGAAAGACCTTTAGCAATGCTCATCCCTACTTTGTGGAACTGCGGAACACTGTCCTGTTTCATCATCAAACCATCAGAGTACCCAAGAATGAAAACTTTTGGCTCAAGCCCTGCGAGTAGGAGGAGCCACTTATATTACAAGCTGATAATCAATAAGAGACTCAGGGCAGCTTTATTGGCAGTGAAACACTGGAGTAAATGATTCATGGCTGCTGAAGATTCTGATGACTAACGGCCGATCCTACCCAGCTTTCCAGTGCTGATGCAGCTGTGCCAGTGGGGAACACATTGCATCCTGCTGTGGAGGGGCACTCAAGGTAAGGGAAAGTTTGTTCTCTTACTTCCGGGCTGCGTTATGACTGCATCGATGCTGGAAAGTCAGATAGGGTTGGGCCCTAAGTCATCAAATGTTTGCATAACAACATGTAACACTTCACTACAACCCTTAGCACACTTACCTCGAAGTAAGTTCCATTGTGTTTCAATCATACTTACTTCTGAGTAGACAGGCATGGGCTTGTGCTGTTAATTTTATTCAGTTGATATAAGGATTTTAATACTAGCATGACTTATTTGTGTATTACTGCGTTTAGTTTTTGGATGCATTTTAAATGTCAATTCTGCACAGGTCTTTTGCAACCCGAGGTTGCGTATTTTATGCTGAATTGGTATACTGATGTTGTTTAAAGACTAATTCAATACAAGGACAAGTAAATATGTACATTAAATTTGCTTCTCCTGCTTTAGACGTTTCAAATAGTTTGGTAATTACAGGTATAAGCTAATTATCAACAGATTTTTCACAGAAGAGCTCTTTAAAGTAAAGGAAAAATATGTTTAACAATAGCTGATAATGATGGAAAGGGCAGCTGGTAGACAATCCATCAATCATTCCCTCTCCAGGCACTTAGAACAGCTTTACTCCCAGGCAAGCAGCCCCTCCCTTCCCCTGAGCACATGAAAGAATGCAAGTCATTATCACTTCCCTGTGCTGGGAGGGGTCCCATGCACTGATTGCCTCTATGTGCATGACAAAAGGTCAGCTAGGCTGTTATTAAATCACTGAGCAAAAGGACATTGTTTTTTAAATGAATTTGCTTTAGTTTGGATTTCTGCCAGCCAGGTGAGTTCTGGGAAGGGAACCCTTTTGATTATGGAGACTCAACCTGTAGTCATACAGTTTTCTTACACACAATAGCATTTCCCCGAGGTTCAAATCTCATTGGGAACAATTGCCTGCTGCTGTTATCCAGCTCTGAAAGATACTGAAAACCAGTCAGGAAAAAAAAAGACACTCCTACTTCACCTGTCCTACACTGCAGCAGAGGTGTACCACACCTGGGGCAGTAACGTCATGAAATCACGTGACATTGTGTCATGTGACATCACTTCCAGGTTCTCCCCAGAGGAGAGAAGTTCACTGCAGTGGTTTGCACCCCCCCCCCCCCCGTTCCTTCTGCTGTGAAGACTCCCCTTGATGGGAAACATCCACAGGAGAAGGAATAGGGGTGTGAAGCCACCACCACCTCCATAACTAGGGTAGAGCCTGAGGAGCAGTCATGCAACACCCTTGGCGTAGCTGTAGCGACTGGGACAGATGCCCCTCAGGTGTCACTCCAATTATGGCTTTGCGCCACAGTAGTAGAACTTGGAGTAGTATGTCCAAGGCAGAAAAGGGGTTAAGCCCAGATTGACTGGAGGTTTTATGAGCAGGAACCTGAATGGATGGCTCTTGCCTTCTCCCCATTTTTGCCAGGGAAAACCGCCTGTGAAAGTTCTGAAAGTGGATGGCTGCTGTCAGAGGAGAGTAGTGCGTAATTAACAGGTATTGGCCTCTCTTAACAATGAGACAAGGTGCAGGAAATTTTTCACCTACTAAGGTTGCAATCCTATTCACACTTCCCTGGGAGTGTGTGAATTACAGTGAGAATTACTTTAGACATGTGTAGGATTGAGCTCTAAAGTTCTGTGCATTGGGCTGCAATTAATAGTTGCAGTAACAATGCCAAATCCACTCCATTTGTTCCCCCGACTCTCTGTCCCTCAAATTTCACGTACTCCACAGAGGGGTCATGACTGGAGCACCCCATCTAAGGGTTGGCTGACACCAGGTAAATAACCTGGTTATTCATTTGCAGCCCAATTCTAACTAAACCCACCCAGTGATGCAGCCATGACAACAGAGCACACACTCCATCCTGCATAGGGGGCAGGGAACATTTGTTCCCATACAGTGGCAAGTCTCCACTGACCCAGTGGGTCTGCTCAGATCTGCACCTGAACTTTGGAGAATAACAGAGGAAAGAGGAGATGAATGGTGATAGGATTTCGGTGCTATTGGGTGCTGCTGCGATCCACCCCTCTCTACTCCATTCCTCCCAGTAGCATAACTAGAGCTAAACAGTAAGTAGTGCAGACAAGTGCGATGCACCACGTAAGTGAACCCTCTCACTGGCCATTGGAGCCATTCTGGACAGCAACACACAGGAGATGCTTTTTGGTTCAGTGCACCTGCCTTATGTAGCCATCACAGACTGGCTCAGATGGGGAGCGGCTGCTTACACAGCACATTGTGGTGCTTGCAGTACTTAGCATTTTGCCCTCCCAGCTACTCTACTGATTCCTCCCCCTCCCCACCCCATTCTTCCCACCACCCAACCCCACTGCCAACCTACTGGCACTGCTGGCAAGAGGGCTCTCTGCTGACCCACACGCACAGCCAACAATCGTGTGTGCAGGTGGCCTCATTGTGCACACCAGTGGCACATCACTTAAATCACCGCGTCAACACAATACTTAGTTAAGACTGGGCCCTTCATGTTGTTGATCAAATGTTTATGTTGGATTATGATCCTGATTATTTGTAAAGCACCTAAAACTGATAGACTCATGTCCTGCCCTCTCCCATCATTTCCCTGTAAATCTTCCAGATCACAGGAGGTGGGGGGGTTTCCTCCAAACCACCACCTCCAGCGAGGATGACTTAGCAGGAAAACAAAGGCCAGGGTGCACATACTGTGTGAATGTATGTGTCTTAGAGCCCAGTCCTATCCAACTTTCCAGCACTGATGCAATCATGCCAACAGGACGTATGCTGTATCCTGGGGGGGCAGGGGTTGCAATCATGAAGGCCTCTTCAAGGTAAAGGAACATTTGTTCCATTACCTCAGGGCTGCACTGCGGCTACATCAACACTGGAAAGCTGGATAGGATTGGGCCCTTAATGTGTGGGGCCAGGCAAAGAATCAAAGCTTACTTCCACTTGGCCCACAGCGTACCAGCCACAGTAGTTGACAGTTCTGGAATGGGAAGAACCAAACAAGCAAGAACTTATATGTGCTGCTCCACCCTGTGATCTAATTGTACACACTTCAATCTCAAGAGCAGCTAGTAAATTTTTAAAAAATTCCATACTGAAGAATTACATGATGGTGTCAGTTACTTGCCCACATGCCGAATAAGGATTACTGTGAACTGCTGTGTCCATTAAGATCTGTTGAAGTGGTCCTTATCCACGTCCTAAAGGCCTCTGGGTTACATTTGGTGCAGGAGAGGCCAGGGGCATCCCTGGGATTTGTGCCACCCTGGAGATGCCATCCTCCTGACCTCGAAGTAACTGAAGTCACATCATGACAGCACTGCCATTATTTCCCGCATACTCTGAGTGGCTGCGATCACTTGGAATGACAGGGTTGCCTTTTTTATTTTTTGATTTGAAAGAAGTGTCCAGCCACTCCAAGAGACCGAGTGTCTGTGGGGGGGGGGCAGTGGATGGCAGAAGCACACCTGTAGGCATGTCACTCAGGGTCACTCACCCTCGACTACCCCCTCTAGGCTAGTGGAAGAGGTCCTCTCTGTAGTACTGCCCAAGCTCTGAAACTCCCTTCCCAGAGAAGCCCATTGTACTTCCTCCATGATCTCTCTCTTCCACTAAGCTAAGACTTTTTTTTTTTTAGGCAGCGCAGAATCAGTGCTAGGTTGCTGGATGCACTGGGGCACAGTCCCGAACTAGCCTCTTCTGTAGTGGCAGTTCATCACTCCCAAAGAACTGGGTAAATCTGTGGTGGTGCCCCCTTCCCTCCCACTCTATGAGGGTAGGAGGGAAAAGAGTCTGGGTGCAATCTGTCCCCATTCACCAATGCAAATGGGAAAAAGAACCACTATTAGTGACAGTTACCTCCACCCTCCCCACTGGTACATGGGCTTTCTCCCAAAAAGCCCCACTGTCCTCCTATGGCCTTTGGGGTAAAGGCCAGCAGGCAATATAGGGGAAAGAATTGGTGCTGTGTGAGTTTCCAAGAGACTGGCAAGGCAGCCCCTTCTCCCACCTTCCCCACTGGCCAATGGGAAAATCTCCTAGAGGCCCCATAAGGATGCAAAGGGTTTGGGACACAGAACAGTGTGTCTCTTGAGCAATGCACACCAGTACTTGGCAGTTAAGCCAGCCTAACCTTATAGCCCTTGGATGGTCGTGGGCCCTTAGCTAATGTCCAACCTGGTTGACCCCAATGCAGGCAATTTAACCTGCTGGTTGGATAAGATCTGTTTAAATCTGCTGCTGAGATGTCTTGAGTGCTCTGTTTTGTTTTTCACTGTGCTTTTTTATTGTTTACTGTGGTCACAGGTTTCAAAAGCCACATAAGTTGTGCAACCGTATGTTCAAAAACCCAGGTGGAAGGCCCCAAATGCATGGATTAAAAGATGTTTAAGAGGGAACAAGGCACTGGATATTCTGTAGCAAAAAAATTCATGGATGCCTCACAGATGAGGAAACCCAGGTGCGTTTTGCAGTCAATTGTATCTGAATTTTGCATTCGAACGTGCAGTTATTCCATGCGAAATGCTCATTTCCACATGGGTGTTTGCAGTTTCTGGGGCTTCAGTTTCTGTTTTCAGTTCAGGTTCATCTTTCTCCTTGCACACAGATTAAACCTGCCCTAGTAAAGAAAATGGGAGCAAACCACATGTGAGAAGCTCTGAAATGTTCCTTTAATCATAGTGGCGAACACATGAATGGCCCTGTTGAATCATACCAAGGGTCTAGCATCCTATTTCAAACAATGGTGCACCATATGCTTCTGGGAGCCTTACAGGAAGGGCATCATGCACCAGCCTTGCCCTGTGGCTTGCTTCCAGCAGCCAGTAATCAGAAATACACTGACTCTAAAAAGGGAGGCCATGGTTGAATAGACGCAACTCAGCAAACACAAACCAATTCCAGACAAGTCGGATGTAACATTAGTGGGGAATCCAATGTGCAGGAGGACAGGAGTTGCCTGCTACTGACCAGGGTGGCAACTGCCTTGTCAGACCAGCTATGCAATTTCTCTGTTGCTGACTGCTGGAGCAAGAATTACCTCTCCAATGGACATCTGCTTCAATTACGAGAGCCAGGGTGGTGTCGTGGTTCAGGAGTTGGGCTTAGACCAAATCCCCACTGAGCCATGGAGCTTCCTTGGTGCCCATGGGCTGGTGACTATCTCTCAGCCTCACCTACCTCACAGGGACATTGTGAGGGCAAAAAGAAGTCAGGAGAAACCACGAACATCACCCTAAACTCCTTGGAGGAAAGGATATATAAAAATGTGGAAAATAAATTATTGCACCCTAATCTGGAGATGGGGAGTCTTATTACCACAGTCTGCCATGCCTATAAATTCAAGGCAATCTGAGCATTAAAATGGGAGGGCTGCGAAAGACCCACACACATGCGCTCAACCCGGCCATTCTTTACAGCTTGCATCTGAACAGAGTCCAAGCCTCCAGAGCATTAGGACTGCTGAGACTTCCAAAGGAAAAATCTAGGGCAGTAGTGGCTTTGCCCCCCCATCTTGCCTCGCCTCCCTTCTCCTGCGTTCCTATTTGTCCATAAAAATATACATCACACTCCACCTCCCACCCTAAAGATCAGGCAGTCTTGTGTGTGTGTGTGTGTGTGTGTGTGTGTGTAAAAAAAAAACACCCAAATACAAAAGTACCACAAATGCAATAAACCTCAATGGTGTTTGATCTCTGAGCAGACGTGTGGGACTAGGATGCACCAGAAAGCGCATCAAGGCGCATGAAAAACGCTTCCTTCTGCCTTTCCTTTATCATGGATGGCTCCAGCAAACAGGAAAAGGGCACAAGTTGGAAGGGAAAGCCACTGATCTCCTGTGTGTGCGTTCCCAGTTCTGCAAGGGGCTGGTCTGCTTGCAACAGAAAATCCACACACACACACCCCCACAAGCATCGCTATTAAGGCTGTTCTGGATATATTAAGGGGAGGGGGCGCTGGTTCTCCTCCGATGGCGCTCATCGGTCCTTGGCAATCCCCCTAGGAGATCAAACCTCCTCGCGGATCGCATCCCTGCTGCCCGACGGAGCGCCTCGTTCACAAGACCAGGCGAACGAGCAGGTGCTCTGAGCACTGGAGCAGAGGCGGTCCTCCCCCCCCCAGCGAGGCCCGGCCCCGGCGCGCGTCCCCTCCCTCTTTTGTTCTGCTCCGCATCCTCGCCGGCTGCCTCTCCCGGGTCTTGGGTAAACCCCCCCGCCATGCCTGGTCCCCAGAGGTCGCGATGCGCCCCCCCAGTGGCGTAGCTAGAGGGGAGACGAAGCGCTAGGTCTGGCAGGGAGCCTGACCGCAGCAGCGTGCAAGGGGACCCTCCCCTTCCGACCTATTCCGGGGGGGGGGGGCAAAACGGAGGCGAACACTCCTAGGGCCCGATCCTGAGCGCCTATGCTCCTGGGGCCCGATCCTTTGCCTGACCGCAGCAGCGTGCAAGGGGCTCCCCGCCTCTTCGGAGCCGTTCCAGCCGGGGGGGGGGGAAACGGAGGCGCACGCTCCTGGGGCCCGATCCTGAGCGCGGACGCTCCTGGGGCCCGATCCTGTGCCTCACCGCAGCCCCCTTCGGAGCCATTCCAGGCGGGGGGGGGAGCAAAACGGAGGCATACGCCTCCGTTTTGCTCCCCCCCGCCTGGAATGGCTCCGAGGGGGAGGGGCCCCCTGCACACTGCTGCTGTCAGGCTCCCTGCAAGACTTAGCGCTTTGCCCCCCTCCAGCTACGCCACTGCCCCCCCTCCAGCCCCGATCCCAAGGCAAAGCAGGGCATCGCCCCGCCCGGAGGGTCTCCCCAGACCAGCCTCTCCGTCCACGCCCCCCCAGGCCCAGGGAAGCCTGGGCGTGCGCTGCCTGCGCCCCCCCCCCCGCGGGGTTCTCCGCCCAGCCCCCGGGCCAGCAGCAGGGTCGCTGCCCGCCCCCTCCCGCAGCGCTCACCGTGATGTGCGGGATGCTCTTCTTGCCCTGGTAGCCAGACATGCCGGCGGCGGGGAGGGGCGCGCCCGGCGGCAACAAAGCGCGAAGGGGCGGCGGGGGCGCGGGCGCCGATCGGGGGCTGCTGCGGTGCAGGGCGGCTCCCCAGCCCGCGGCAGGCACTGGGCGCAGGGGGCGAGCTCCGTCGAGGGGCGGCGGCGGCGGCGGCGAGGAGCCCGATTCGCTCGCTCCGCGCAACCCAGGAAGCGCTCGCCAGCCTCCCCCTCCTCCCCAGCCAGGCCGGCCTCCCAGAACACGCCGCCCCCCCTCCAGGCCCTCCCCACCCCGGCAGCGGCAGGGGGAGGCAGGGGGAAGGCGTGGGGGCCCGATCCCGGGCATGCCTACTCAGAAGTAAGGCCCACTGCAGTCAATGAGGCTTACTCCCAGGAAGGTGTGACTAGGATGGCAGCCTGAGAGCCCAATCCTATGCAAGCCTACTCAGAAGTAAGGCCCACTGCAGTCAATGAGTCTTACTCCCAGGAAGGTGTGACTAGGATGGCAGCCTGAGAGCCCAATCCTAGGCAAGCCTACTCAGAAGTAAGTCCCACTGTAGTCAATGAGTCTTACTCCCAGGAAGGTGTGACTAGGATGGCAGCCTGAGAGCCCAATCCTAGGCAAGTCTACTCAGAAGTAAGTCCCACTGTAGTCAATGAGTCTTACTCCCAGGAAGGTGTGACTAGGATGGCAGCCTGAGAGCCCAATCCTATGCAAGCCTACTCAGAAGTAAGTCCCACTGTAGTCAATGAGTCTTACTCCCAGGAAGGTGTGACTAGGATGGCAGCCTGAGAGCCCAATCCTATGCAAGCCTACTAAGTCCCACTGTAGTCAAGGGGCTTACTCCCAGGTAAGTGTGAAGAGGATGGCATCCTAGAAAGGCCCCTCTCTGCCTCCAGATCCAGGTGGGCATCGCTGAACAGCAGCAACAAGAGATGGATGTGGGCAGGTGCATTTGGCTATACAAAGGTAAGGAGAAAAACTGCACCTGGCAACATTCCCTCTTCTGCTCAGATGTGGCTGGGGATGTGCAAGGGCAAGGTACAGCAAAGCACTAAGTTTGGCAGGGAACCTCACTGGGGCATGCAAGCAACCCCCCCCCCTCAGAGCCATTTCAGTCATTCACCTCGGTTTTGCTTCCACTGCCCAGAATGGCTCCAAAGGGGAGGGACCACCAGCACACCACAGTGAGGCTCCCTGCAAGACTTAGCGCTTTGCCCCCCTCTAGCTATGCCACTGGGCAAGGGCTTTGTAGAGAATGGGAGGCCCATCTCACTGCCCACACTCTGCTGGAAGGCTTACAAATCCTGCCAAACCCTGATTCAACAGAACAGTGGAGGGCACCCCCCCCCAAAAGAGGCTGGTTTGTACACCACTGGCAATGGTGCCTTTTCCATATGAGCTTTTACTGTCATGAAAATGATCCACTGAAAGGTACAAAAGGAGATCTGCTATTTTTCTCTCTCTACATGCTAATACTGCTATCCACTGGGTCCATCCTCACCCAGAAAGAAACCTTCCTCTGAGTGGTCCTTTCTGCAATGCACAGAACAATCCCATTCAAAGGAGCTGCTTTTCTCACCTCAAAGCCACACGCAACCAGACACCTTGGTATCCCATTCACATCTGAATTGCACCATATGGCAAAGTCTTCTGAATACCACCAGTCTGGACTGGAATTCGGCTTACCACCATGACACAAGAAACCCACAATAAGGTGACAAAAGAGTACAGTGGGTCTGCGGTTTGAAACCCACAAATTTGACCCACCATGGGTTCTAAACCTGCAGGAGGACCCACGGGGGACCTCCCAAATGCAACTGGAAGTGCAGAACATCCTTGAATGTGACCAGAAGGCACTTCAGGTTACATCCGGAGCAGCAACTGTTACCCTGCAGATGCCTGATCTTGTCTGATCTGGGAAGCTAAGCAGGGTCAGGCCTGGTTAGTACTTAGATGGGAGACCGCCTGGGAATACTGGGTGCTGTAGGCTTATACCATAGTCTTTCGAGACTGAAGGTTGCCAACCATTGGACCCCACCAGTGGATTCCATTATCTGCAATTTTTGGTGTCCACAAGGTGTCTTCGAGTGGATCCCCTGCAGATACTGAGATCCAACCTGTATAGTCCTTAAGACAATGACCCAATTAAATTGGACAAGCACCATTGTCAGTCAGGGCATATTTTGACTTCTGTATGCCATGGGGCATCTCTTACAGGCAACAGCAAGGAACTTTTGATGCAGAGGCAACCAGGAACATAAGAGGTACAAAGTGATAACTTGGCAGAAGGTATAACAGCTTTAGTAGAAGCAGAAATTTTAGGAACATGCATTCTATACAGTCCTTAAACTGTATGTGGCAAAAGAGTCTTTGTCTAGTGGCAAAAGAGGAAGTCTGTCAACTGCAGTTTAGTTGGAGGTACATCTCCAGCCACTAGACATTTTCTGTGGTCACTATTAAAAACCAGCTACCCTGCATCACAACTATGTGCAGAGATGTCAGATTGACACCCACACATGGTGTAAACAAAGGATTCTCTCCCATGCCAATCAAATCTGAAAACAGATTTCTGTGATGTTTCCAAAGGCCCCATCCTAAGAGAAGAGCTGTGACTGACAACAATAAAGGCACAATTGTGAATGAGGAAATTGCTGCACAGTATACACTTGGGTCAACTTCTCAGAAAGTCAGTGGCAGCCATCTGATGCCACTTCAGGTCACTTCCATATTCTGATGGCCTTTATTCTCTTTATTCTCATTATGTGCTCATGGTGTGCTAGTATACACAGCAACGCAACATGCTTGCTACATGAAGCTGTCATGACATGGAGCATCTACAGCAACCACCATGTGACATTATGTGAAATGGCCTTTGCTATTCCAGTCAAAGATAGCTGCTTGCTTGCTTACTTGCTGTGGGTTTCTCAAGTATGCTTTACAGAAAAGACAAGTTCCTGTTTGACAACAACATCTCTTCATGACAAACATTGAGGGTAGATGCATGTCTGAACATCACAACCCCTACTCCTAGGCAAAGGTATATCACCTGCTTTCAAATAAACTTCTCAATCTCTTTTCCAGTTATGGTGGTCCCATGGAGATATTTAGCAAACAAGAACCTGTCCTTGCAATGCATGAAGTAGCTTCATTCTGCTGAGAGCAACAAAGCTAACCTTGTCATAGAATGCTCTATAGCAATTTCAGGTGGGTCCCCAGTCATTTCAATATTTTATTTTTAATATATTAGGCTTGATGCTACCATGGTATGTGACTGCATTTGGGGAAATATTACAGACCTGTACTTTTAACAAGCTACTGTGTATATTCTTTTAACAATGATAGTAAATGGGACTTACTCCTGGGTAAGTGTGGGTAGGATTGCAGCCTAGGATTGTTAAAAATTTTCCTGCTTGATGACGCCACTTCTAGTCATGACATCACCTCTGTTCTAAGTCTCCAAACTAGTCTCCGCTGTTCACCGCTGTTCTAAGTCTCCAAACTAGGTAAGGGCATCAACACATTGAACACAGTCTCAACTATATAAATGTTATGTCAGAACCGTGGCATCATTAGGGGGGAATCACAGCAGGCAACACAGAGGGTGACACTGCTGCTGGTCAAAATTTTTTAAATCATGGTATTCAAATAATACCATCTTGTTACACATCATTCGATGCATAATTTCATGCAGAATACAACTGAATAAACTGCATTGAAATATCTCTATTCTATCCAGCGTTATAGCAATAAAAACCAGTGGGGTTGGGGCAAAGGTGCATCATCACGCCCTCCATGTGGGGCGTTGCCCCTCCCACTGCAAGGGAAGAGGTCCATCATGGGGGTGATGTCCTGGTCTCTCATGACACAAGCCCTAGTGATGCAACTGCATCAGAGTTCGGTGACAGGATCTCCCATGTATTTTTTTTTAAGTAGCTGTAGGCCCCCCAATTTGGGTCAGAACCATGTCAAAAGCGTAGTTTAACCCTTCTTCTGCACAATTGCATCAATGAAATCCCCTGCCCCCAGGAACTATGGCAAAAATGTACAGGTACTCTGTGTTCCCTCCCCCCCACACACACACAGAGAGAGAGAGAGAGAGAGAGAGAGATTGACAGTTGAGGTGGGGATTTTGCACTGGGAAATCAAAAAGGGTTAAATCACAATTCTTCCAATGCTCTGGTTCCCTTCCTTATTGTCCCCAACCACCATTCCCTGTGACTATTTATAAGGAAAGAAAACTACATAGAAAAACTCAGCTTCCAAATGTCTCATGAATGCCTAGTTTGGACCTATAGACTACTGTTTTGAGGGGACATGGCTCCTGGCTATTGGAGGAGTGGGCCATGCTATGTGGGAAGGGCTGAGGTGGACCAACAGTCTATTTGTGGAACAGATCCTGTAATGCTGCGTTCCAGCCAAGGTGCCAACGGTTGTGATGGCAACAACAATAGCTTCTTTCTGAATTCCCAGTCTCATATCTAGTGATCACCTGGATCACTGGAAAACATTATACCCATGTGCCAAGAACAAGTTTCGGCCTTGAAAAGGTGTGGTTTTCTGGGTATAGTGAGTACTAGTCCACAGGATGCTGTTGCCATCTGTCAGTCTTCCTTTTGTGATGTATAAGTGGCCCTTCACAGATGTCAGTAGGCAGAAGACCATGGGCAGAAATCACTGGGAAGATTTCCTGTATTGCCCTTCATTCCTGTGGAGCTTGTCTAGGAAAGCTTCCCAGGGGATCTTCCTCTTGAAAGTACCCCTTTACAGGCAGGTCTCTCTGGGCAAACCGAGTGGGGGGGCCTTTGCCCTGCAGATAATGGAGTGCAAGCCTTTAAGAAAAATTATTTCTCTTAATGCCATTTGTGCTTACACCTGCAATCCCACATTAGTCTATGTCCTAAGAGAAGATTATCAACATATAGAAATTCTCTGTGTGTGTGTGTGTTCATGTAACTCTCTC